>NC_133328.1:508790296-509136546 GCF_042186555.1 Aquarana catesbeiana
TTTGGGCCTTAGGTGTTGCTGTGGCCACAACACTGTAAGCCCTCACAGGGCCCTGCTGTGAAATATTAGATCAAGAATTGTAATTACATGCCCCTGTTGAACAGGAGCTGACAAATTAGGCCTTAGGCACTGGTGCTGGTGCCACAACACTGCAACCCCTCACAGACACTCTAGTTGGAACGCAGGAACGAGCCCTGCTGCAAATTATTGCTTCAAAAATTGTAATTACACGCCCCTGTTAGACAGGGGCAGAAAAATTGGGCCTTAGGCACTGGTGCTGGTGCCACAACACTGCAACCCCTCACAGACACTCTAGTTGGAACGCAGGAACGAGCCCTGCTGCAAAGTATTGCATCAAAAATTGTAATTACACGCCCCTGTTAGACAGGGGCAGAAAAATTGGGCCTTAGGCACTGGTGCTGGTGCCACAACACTGCAACCCCTCACAGACACTCTAGTTGGAACGCAGGAACGAGCCCTGCTGCAAAGTATTGCATCAAAAATTGTAATTACATGCCCCTGTTAGACAGGGGCAGAAAAATTGGGCCTTAGGCACTGGTGCTGGTGCCACAACACTGCAACCCCTCACAGACACTCTAGTTGGAACGCAGGAATGAGCCCTGCTGCAAAGTATTGCATCAAAAATTGTAATTACACGCCCCTGTTAGACAGGGGCAGAAAAATTGGGCCTTAGGCACTGGTGCTGGTGCCACAACACTGCAACCCCTCACAGACACTCTAGTTGGAACGCAGGAACGAGCCCTGCTGCAAAGTATTGCATCAAAAATTGTAATTACACGCCCCTGTTAGACAGGGGCAGAAAAATTGGGCCTTAGGCACTGGTGCTGGTGCCACAACACTGCAACCCCTCACAGACACTCTAGTTGGAACGCAGGAACGAGCCCTGCTGCAAAGTATTGCATCAAAAATTGTAATTACACGCCCCTGTTAGACAGGGGCAGAAAAATTGGGCCCTAGGCACTGGTGCTGGTGCCACAACACTGCAACCCCTCACAGACACTCTAGTTGGAATGCAGGAACGAGCCCTGCTGCAAAGTATTACATCAAAAATTGTAATTACACGCCCCTGTTAAACAGGGGCTGAAAAATTGTGCCTTAGGCACTGGTGGTGGCGCCCAGAACCAAAAATGTTCTTACAAGCTATCAGCATGATGATTGAGGAGGAAGAGGATAATTACTCAGGGATAGTCTCTCAGCATCAGCATAGGCAGTCTTTGAAGGGATCTGAGATTTCAAAAAAAATTATTCGGTTACATCAGCATCAGGTGCTTGGTAGCTGGTGGTGATCCAAGACTCATTCATTTTTATGAAGGTCAGACGATCGACCGAGTCGGTGGACAGACGCACCCTGTGATCGGTTACCACGCCTCCAGCAGCACTGAATGTGCGTTCCGAAAGAACGCTGGATGCAGGACAGGCCAGTAGCTCAATTGCATACTGTGCAAGCTCTGGCCAGTGATCCATCCTCAAGACCCAGTAACCCAGAGGATTTTCGGTGGGAAAGGTGTCCAAGTCTGATCTTGCCCCTAGGTATTCCTGCACCATGTAAAACAGACGCTGGCGATGGTTGCTGGAACCGATCATACCTTGGGGCTGCGGACCAAAAAATTGTCTGAACGCATCGGTCAGACGGCCACCTTCTCCACCGCTCCTTCTTTGACTGACCGAAGCCTCAGCAACACGTTGTCCAGAAACAGGAGTTTGTAACCTCCCAGTCTCTGGGAACGCGTTGCACAGACCTTTCTGCAAGGCCTCCCGAAGATGTTTCATCCTCTGCTCCCTCTGCGATGGCAAGATAAGGTCCGCAACCTTACCCTTGTAACGTGGATCAAGGAGGGTTGCCAGCCAGTATTGGTCCTTCTCCTTGATACCACGAATACGAGGATCCTTACGCAGGCTTTGCAGGATCAGGGAGGCCATGCAGCGTAGGTTTGCTGAGGCATTCGGTCCGGAGTCCTCTGGGTCACTAAGAACGACATGGTCCGCAGCCACCTCCTCCCAGCCACGTACAAGTCCATGTGTTTCTTGAGACTGATCCCTTAAAGACTGCTGCTGATGCTGAGTGCCAGGCTCCACCTCCATACTGACACAATCTTCCTCCTCCTCCTCTTCCTCCTCGTCCTCTTCCTGTGTGATCAGCGGGCACGCAGGAACACTGTCTGGATAAAGGGGGCCTTGAGAGCTAAGGAAGTCCTCCTCTTCCTGCCTCTGTTCTGCCTCAAGTGCCCTGTCCATTATTCCACGCAGCGTGTGCTCCAACAGGTGGACAAGGGGGACAGTGTCACTGATGCATGCACTGTCACTGCTCACCATCCTCGTGGCCTCCTCGAATGGTGACAGGACAGTGCATGCATCCCTGATCATGGCCCACTGGCGTGGGGAAAAAAAACCAAGCTCCCCTGACCCTGTCCTGGTGCCATAGTCGCACAGGTACTCATTGATGGCCCTCTGCTGCGTGTGCAGCCGCTGCAGCATGGCCAACGTTGAGTTCCACCTGGTGGGCATGTCACAGATTAGGCTGTTCTTGGGCAGGTTAAACTCCTTTTGGAGGTCCGTCAGCCGAGCTCTGGCATTATATGACCGGCGGAAATGCACACAGACTTTCCTGGCCTGCCTCAGGACATCCTGTAAGCCCGGGTACCTGCCCAAGAACCGCTGCACCACCAAGTTAAGGACGTGAGCCAAACAGGGCACATGGGTCATTTGTCCCTGTCGGAGGGCAGAGAGGAGGTTGGTGCCATTGTCGCAAACCACCATTCCTGCCTTAAGTTGGCGTGGCGTCAACCACCTCTGAACCTGCCCCTGCAGAGCTGACAGAACCTCTGCCCCAGTGTGGCTCCTGTCCCCCAAGCACACCAGCTCAAGCACCGCATGGCATCTTTTGGCCTGCGTACTTGCGTAGCCCCTTGAACGCCTACGGAGCACCGCTGGTTCCGAGGAAGAGGCCATGGAGGAAGAAGAAGAGGTGGGGGTGGAGGAGAGAGGTGTGTCACAATCAGCATTTTGGAGGCGTGGTGGCGGAACAACCTCCAACACTACTGCACCTTGTCCTGCATCCTTCCCAGCTGCCAGCAGAGTCACCCAATGCGCCGTGAAACTTAGGTAACGTCCCTGTCCATGCCTGCTGGACCATGAGTCAGCGGTAATATGCACCTTACCGCTGACCGCCCTGTCCAGCGAGGCATGGACATTGCCTTCCACATGCCGGTAGAGAGCCGGAATCGCCTTCCGTGAGAAAAAGTGGCGTTTGGGTACCTGCCACTGAGGAACCGCACATTCCACAAACTCACGGAAGGGGGCAGAGTCTACCAACTGAAAAGGCAGCAGTTGAAGTGCTAGCAATTTTGCCAAGCTAGCATTTAACCGCTGGGCATGTGGATGGCTGGGAGCAAACTTCTTTCGGCGGTGCAGCAGCTGGGGCAGGGAAATTTGCCTGGTACAATCTGACGTCGGTGTACCAAAAGCAGATTGCCCACAAGTACTTGGCTGTGACACACCTAATTCTACACCTTCATTCCTCTCACTGCAGGTCTCAGAGAGGACTGAAGGTCTAGTGGGGTTGGAAATCTCAGCTGATGAGGAGCAAGGAGAGATCCTCTTTGTTCTTTGGTGTGGGTCTTTTAGATACGCTTGCCAACGAACTGCATGGCAGGTCAACATATGTCTGGTCAAGCATGTGGTACCCAAGCGGGAGATGTTTTGGCCACGCGAGATACGCTTGAGACATATGTTGCAAATAGCAGCGGTGCGATCTGATGCACTCGTCTCAAAAAAGGCCCACACCAAAGAACTTTTTGAATAACGCGCAGAGACTGCAGCGCCCTGCACATGTGGAGCTTTGGGGTGTGATGCAGTCAATGTGCTGCCCTTAGGCTGGCCCCTGGAGGGCATCCTGCCTCGTTGGTGATGTGCTGCCGCCTCCTCCTCCTCCTCCTCCTCCTCCTCCTCCTCCTCTCTCCTATCAGGCACCCACGTTGAGTCAGTGACCTCATCATCCCCTCCCTCCTCATCACTGGAGCAAACCTGGCAGTATGCTGCAGCAGGGGGAGCATGACTGCCAGATTGCTGTCCTTCTTGGGCACCCCCTCTGTCCGCGCTCATGTTACTGCCTTCATCGAGCTCAGTATCGTCATCAGAGCCTTCCAAACGCTGGGCATCCTCCTGGAGCATGTACCCAACACTGTGGTCAAACAGTTCGAGGGAATCCTCATGAGGACATGGTGGAGCTAGGGAAGGAGTCACTGATGACATTGAGCTGAGGGAAGAGGCCGCTGCTTTGCCAGACAAAGCACCCTGGGCATGGGTGAGAGAGGATGAGGAGGATGAGGACGGCTTGGTCATCCACTCGACCAAGTCTTCCGCATGTTGCGGCTCAACACGGCCAGCTGCCGAAAAAAAGGCCAAGCGTGTCCCATGGCCACGTGCTGATGAGGATGCACCGTCTCCACGACCAGCACTAGACACAGAGCCTGCTTGCCCTCTCTTATTGGCTTGTGACTGTCTGCCTCTCCTTCTTGGCCTTCCAGACATACTAATGGCCTGTAGCTGCACTAAGCTGGGATAGAACACCTGTAATTTTCTTCAAGTAGCTTTATATACTGTAACCAGACAAGCCTGCCTGTCAGTAGGAAGATAACAGGAACGGATCTAGCTGAACACTGTGAGCAGGACGCACTGTACTAAATGTAAATAGTCTAGCTGCCTGACCGTGGTACTAATAGGATCAAATAGAACACCTGTAATTTTCTTCAGGTAGCTTTATATACTGTAACCAGACAAGCCTGCCTGTCAGTAGGAAGATAACAGGAACGGATCTAGCTGTACACTGTGAGCAGGACGCACTGTACTAAATGTAAATAGTCTAGCTGCCTGACCGTGGTACTAATAGGATCAAATAGAACACCTGTAATTTTCTTCAGGTAGCTTTATATACTGTAACCAGACAAGCCTGCCTGTCAGTAGGAAGATAACAGGAACGGATCTAGCTGAACACTGTGAGCAGGACGCACTGTACTAAATGTAAATAGTCTAGCTGCCTGACCGTGGTACTAATAGGATCAAATAGAACACCTGTAATTTTCTTCAGGTAGCTTTATATACTGTAACCAGACAAGCCTGCCTGTCAGTAGGAATTTAACAGGAACGGATCTAGCTGAACACTGTGAGCAGGACGCACTGCACTAAATGTAAATAGTCTAGAAGATAACAGGAACGGATCTAGCTGAACACTGTGAGCAGGACGCACTGCACTAAATGTAAATAGCAGGAACGGCTCTAGCTGAACACTGTGAGCAGGACGCACTGCACTAAATGTAAATAGCAGGAACGGATCTAGCTGAACACTGTGAGCAGGACGCACTGCACTAAATGTAAATTGCAGGAACGGATCTAGCTGAACACTGTGAGCAGGACGCACTGCACTAAATGTAAATAGCAGGAACGGATCTAGCTGAACACTGTGAGCAGGACGCACTGCACTAAATGTAAATAGCAGGAACGGATCTAGCTGAACACTGTGAGCAGGACGCACTGCACTAAATGTAAATAGCAGGAACGGATCTAGCTGAACACTGTGAGCAGGACGCACTGCACTAAATGTAAATAGCAGGAACGGATCTAGCTGAACACTGTGAGCAGGACGCACTGCACTAAATGTAAATTGCAGGAACGGATCTAGCTGAACACTGTGAGCAGGACTCACTGCACTAAATGTAAATAGTCTAGAAGATAACAGGAACGGATCTAGCTGAACACTGTGAGCAGGACGCACTGCACTAAATGTAAATAGCAGGAACGGATCTAGCTGAACACTGTGAGCAGGACGCACTGCATTAAATGTAAATAGTCTAGATAGAAGATAACAGGAACGGATCTAGCTAAACTGAATACAGTGTATATATATATATGCAACACCTGGGATGCATATATATACACAATACACTGTAAGTGCAGCTAACTGACTGACTGTTCTGCCTAATCTATCTAACTCAAATCAAATGACACTGTCTCTCTCTCTCTCTATCTCTCAGCACACCGGAACACACACTACACAGGGCCGCCGTGTAGGCGGCCTTATATAGTGTGGGGTGTGTACTAAATCCCCTGAGCCATAATTGGCCAAAGCCACCCTGGCTTTGGCCAATTACAGCTCTCTCTACTGACGGCGCTGTGATTGGCCAAGCATGCGGGTCATAGTGCATGCTTGGCCAATCATCAGCCAGCAATGCACTGCGATGCCGCAGTGAATTATGGGCCGTGACGCGCCACACGAATTTAGCGCGAACGGCCCATAACGTTCGCAATTCGGCGAACGATCGAACAGCCGATGTTCGAGTCGAACATGGGTTCGACTCGAACACGAAGCTCATCCCTAATAAAGAGTAACCTGAACCCGTTGGGTCTCCGCATCCAGATCTTCCCCACGTTAGAAGATCTGGACGTAACTTTCAAATCCACATGGGAGAATGCTCTACAGACATGCTCACGTAGTCTTATGCAGATACTCATAGATGAATACACTAAAAGATCTTCAATACTAGACATTGAAATTACTAAAATCTGTGAACAGCTTAAAAAATTCCAGGCACATCCCTCAGTCTCTATTAAAGAGAACAAACTCAAAATTCATCTTGAATCTTTTAATAAAAATATTTTGACTAAGAAAAATTCTAAATTCCACAGGGACAAAAACGCATTTGAGGCCGGTAAGGCCTACAAATGGAACCAAAACAATAGGACAACTAGGAATTCCCACACATCCCAAAATCCCCCTTCCAACAAACCCTCGTTACACATCCCCCCACTTATCATTCCCAAAGCCAAATCTTCTATTGGTACCAAACGCCAACTTTCTGGCGATCCTACTTCAGATCACAAGTCTAAAAAATCTAGTGCAGAAAAGAAATCCAATTCCCTTCCCCTGGCACATTCTGAAAACCTCAAGAATGACCCGATGCCCAATCACTCTACACAGGCACACCCACCTCTTCCCCCTCAAAACACCAACAATACACATGAGCCCAACCGCAATGATTCTTCTTTTTTAGACCTAGTATTGGCTGGTCTCAAGCCACCCCCACCGAATCTGAACACCTACACACAATTGACACTATAAATTCTTCTTCTAACACCGACACACATTCGGATACTGATTTGAGCATTATTAACTTATCCTCCTATCCTCTCACCACCCACGAAATTGCTATCCTGAGGAAAGGATTGAATTTCTGTCCAGATCATAAATTAGACAAATTTGAACTTTATAAAGATCTCCAACTCTTTATCCGCAAATTAATTCTTAGGAAACTATATCAGAAACAGGACGCCAAAACTACTTTCACCCCACAGGAAAACCGAGCTTTGGACCAACTCGTTGCGTTATTGGAGGAGAGTGATACATCTGATCTTATTGATCAGATTGACCTCCCACGTATCCTTCAACAAATAGATGACTCAGATGTCTACCCACATCCGGGGGCCTCAAAACTAAAGAAAAAATCGGACCTTTGCCCACCACCAAGCACATGTCCAAACGCATCTATTTTTCTTAAACTGGTCAATAACGATCTGGACAAGCTCAGAATAAAACAGCAGGAACCCTCCAACCTCAACCCTAAAGAACTAGAGGCATTGCACTCCCTAAAGGCCAATGACACCATCACCATTAAGCCCTCGGACAAGGGGGGCAATGTTGTGGTGTTAGACAATCACCAATACATCACGATGTGTAAGAAAATTCTCAACAATGCAGACTGGTATCGTCGTATGCCAGTCTCTATTGTTGAGAAGTATAATAAAGAATTTTACGCATTGGTCGACTCTGCTTTCCTCAACCACACCATTAGTAAGACTACCTGGACTTTTGTGAGAAACAATTTTCCTAAGACCCCCACGTTCTACGCACTCCCCAAAGTGCATAAGAATCTCGTAGATCCGCCCGGCAGGCCGATTATCTCCGGTGTAGGTTCAATAAGCGAGAATGCCAGCAAACTCATTGATGAACATCTTAGACCTTTCGTGCTATCTCTAGCATCCTATGTAAAGGACACTAGCCATTTTTTACAAATCCTGGACCACCTTTCTGTCTCGGAGAAAGCCCTCCTTGTCACCATTGACGTGGAGACACTCTATAGCTCTATTCCACATGTATTGGGCCTGGCAGCAATTAGGCATATACTTCAGAGTGATATGCACTCTGATCCCAGCTATAACGAATTCATCATCGAACTGCTCGAGTACATCCTTACCCATAATGTTTTCACCTTTCTCGGCTCCCACTACCTCCAGGTGCAGGGAGTGGCGATGGGGACATGCTGTGCCCCATCGTACGCTAGCCTGTACCTGGGGGAGTGGGAGAAAGCCCTCTTTTCAGATGGGAACCTCACTCATTACACCAACTATATCCAAGTGTGGCATCGATACATAGACGACATTTTTGTCTTATGGGAGGACCCTTCGGATGTACTCGAGCAGTTCGTACTTCGGATGAATAAGAATGATTTCAATCTGATGTTCACCATGTCCTTTGATAACACTCATGTAACTTTTTTGGACATTGAAATCTTTAAGGATGGACAGGGCAAACTCTCCACCAAATTATTCAGAAAAAGCACTGCCGGTAATACCATACTGCATGCTGCCAGTTTCCACCCTAAACCTTTAATTGATTCCATACCTTACTCCCAATACATTAGGATTAAGCGCAATTGTACAAACAACAATAACTTTCTCACAGAAGCTGCTGCCCTTCGAGATAGACTATTACGACGTGGCTACTCTCACAAATCTCTTAAAAGAGCGTTCCAAAAAGCCAACAACAAACCCAGACAAACACTTTTCCACTCTACTAAACAACACAAAGACTCCTACCCACTCAGTATCATCACAACATATCACCAGCAACACCGCCAAACGAAAAAAATAATTGAAAAATACTGGCACCTACTGGCCTTGGATCCCAACCTAAGCCATTTGGTCCCAGCAAAACCCAACTTTACTTTCAAAAGAGCTATCTCCATTGGTGATCAGATCACCAATAGTGAGTTTAGACCATCTACAATCCATTGCAAATATAGGGGCACTTTTGCCTGTGGCTCATGCCACTATTGTGGCTACATGCTCACCCAAAAAAACCCCATTCTCCCTAATGGGAAACCCTTTTTTCCCAAACACTTCGCAAACTGCAGAACCATTGGAGTAGTCTATCTACTCCAATGCAACTGTGGTTATTTCTATATAGGAAAGACCAAACTTGAATTTTGGCAACGAGCTTATAGGCACATCCTGTCTATGAAATCAGCTGACCCTGACTTACCCCTTGGTCGACATGTAACCTTGGTGCATGGAGGTAAATTTCCCTCCATTAAATTCCTAATTCTAGACCGCATACACCCTAGCCCCAGAGGGGGCGACTGGAATAAAATTTTACTCCAGAGAGAACTTAAATGGATCCATCTCCTCAAGGCCACCATACCCCCAGGCCTTAATGAAGCGGTTTGTTTTAAGCCCTTCTTACAAGGCTTTAACTCCGGAGGTATGGAAAAATAGGGCCATGGTCATCCCAAAGGATATTCCCCCTTTTGTACTATATCTCACTGTTTTGCTACAGCTCTTGGGTTTTTTCCTGAACTTCTGTACACCGGGCTGTATGTGTGTCTGATACGTGCCTCCCCCCCCCCCCCCCCCCATGGGGGACCACGTGTTTAGACGCACAGCCAGCTTGGTTGTTTCCCCTTTTATGATTTCTGTTCCCCCTACACACATATAATATATTTTTTGTTCTTTTGGTCTTTAGTAGTAATATGTCATATTCATGTCTATCATCTATTTCTTAGAATGGCAATGTATAAGATGTATTCATGTCTACTATTTACTTCCTGCCATTATACACTTATATCTGTTGCACATGCTTGTACATATACATTGCCCACATGTATTGAAACCGTTTGGTTATTGCTCATTGTTGTCCTATTTTATATATTAATCCATTATGCTTACTGTTTCGTGCAGCAATTCACTATTCCCAGTCTAATCCCTTATTCCTTTCTGTTGTTCCCTTTTTTGTTCTCCCTTCTCTCATCCCCTTCCCCCTTTCTCTGTTTTCCCCATACTTGGAGGCATACACTATAATTAGGTGTTGTGATTGGGCAGTAGTTACTCCTCTTTAATTATTGATTTGCATTGTTGGTACTCTCCTTTGTGCCACCTATTGTGACAGATTCTCCTTCTCCCCGCCCCTCCTTCGGGACGCGTCCGACCGGAGCGGCTGCCCGGCACGGTAAGCCGCCACAGGTAATCCTGGGCGGCGCCTAGTGAGGTACTTGGGCGTCTTTCCAGCACACGCCCACTGCCTCCATGTTCGCACTCCAGGCGGGCATGCGCTCTCGCCGGAGTGTCACTTCCGTGCCGGTGGGGCGGGTGTGCGTGACGCTGCTCCAAACGCCGTGACGTTCGCGCACGCGCGGTTGGGGCGGCGCCGCGCACGCTCGCCTCGGGGGGTCAGCACAGTGCGTCCCGGTTCACGCTGTTCACAACACAGCTGTGCCTCATTCCTGACGCCAGCTGATTGGGACAGCCACACTATTTATACCAGCCTCACTCACTCCACACCAAGCCGCTACACATACCGGACGCTTGGCTGTGAGGCTGCTAACTTGCATTTTTAAGGTATGTCCTTTCATTATTGCTTGTTGTTTTTCCCTACTTCAGTATGTTTGTTTTCACACACCTTCAATACTCTCTTGCTTTACCCATACCAATTATACATCGTTAGCTTTGAGTCATCTCTCACTTGGGTTCCTGCAAATTTTTGGAAGCATTTCCATACAGGCTTGGCATCAATTTATCCCTTTTAAATTCCAGATATTAGCTACATATTATGTATTATGGGTACCCCCAGTACGCATGTTCAGCACATCTACCCGCTATGTGCACAACTATGTACTTACTTTATATACTCTGTTTAAACCTCAAACCTAAATTTATTCATATGCATATATATGCTGCCACTTGGATATATTATGAGCCGCACCTTTTTGCTGCCGCTCTTCTTGATGCGACCGACCTTTGATGTACTCCAATATTTACTTATTATCCTTTACATTTTTCCCTCCACTAATAACCTTAATTGGACCAAACTATCTATCTATACATTAGGTCATTACCTTCTATCCACCTACGATGGACCCTATCCTAAGGTCCTTTCTATATTCTGTCATTTTTAGGGACGCCTTTTGTGACCTCAGCACGCCGCTCTGGTTTGTGCGCGCCCGGGACGGGCGGGACGGGAGTTTTTGCCATACCCCTCCATGGTGACTGCAGCCCACCAACCTGCACCTCTCACCACCTAAGTATCCTCGTTTATACCAGCTATAATATGTATACTTCTTCCCACATTCTGCCCTTCCTCCATGGTTCTTCTTGTTTTTAGAAAAAACTATTTTCTACAAGTAAATAATCACACATGGTCAGGTAGGTGATGAATTCACCACCCTATACCCCCCATTGAATATTGCCTACAGCTTTATTCTTTACCTTACCCTCCTTTTCTCTTATCTCTTTCTCTATCTACTCAGATGAACCCCTCTCTCTCAGATTATGCCCCTGAAGAAGGATTGTACAGTTATTAAGTATCCCGAAACGCGTCGGACTTGAGAAGAGCTTTTTCATCATCATTGGTTTTGTTTGTTTGCTTATCATGGCTATCATGTATTCTGCACTATGTTAGTCAAAATTATTTACTGCTTGTTTTTATCCATATGTACTTGTGAATACGAATAAAATTTGTACCTTTTTTGATATTGCCCTTGATTTTCTACACACCTTTGTATAATTTTTACTTGTTGCAAGTGCCAGGAAAGTCCACCCAGGGGAATCCCGTTGTTTTGTGTCTTTAGATTATTGGACGTGGCACGGCCCTCTTGGTCCTAAACTGGTTGGTCACCCCTTTTTCCTCATTCTTTATGGGGCCAATATGGTCTGTCCTCTCTTTTTTACTGTTTATATGCTTAAAGAATTTCTTGGGATTTTTTTTTTGCTCTCCTCCACTATGTGTCTTTCGCGTTCTATCTTAGCTGCCCTAATTGCACCCTTACATATCTTGTTGCATTCTTTGTAAAGTCTGAATGCTGATGATGATCTCTCAGCCTTGTATTTTTTGAAGGCCTTCTCCTTTGCTTTTATATACATTTATACATTGGAGTTAAGCCATCCAGGACTTTTGTTCACTCTTTTAAAATTATTTCCCAATGGGATGCACTGGCTAATGCCCTTATTTAATTTGCTCTTAAAGCAAACCCATCTCTCCTCCATGTTCTTTGTTTCTAAGATTTTAACCCAATTTATATCTTCTAGCAAGGTTTGTGGTTTAGGGAAGTTGGCTCTTTTGAAATTCAGTATCTTTGTGTTCCCCTTGTGTTTCCTATTTGTGTGATTTATACTGAAGCCAATTGAACTGTGATCACTGCTTCTTAAATTGCACAGTATTTCCACATCCGTGATCTGCTCTGTGTGGTTGGTAATCAGTAGATCTAGTTGGTGCATCTACCATCTGACCCATGAAATTGTCCTGCAAGCCATTTAGGAACTTGCGAGCCTTAGACTAATGCGTAGGTTAGGGGGCCTATAGCCTACTCCCAGTATTATTTTCTCCTTAGCTTCATCCCTTTGGAGCTCTACCCATAAGGATTCCACCTCCTCCCTAGCTCCTTTATTGATGTCATCTCTCACATTCACTTGTACAATATTCTTGATATATAGGCATACCCCTCCCCCTTTTTTACCCTCTCTATCCCCGCGATAAAGGGAATACCCTTAAATGGTTGCCAGACAATTATGGGAGCTGTTAAACCAGGTCTCTGAAATTCCCACAAAATCTAAATCCTCCTCGTTCAACAGTAATCCTAGTTCACCCATATTGTCCGCCAGGCTCCTGGCATTGGTGAGCATGCCACGTAGTTTAGACTGGCCGCATACTGTCCTCTTATTGGGTGTTCCGAGTTTGAAAATAGGACTTGTTACTATACTTACCTCGGGTTTATGTGCTTTAGTCAACCTACCACTAATGCCCCCAGTACTGCCCTCTGGAATAATGTTCATTGCTGACTATCTCAATCTCTGGACCCCCCCGTCGCCTAGTTTAAAAACCCCTCTATCTTTTCGGCCATCTTCACTCCCAGCAGATTTGCACCCTCCTCATTTAGGTACAGTCCGCCCTTTCTATAGAATATGTGACCGACTGAGAAATGGGCCCAGTTCTCCAGGAACCCAAACCCCTCCTTACTACGCCAGCTCCTCAGTCACTTGTTTACTTCCCTAATCTCCCTCTGCCTTTCTGGTTTGGCTCGAGGTTCCAGTAGTATTCCTGAGAGTGTTAAAGTGGTTGTATACTCTTACATATACTCAGTGTAGTGACTAGCCTCAGGTGATACACATAGATGAAACAAAACCTCCTACATAAGTTGTACATTGCAGCTGTTGAAAGTGCAGAATTTATATAGTTTGTCTGAACTTTCAGAAAGCAGGGGTCAGGGAGCTGAAATTTCACTCTGCAGAGCTCAATGAGAACTGACCGGAGGGAGGGGACACCCCCCCTTCACACAAAATAGAGCAGAGGTTGTCAATCACAGGCGATGTGCTGGAGCTAACTCTCATGTCACCTTTTTCCCTCCTGGTGTCAGGAAAACTTGTCAGAAATGACTCTTGCAGATAACAGAGGAATGAGGCATCAGAAAGAAATTACACTTAGTACTCTGGATTGAGACAAGTACACAGTATAAAGGGATATGCTTTGTTCATACACTATATTGTCAAAAGTATTGGAACGCCTGCCTTTACACGAACATGAACATTAATAGCATCCCAGTCTTAGTCCATAGGGTTCAATATTAACTCGGCCCACCCTTTGCAGCTATAACAACTATAACTCTTCTGGGAAGGCTGTCCACATCGTTTAGGAGTGTGGCTATGAAAATGTTTGACTATTCTTCCAGAAGCACATTTGTGAGGTCAGGCACTGATGTTGGACGAGAAGGTCTGGCTCGCAATCTCCACTCTAATTCATCCCAAAGGTGTTCTATAGGGTTGAGGTCAGGACTCTGTGCAGGCCAGTCACATTCCTCCACCCCAAACTCACTCATCCATGTCTTTATGGACCTTGCTTTGTGCACTGGTGCGCAGTCATGTTGGAACAGGAAGGGGCCATCCCCAAACTGTTCCTACTAAGTTGGGAGTATGAAATTGTCTTGGTATGCTGACGCCTTAACTGTTCCCTTCACTGGTAAACAACCCCACACCATAATCCCCCTTCCATCAAATGATTTGGACCAGTGCACAAAGCAAGGTCCATAAAGACATGGATGAGCGAGTTTTGGGGTGGAGGAACTTGACTGGCCTGCACACAGTCCTGACCTCGACCCAACAGAACACCCTTGGGATGAATTAGAGCGGAGACTGCGAGCCAGGCCTTCTTGTCCAACATCAGTGTCTGACCTCACAAATACGCTTCTGGAAGAATGATCAAACATTCCCATAGACACACTCCTAAACCTTGTGGAGTGCCTTCCCAGAAGAGTTGAAGCTGTAAAGGGTGGGCCAGCTCAATATTGAATCCTATGGACTAAGACTGGGATGCCATTAAAGTTCATGTGCATATAAAGACATGTGTCCCAATACTTTTGACAATAGAGTGCCTTCAAAAAATACAAGGTTGAGGGATCATCCTCAGCATTCAGACTTTATAAAGAATGCAACAAGAAATGTAAGGGTGCAATTAGGACGGCTAAGATAGAACATGAAAGACACATAGCGGAGGAGAGCAAAAAAAATCCCAAGAAATTCTTTAAGTATGTAAACAGTAAAAAAGGGAGGACAGACCATATTGGCCCCATAAAGAATGAGGAAGGACATCTGGTTACAAAGGATGGGGAGATGGCGAAGGTATTGAATTTATTCTTCTCCTCAGTCTTCACGAGTGAATCGGGGGGCTTCAGTAACCAAAACTGCAGTGTTTATCCTCATGACACAATACAGGAAGCACCTCCATGGTTAACAGAGGACAGAATTAAAATTAGACTTGAGAAACTTAACATTAATAAATCACCGGTACCAGATGGCTTGCACCCGAGGGTACTTAGGGAATTCAGTCAAGTGATTGCCAGACCGTTGTTCCTATTTTTTACAGACAGTCTATTGACTGGAATGGTACCAGCTGATTGGAGAAAAGCCAATGTAGCACCAATATTTAAAAAGGGCCCAAAATACATCCCTGGGAATTACAGACCAGTTAGCCTAACATCAATAGTATATAAACTCTTGGAGGGGATGATAAGGGACTATATACAAGATTTTAGTAATAAGAACGATATCATTAGCAGTAATCAGCATGGATTCATGAAGAATCGTTCTTGCCAAACCAATCTATTAACCTTCTATGAGGAGGTGAGTTGCCATCTAGATAAAGGAAGGCCCGTAGACGTGTTGTATCTGGATTTTGCAAAAGCATTTGACACAGTTCCCCATAAACGTTTACTGTACAAAATAAGGTCCATTGGCATGGACCATAGGGTGAGTACATGGATTGAAAACTGGCTACAAGGGCGAGTTCAGAGGGTGGTGATAAATGGGGAGTACTCAGAATGGTCAGGGGTGGGTAGTGGGGTTCCCCAGGGTTCTGTGCTGGGACCAATCCTATTTAATTTGTTTATAAACGACCTGGAGGATGGGATAAACAGTTCAATCTCTGTATTTGCAGACGATACTAAGCTAAGCAGGGCAATAACTTCTCCGCAGGATGTGGAAACCTTGCAAAAAGACCTGAACAAATTAATGGGGTGGGCGACTACATGGCAAATGAGGTTCAATGTAGAAAAATGTAAAATAATGCATTTGGGTGGCAAAAATATGAATGCAATCTATACACTGGGGGGAGAACCTCTGGGGGAATCTAGGATGGAAAAGGACCTGGGGGTTCTAGTAGATGATAGGCTCAGCAATGGCATGCAATGCCAAGCTGCTGCTAATAAAGCAAACAGAATATTGGCATGCATTAAAAGGGGGATTAATGCAAGAGATAAAACGATAATTCTCCCACTCTACAAGGCTCTGGTCCGGCCGCACCTGGAGTATGCTGTCCAGTTCTGGGCACCAGTCCTCAGGAAGGATGTACTGGAAATGGAGCGAGTACAAAGAAGGGCAACAAAGCTAATAAAGGGTCTGGAGGATCTTAGTTATGAGGAAAGGTTGCAAGCACTGAACTTATTCTCTCTGGAGAAGAGACGCTTGAGAGGGGATATGATTTCAATTTACAAATACTGTACTGGTGACCCCACAATAGGGATAAAACTTTTTCGCAGAAGAGAGTTTAATAAGACTCGTGGCCACTCATTACAATTAGAAGAAAAGAGGTTTAACCTTAAACTACGTAGAGGGTTCTTTACTGTAAGAGCGGCAAGGATGTGGAATTCCCTTCCACAGGCGGTGGTCTCAGCGGGGAGCATTGATAGCTTCAAGAAACTATTAGATAATCACCTGAATGACCGCAACATACAGGGATATATAATGTAATACTGACATATAATCACACACATAGGTTGGACTTGATGGACTTGTGTCTTTTTTCATCCTCACCTACTATGTAGAGTGTATTTCAGGTCAGAGGATTACAATGACTTTAAGGCCCCTTGCAGATGGGGCAAACTCCGCCAAGCGGATCTGCCTGCTCAACGAGGGATCTGTATGCTGATCCCCAATGAGCAGGCAGATGACAGATCCGCGTCTGCTCTTCATAGCTATGCAGAGCAGACACAGCCCGCTCTTCTCTATGGAGAGATGGAAAGGGTTTGCTTGTCTGTTCCATTTGACTATCATCCAAACCGATCCACTGGATGGATGGGGAACAGATCCCCATCCTCCTGTTTTTAGCGGACCGAATTGGATGGTGGCTAGTGTCAGCAGACACATGTCCACTGACATCTGCTGCTCCATAGAGAGCTATGGATGGTCCGATCGGGTCCAACTGAAAAACTGACAGGTGGACCCGATCGGTCCGTCAGTGTGAAAGTGATCTAAAGAGTTTTGATTTAGTTATGATAAATGAAAAAAATAATTAAATATCATTGACCCAAACGAATAAGTTCAATTTACATATTCCTAGATAGCAAGGATAATGTGCCACACATTTTTGGCAGTGTTGAATTGTTAACTTGTTGCTCTTGTTATCTTGCTGCACATTTTAACTGGCAAGTTGCACACCTGCAAAGTACTTGAAGCACAAATTCTAGTTGTGTCAGGGCTGGGCTCAGCCCTTCCTTTTTAGAGCTCTGTGCTCAGCGGAGCACAGCGGAGCACAGAGCTCGGTTAATTGCCAGTACTTTTCATTCCACAGTGACTCACCTGATCTTCATTTCCTGCTTGTCAGCTAGCCCTGCTGGCTATTTAAACTGCCTGGATCAGATCTCCTGTGCCTTCAGGCCTGGTCAGCATATCCGGATACTCTCTGCTGTGGTTTCCTGTTAAAGACTTTTCCCTGGCTGACTTCCCTTATGGTTCCTCATCCTGTTTACTGCCTCTACTACGCTAAACTCTTTATTCCTGTTTCAGTAGCTTGTTCCGACTACCCACTATGGTTACCAAACCCTGGCTATGTTTTGAGTACGTTTGCTCTGTTTGTACCATATTACCATTTTATTTAAATCTCAGTCTGATTCATGGTTCCTGACAAGTTGACACTTTTCCAATATGTAGTAAATTTGCATGACAAGTCTCTAGCAAGAGCTAAGTTGCAGTGGTGTGTCTACAGCAAGAGCTCTGCAAGTCACAGTGACCCCTGTAAAAAAGGAGAAAGGCTGGTGCCATGTAAGTCAGCTAAAACATCGTTTTTTTTTTCCATATGAACAACAGTCAGAAGAAAGCCAATGCGTTTCGGCTGTCAGACCTTAATCATGGCTAACCAATAAGTGACACAAAACAGCCTAAATAATGTAGACTAACTCACATGGTCAACCCCAAAGGTCACATGACCCAAAAAAGGGGTGTCGGCAAATATCAAAACATACAAAAGAAGAGCATTATAAGCATTCAATTGTACACGAATGTATATAAAAACATGTATCACAAAGATAAAAAATAAACAGCATTGAATATAATGAAAGAGTATGATGAAAAAGTATACTGAAAAAGGATATACCTCCAGATGCCTGTTTCTATTTAAATTTCTCATTTGCATGTGTTAGATAGACAGCCTAGCTTCTACTTTTTTTTAAAGTTTGTTTTTTGTGCGATACCACAAAACACATTTTATTATTTATCTATTCAATATTGGTTGTATGTACTTGTTTTGGGTTTATTCATTATTTTATTATATTTGTGTTCTAGACCCTCTGGCTGGCATTTGTTTGTTTCACATTGACACTTTAGGATTGCGTAGCACTGTACAGCACTGATTCTATGTATCACTTTATTTCTTAGTGTGGGAACAAATGTCAGCAGCTGCATTGGCCTTTTTACCTTATCCTTTTCACAAATAGAGTATAAAGAGAGTGGGGCTAAACAAATCTGAATACGGGTATACTATAACAAGAAACATACTTAAATATGAAGCAAAAACAGCCAAAAGGATATATACAGTATATATATATATATATATATATATATATATATATATATATATATATACATATCACTTCAGATACAAGTCCACATCCCATCTATGGTTAAGTGCTATTAGACAGTGTGCTATAGTGTGCTATTCTGATTCTATTGTCACTGTAGAATATCAGTTTATTGTGAATCTAGGGATAGTTCAGTGTGAGAGTTGTGTGACCATTTATCTTTACATTAATGTCAATGTAGGGAAAGTTTAGTTAGTGTGAGTGTAGTGCGACCATTCATCTTTACATTAGTGTCAATGTAGGGATAGTTCAGTCATTGTGAGTGTAGTGCGACCACCATTTATCCTTACATTAGTGTGAATGTAGGAATAGTTCAGTCAGTGTGAGTGTAGTGCCTGTTTAACACAGTACAGTATATTTTGTTGCGTTACTGCAAGTTTAACGCCGTATATTTCAGTGCGCTACATGCCGTTTAACGCAGTACATTTCTGTGCGTTACTGCAGGCTAAACGCAGTATAATACAGTGTGTTACTGCAAGTTTAACGCCATACAGTTCAGTGCATTACTGCAAGTTTAATGCCGTATATTTCAATGCGTTATGAGCTTTTAATGCAGTACATTTCTGTGCGTTAGTGCACGCTTAATGCAGTATATTTCAGTGTGTTACTGCAAGTTTAAAGCCGTACAGTTCAGTGAGTTACTGCAAGTTTAACGTCATGTATTTCAGTGCATTATCTTCCGTTCAATGCAGTACAGTTCAGTGCGTTACTGCAAGTTTAACGCTGTATATTGCAGTGCGTTACGTGCCGTTTAACGCAGTACATTTCTGTGCGTTAGTGCAAGCTTAACACAGTATATTTTAGTGCGTTATCTTCTATTTAACACAGTACAGTTCAGTGCGTTACTGCAAGTTTAACGCCGTATATTGCAGTATGTTACGTGCTGTTTAACGCAGTACATTTCTGTGCGTTAGTGCAAGCTTAACACAGTATATTTTAGTGCGTTACCTTCTATTTAACACAGTACAGTTCATTGCGTTACTGCAAGTTTACAGCCATATATTTCAGTGCACTATCTTCCGTTTAACACAGTACAGTTCAGTGCGTTACTGCAAGTTTAACGCTGTACATTTCAGTGCATTACTGAAAAAATACAGTCACTGCCACCCACATGCCCAGCGTCTAAATGCAAGGTTGTCAAAGCAGCTGGCTCTACAACTTCTGCCTTTCCATCTGGTGGATTCTGCCCCCTTAGGTGAATTTGCAGAATGTGCTGTTCCACAATGGCAGGTTCCCAGTTGCTATTTCTTTTCACGTAAGGCCATTCTAGCTCTGTACCATCACATAGAAGGCAATGTTGTGGCATCATTGGGCAAGGCAGTCAGCCGCAAAGTCCATGTTACTGCTGACACGTGGTCCAGCAAGCATGGTCAGGGATGATATGTTTTGTTCACAGCACACTGGGTAACTCTGCTTGCAACTCTGAAGGATGCAGGACAAGGCTCAGTGCTGCAGCTTGTTGTGCCCCCACGTCTCCATACAGCTAGTGGTGATGATGCCAGATTTGACAGCCCTACCCCCTCCTCCTACTCCTCCTCCATGCCCTCCTCTGCAGAACCATCCTATGAATCACAAGTACCCTCTAAGCGTTCAAAGGCCTATTCAATGAGCCAGACTAAAAGATGCCATGCAGTGCTTCAGCTGGTGTGTCTAGGGGAAAGGAACTGCACCGGAGCAGAGATTCTTGCAGCTCTGCAGGGACAGGCTCAGAGGTGGTTCATACCATGCCAGCTGGAGCCAAGAATAGTGGTTTGTAATAATGGCACAAACATCTTGTCTGCCCTTAGACAGGGAAAGTTGACACATGTGCCATGCCTGGCACATGTTCTCAATTTGGTGGTGCAGCATTTCCTAAATCGGTACCCAGGGTTGGAAAATCTGCTAAAGCAGGCCAGAAGAGTCTGTAGCCATTTCATACACAGCCAGTGCTTGGTAGGCTGAAATTCAGCGGGAATTCCACCTGCCCGTAAACCTCCTGATTTGCAACCAGGTGGACTCAACTTTGGCAATGCTGCAGTGGCTGCACATGCAGCAGAGGGCCGTCAACGAGTACCTGTGTGAGTATGGCACAATGACAGGCTCAGGCCGGCTCTGCTTTTTTCCCCACGCCAATGGCTGCTCAGAAAGGATGCATGCACTGTACTGTCACCATTTGAGGAGGCCAGAAGGATGGTGAGCCATGACAATGCATGCATCAGTGACACAATCCCTGTTGTGTTTCTGCTGGAGCAGACTCTGCATGGCATTATGGACAGGGCATTCGAGGCAGAGCAGTGGGAGGAAGAGGAGGATGTCCTTTCCTCTCAAGGCCCACTTTATGCAGATACCATTATTCCTATGCCACAGAACACACAAGAAGAGGGGGAGGAGAAGGGGGAGGAGAACGGGGAGGAGGAGGATTCGGGCAGTTTTGGAGGCAATGAAGCAGTGGAAGACATACGTCAAACAGTAAGAGATGGTTTTCCATCCGCAGAACCCTTGGGAGTAGTACATGGCTAGGAGGAGGCAGTTCCAGATACTATAATCCTCAGTGGCCCCAAGGAGTCTGCTTCTGATGCCTCCACAAATTTGCGGTGCATGGGCTCCCTCATGCTTCAAAGCTTGCAAAAGGACCCAAGAATACGTGACATAAAGGAAAAGACTCACTATTGGTTGGCAACTCTCCTTGACCACAATTACAAGGGGAAAGTCTCAGAACTCATCCCCACAGAGAGTGCAGAAGATGAAATCTCTTGAGGACGCCTTAAAGAGGAGTTTATCTAATGCTTTCCCCACTCTGGTAGGTTACAGTGTCATGGAAAACGTAGTTTTGGGGCTTCTGTTGGTCAAGAGAGGAGCGGTGGAGAAGGCAGCCACCTTAGTGATGCATTTCACAATTTTTAGTCCTCGCCGCCCAGGGCTGTCAGCTTCCACATCCCATAGGCAGCATCTGCATTACACGGTGGATGATTATCTAGGGGCAAAAACAGAGTTTGAGAGCTTTTTAATTGAGGATCCACGGGCTTACTGGATAATGAGAATAGACCACTGGCCAGAACTTGCCCAGTATGCAATTAAACTGCCGGGCTGCCCTGCATCCAGCGTGCTTTCCGAATGGGCATTCAGTACTGCTGGAGGTTTCTTTACTGATAATATAACGCGTCTGACCACAGATTTGGTGGACTGTGATTAAGTGTTTTTGGGATGTACAATCTCTGCAGGACTTCTAGGCTGCCTGGGTATTGATTTCATCTGGAAGAATTTTTTTTGGTGTAGGTTTCATGGGCATAATTAACACCCAAAGAAAGACCAATTTTTCCACACCTGTTTGACAGGCGCATATCATTTAAATTTTTGACAGCAAGGCTAATTCTTGCTTTCATCAAGAGCACCCTATAGCGTTACGGTGTGAAGGCGCCACCGACACCCAAAGACCAATTTTTCCACACCTGTTTGAAAAATGCATATCATTGCAATTTTTGACAGCAAGCACCTCTATAAGGTTACAGTGTGAAGGTAGCACACCCAAAGACCAATTTTCCACACCTGTTACTTCTATCCAAAGTCTGTATAAGAGACACCAGAATTTATAAAAAAAAAATCTCTAATCTTGTTCCCAGTGTACTACATTGTAGCCTGATCATACAGACTGGCTCCGCAAGCCATTGCTTAAAAAATAAAGAAAGTTGGGGCGCATGCGCGGCGCGATGCGGGAAGGACGTGAGTAACCACAGCTCCGTCGGTCCCGGACATCACAGGCACAACAACCAGGGCCATACCGCTCACATCCCGGCGAAAGTACCCTCACCGCCTAGAGAACCACCCGGTCCATGCCTGGAAGAGATTCCGGTCTCTCAAAACGCTCCCAGCACAACTTAACTCACTTTTTGCTGGACGCTGCAGACAGAAGGAGCAGAAAGATGACCCAAGATGGCGCCGGCGCCAGCACACAGACTGCCTCTAGGAAATCTGCATCCATGCCATCCGTCCTCTCAACTAACGCAGGGATCAGTGAGTACCCATCTCCCCTCTCTAAAGCAGATTTAGATAATAGTCTAACCACCATTTTTGAGAAACTAGTGGATAAAATCGAAAGTGAAGTTCATAAGTCCACCACGGCCTTATCACAAGAGATAGCCAGCATTGGCAATCGCACAGACATATTGGAAACTAAACATGATGAACTTTCACTAGCCCATAACGACCTAAGGAAAGATTATGAGACACTTGCTGACAGCTTTGCATTTATGCAGGCTCAAGTTGAAGATCTCGATAATCGAAACAGACGTCATAACATCAGACTGCGTGGCGTCCCAGAGACAGTTACTGACCTCATGCCAACGGTTTCCAAGATCTTTCATAATCTCTTACCAGATAGGCCTCCATCTGCATTCACTTGTGACAGAATCCACAGGGCTTTACGTCCTAAACCTACCCCTGATAAACCACCCAGGGATATTATCATGTGCATGAAAGATTTTCTTGTTAAAGAAGACATCATGCGCGCAGCAAGAAACTCCCCCAACATCTCCCTGGAAGGCAAAAAGCTGCAAATATATCCAGACATCTCCCCTGCCACATTGGATAGAAGACGCAGGATGAAAGAAGTCACCAACATCCTACAAGCAGCAAGAATAAAATACAGATGGGGCTTCCCATTTAAACTCACTATCCCCTACAATGGATCCACATACACAGTATACAACATAATTGAAGGCAAAGAACTACTTGTGAAACTGGGCCTGCTTGAACCTGAACCACCCAACCGTTTTCCTGTAACCCCAAGATCTTCTCCAATATGGTCCACCCCCTCCTCCAGGCGTAACACAAATAGTCAAAGAAGATGGCGTCAACCTCTGCGAGACAACGCCGACTAACCGCATGACCAGGACATGGACATTGTTTCTTTACTAAGAGTTGAAAAGGAAGAAGAGGGATGAAGAAAGAAGATAGAGACTCTCATACCAAACCACCCCACCCCCCACCCCCCCTTTTTTTTTTTTTTTTTTTTTTTTTTTTTTTTTTTTTTTTTTTGTCTATAACAATCTCTCTGCAATAGAACTACAACTCTATGGCTACTATACTGCCATTATAACGCAATGAGAGATGGTAATACTCCCTCCATATTCCATTCCCTGATGACCCTCCTACCCTCTCCTTCCTTACCTCTACCTCCCCCCTTCCCACCCCCCTCCCCTTTCCCACCAACTTGTTAAATCCCCCCCCCTGGTTACTTTATGCATGGTTTCACTAATTTTCTTTTTGAAACCTTTTAATATGCTTACCTTAGACCTGTGACATCCGCCACCGCTGGATTGTCCCCCATCCTGCTGTTGCCGTTGACTGCGACGCTCCCAACTGTGGGGTTGTCGCACCCGACCGCACTGGTAGGACTAGGACTTTTTTGTCCTCTCGAAGTTAACTTACTTGTTAGTGACAAGACGTTTCTTGTCCCTTTGGTATTACTTTACATAACTGTTTTACACTTGTTGGTCGCCCTTCGGGCAAATGTTACGTTATACTTTAAAAATGGAAGTTTTCTTGATATCCCACAGATACTATGGTATATATCTTGGTTTAAATTCATTCAATATGGTATGTTAATCACATGGTACTACATACAACTAATTAAGCTCCATATTTACTTTTTATATAACCCCTACCTCACCTCAGTAAATATTATCACCAATTATACTTATTTTACAAAACATATATTCTTACCTATGGCATACTCTGCATATATGTTTGATTTTATTCATAAACTTATTACCTTATCTTTATATAATGGTATTTAGAGTTATTTCACATAATGTCCAGGGTTTCAACTCACCTCATAAACGTAAAAAAGCTTTTCAACACTATAAAAGGCTAGGAGCAGATATTATCCTCATGCAGGAAACACATTTTGCTTCCTCCAACCACCCCAATTATTTTGATAAGTCATTCAACCAATTTTATTATACTACATTTCATAATAAAACCCGTGGTGTGGCTATTTTTATACGCAACACCATTATTATGGATATACAAAATATTTTCAAAGATGCTGACAGTAGATATATTATCATCAAGGGATTTATTAACAATAAAGCTATAACAATAGCCTCAATTTATGCCCCCAACGAATCTCAATCTACCTTTTTCACAAATTTCTTCGACAAACTTGACCAATACAGCTCACCTCATATTATTGTAGGAGGAGACTTTAACATGACAGCACACGCAACACTTGATAGAAGTAAAACTTCCTCTTCATCAAAAGCCTTCTCTAAATCCACGAACCGCTTTCTAAATAATTTTCAACTTATTGACACATGGAGATCTCACAATGTAGGAATCAGAGGCTATACTCATTACTCATACCCCCATGATGTACACGCTAGGCTTGACTATATTTTTTGTACTCCTATTATGCTAGCTAACTCCTCAGATGCACAGATCCACCCTTGCCCCTGGTCTGATCATGATATTACTTACTTCGAAACGTCCCACATAGGACTCTCTCCTTCCCCTTACAATTGGAGACTAAATAACTCACTTCTAACAGATCCCTCAATATCTCAAACCATATCATCACATATTGAAAACTACTTCACCGAAAATGCTATAGATGATATCTCTCCCTCTACTATATGGATAGCACATAAAGCAGTCCTTCGTGGACATCTAATTAGCATAGCTGCTAAAAGAAATAAAGAAAAACTCACAAATATTAAAAATCTTACCAAAGACTTAAATCTACTTTATCATAAACTACAACACGATCCCTCCCAAGAGATCACCAAACAAATCCAAGACAAACGTAAAGCCCTGGACCTTATATTATCAGCGAACACAGAAAAATCCTTGAGATTCTCAAAAGCTAAATTTTTACTACACAGCAATTCCCCATCAGCTATGTTTGCTAAAAAACTTAACCATGATCATAAACCATCTCATACATATAAACTTAGAGATCGAGCTGGGAACATGATCACTCACCCTCAAGGCGTTCTTGAGATCTTCTCCTCATTTTATAAAGACCTACTTTGTAGCCCTCAAATCCCTCCTGACCAACTCTCTAAATCATGGTTAGATGATATTCAACTACCCACTCTAAATGCCACCCAAATAGAATCCCTTAATGCACCTTGCACGCATACAGAAATTACAAAAATTATCAAATCTCTCAAACCATCTACGGCCCCTGGCCCAGACGGTTTCTCTACATCATACTATAAAAAATATGCCCCTCTTTTAACCCCATACTTAACCAAACTTTTCAATCACATTCTTAACGGTGGTCATTTTCCAGATGAAATGCTCTTAGCTAATCTTTCCCTTATCCCCAAACCACTAAAAGATCACTCCCTTCCTCAAAATTACCGACCTATATCTGTCCTTAATAATGATCTAAAAATTTTTGGTAGGTTACTATCAGATAGACTAGCTGCAGTAATTACAAATTTAATACATGTAGACCAAACCGGCTTCATTCCAGGCCGACAGATAGTGGATAATGTCAGATTAGTCACTAATATTATCCAAGATGCCAACTTAACCTCCCAACAACTATGCCTACTCAGCTTAGACATCCATAAAGCGTTCGATAGCGTTAGCTGGTCATATCTAAACCACTTACTTCCTAAATATGGAATCTCAGATAAATTCCTACAGGGTTTTAACGCTCTTTATCATAACCCCCAAACTAGAATTAAAATCCCTGGACACAACTCGGACTTTTTCTCTCTTACTAGAGGCACCAGACAGGGCTGCCCGCTGTCACCATTACTATTTGCTTTAGCAATTGAACCCTTAGCTCAAAAGATTAGGAATAGTATTGACATAAAAGGATATACAAAAGGGGACAAAGAATTTAAACTCAGCCTATATGCTGATGATGCTCTCCTTTTCATCACAAACCCCCTCACTTCTATCCCATCCCTTTTAAGTACACTGAAATCTTTTCAAAATATTTCAGGCCTCAAAATTAACACTAATAAATGTTCTGCTATTCCAATTAATTACCCTCATAACACCCAATCCTTACTATCACAAAATTTCCCATTTATATGGTGTCCTAAATCATTCAAATACTTAGGCGTTACAATAACCTCCACACACACTCTTTTATATAAATCCAATTATATCCCTTTATTCTCACATATCATATCTCTTTTAAAGTCATGGTCCTCATTTCATATCTCCTTCTTAGGTAGAATATGTGCTATTAAAATGACAATCCTCCCAAAACTATTATACTTTTTTCGCGCCCTACCTATTAATGTTCCTAAATCCAAATTGACCTCTCTTCAGAGAGAAATAAACAAATTTATATGGGCCGAGAGAAAACCAAGATGCAGCTACGCCCTCATGCACAGGCCACAATCTTCAGGCGGCCTAGGCCTCCCAAATATATGGCTCTACTATTTGGCTTCAAGACTCACACAACTCACCCAGTGGTACACTCCCTCAATTAACTCCCCATGGAAAATGTTTGAATCCATCTCAATTCTCCCACTCCATCTGCAGGGTATCCTTTGGTCCAACACTACCACTTACAACAAACTTATGAAACACAACATCATTATAGCTCAATTTTACCAATTATGGTCTAAATATAAAGACATATACAAACTCTCATCAGACATTCCCCCCCTAGCTTCCTTCATAGGAGACCATAGATTTGAATATGCCTATAACAACGTACAAGATTTTTCCATTTGGATTGACAAAAACCTGACTACCTTGAGATCCCTTCAACAAAAATGGGAATTTATCCCATTTTCAGATCTACAAGCCACATATAATTTAGATACAAATGAACTCCAACGTTACCATCAAATTAGAACCTTCTACGCTAAATATTTTGCACTCAATACTCATCCGTCATACACTACATTTGAACATATATGTATTTTATCCTCTAGAGACAGAGGCCTCATATCTAGGATGTATAGTTATATCAATGGTGTTGGTGTTCCCGATAAATCTACACAGATGCTCCAATGGGAGGCAGATGTGAATGTCTCGCTTACTATTGAGGAATGGAGCTCAATGTCAGAAAACCTCCGTAAAAGTAACAAAGCTATCTCCTTCAGAGAGACCCCCATTAAAATTTTCTCTAGATGGTACCTCACCCCTTCAAAGCTCCATACCTTCTACCCTTCCATCTCTCCTAATTGTTTCAGAGGATGTCCGGAATCTGGCTCCCTCTTACACATTTTTTGGAGCTGCAAACATATTAACCACATATGGCTTAAGGCAATCAATTTAATAGAACAACTTTCTAATCAAAAGATTACTCCCTCTCCTCAGATTTGCTTGCTATACGCTGGTATTCCTGACGTTCCTCTCCCATGTATGAGACTATTCCACTCCCTATGTAGTTCAATCCACTGGATGACAGCATTTAACTGGAAATCCTCAAATCTGTCATGGCAACAAGTAATTAATAGAATGGAGCTCCTCAAACTCTCTGAGTGGATTTATCATACCCTTAATGACACTATTCATATTCACCAGAAGAAATGGGCCTATTGGAAACCAACCTAAATTGGTTAATATACTAGTACCATAACTACCTATTTCTTATTGCTAACATAATGTTTTGCCTTATAATATAAGCATATAAAAATATCTCTATCACTATCACAGCTTTTGTAACTCAAAGTTATATAACTTATGTTTTGTATTTTCTATATCCCTTTTACTTCTGTACCAACATAATACAATAATGTTAACTATACCGTATGTATATTACCTAAGCTTCCAAATAAAAACTTTTGTAAACAAAAAAAAAAAATAAAGAAAGTTTGCAGGTACAATTTCATTTTTTTGGCTTTATAAATGCAATTATTTCTGCAGCAGCTTCTATACTTAGCACAGGTAGAATAAGGGAACCCCCCCAGCCACTATATTGAAAGGAATTTTTCATTTTGATGCTTTCACTTTAAGCATCAATAAATCACTGCTCATTTAAAAATTATGTTTTTTACAAACTTTTTTTCATTGATACATGTCCTCCAGGGCAGTACCCGGACCCCCATAACCATTGTATGCCCATATAAGGCATATAAGCCTTCAAAATGGGCACATTTCATTTTTTCATATTAGGGTTTCATAGACTTCAATGGGGTTCGTTGCTTGGTTCTGAACTTTCGTGATGTTCGAAAGCTTTGGTGCAAACCGAACTGGGGGTCGTTCAGCCCATCATTAGTTGGCAGAAACAAAACTCTTTGACGCAGTGTGTGTGCGGCAATATCTACAAGTCTTGAGTCCACATTTGTAAGAACCCCGATAGGATAACCACGTTATTTCTTCTTTTTATTATCAAGGGGCACAAGACTTGGAGATGAAAGGGACCTAAGTGTACGTGCACGACGACTGGAGTAACGAACACCATTGGATAAAACATTATATATGGTTTTACCGGAATACAAAAAGTGACATTCTGTTTGGAGTTCTTGTGTCTCCTCAAATTCCTAGGTTTGGATCCAACAGTATGAGTGTTGGATAATAACTCGCTGTTTGGCAGCAGCAACCTCTAAACCTCTCTGGATAGACCAGAGAGAATCAACACAAACAACAAACTTAAAAAAAAAGCAGAAGCCAGGCTGACCATCTAACACATACAAATGAGAAATTTAAATAGAAACAGGTATCTGGAGGTATATACTTTTTCAGTATACATTTTCATCATACTCTTTCATTATATTTAATGCTGTTCCTTTTTTATTTTTGGGATACATGTTTTTATATACACTCATGTACAATTGTATGCTTATAGTGCTCTTCTTTTGTATGTTTTGATATTTGCCGCCACCCCCTTTTTTTTGGGTCATGTGACCCTTAGGGTTGACCATGTGATTTAGTCTACACTATTTAGGCTGTTTTGTGTCACTTATTTGTTAGCCATGATTAAGGTCTGACGGCCGAAATGCGTTGGCTTTCTTTCTGACTGTTGTTCACATGCAATAATCAAACAATGTTTTAGCCGACTTCCATGGCACCAGCCTTTCTCCTTTTTTGCATGGACTATATGGAGGTTTACAGAGACTTCACAGGCTGAGTGCTGTGTTCTTGAAGCTCACCAGGCATTGCATAGGAGGTAGTAGCTCGGATGCACCTGTTACAGTGGCCACTCTGGTGGAATGACTATTACACAGCATAACTGAACCAGAACTTGCAGCAGACTTGCAGAACGTTTGCAAAGAAAGTTGGTCTGGAGTCATGCAATGCAGACTTGCTGCAATTGTGCTACAAACTTGTGAAGCCTGGCAAGTCTAGCAATAACTTAGCAAGTCATTTTCAAACTTGCGGCACAATTGCTTGCTATCTGGGTTTTTACATGGCTTATTTAGGCATATTTACATGTGTTGGTGTCATGCCTTGACCCATAATTTACCAGAATGCCATTATCATCAATAGACCTTTCAATGCACCTGGACACCTACAAAAAGATGCAAGCTTTTTACACCTAAGCAATGGCTTACCTGTGTAGATGCCAGTGTTGCCAACCATCAGTAATTTTACTGGCAGCCAGTAAAAAACAGGCAATTTTCTCCTGCCAGTAAATACCAGTAAAAGGAAAAAGTTCCCAGTAAAAAATATGGCTGTGATGTTCGGCCCGGTCCAGAGCCAGCTGAGACCATCCAAGTGCCTGCTACAGTGTGTTTGGGCAGCTCTGGTGGAGGCGGTGCCCGAGCATGTCGTGTGATGTCATGGTGCAAGGGAGCCAAGCAGAGCGGCCAGAGCCTCGTGTGTGGGTCTGCAGGAAAGGAGTAGGGTAGGTCAGGAGTGGGACTGTCAGTGCTGTTTAGACTGGAGTGGACTGAAGGGACCATGTGTCACTGGAGAGAGACTGTCACTGTGACTCAGGAGGGGGACATGTTGTGCCGGTGAGAAGTCAGCATCATCTGTGCTGCTGCACACTTCTGTCATTGTCACTGTAAGAGTCAGCTTCATGTGTGTGTGCCTTCCAATTCCAGTTTCTTGCCCTCCAGTGTCCTGTCCCTGAGCTACTTACTTACTATATCGAAATAAAATAAGAAATTCGTTTTTTTGCCCTAATATCTACCTTAAATCACATTGCTAATTGCATATTGTACTTGTTTGTAGTCTAAATACTAAAATTTGCATTTAAAACTATAATTTTGTAATTTTTGGAAATGCCGGTGAAAACGTGGCTGTGCCAGGAAATTTTCGGTGTCGTGCCAGTAAATTTCAATCTGATAGGTTGGCATTAGGGATGAGCTTCGAGTTCGAGTCGAACTCATGTTCGAATCGAACATCGGCTGTCCACCAGTTCGCCGAACAGCGAACAATTTGGGGTGTTCGCGGCGAATTCGAAAGCCGCGGAACACCCTTTAAAAGTCTATGGGAGAAATCAAAAGTGCTAATTTTAAAGGCTTATATGCATGGTATTGTCATAAAAAGTGTTTGGGGACCTGGGTCCTGCCCCAGGGACATAAATCAATGCAAAAAAAGTTTTAAAAACGTCAGTTTTTTCGGGAGCAGTGATTTTAATAATGCTTAACGTGAAACAATAAAAGTGTAATATTCCTTTAAATTTCGTACCTGATGGGTGTCTATAGTATGCCTGTAAAGGGGCACATGTTTCCCGTGTTTAGAACACATAAAAGTTCATTGATAAAAACGGCATGGGATTTCCCCACATGGGAACCCCGAACCAAAATTTTTTTAAAAAATAGCGTGGGGGTCCCCCTCAAAATCCATACCAGACCCTTCAGGTCTGGTATGGATTTTAAGGGGAACCCCGCACCAAATTTTTTTTTTTAAATGGCATGGGGTCCCCCCAAAAATGCATACCAGACCCTTATCTGAGCACACAACCTGGCAGGCCGCAGGAAAAGAGGGGGGGACAAGTGAGCACCCCCCCTGTACCGTACCAGGCCACATGCCCTCAACATTGGGAGGGTGCTTTGGGGTCCTGAAGGGTCTGGTATGGATTTTGAGGGAGACACCCACGCCATTTTTTTTTTACATTTTGGCACGGGTTCCCCTTAATATCCATACCAGACCTGAAAGGCCTGGTATGGAATTTAGGGGGACCCCCACGCCATTTTTTTTTTTAAATTTTGGTTCGGGGTTCCCCTGTGGGGAATTCCCATGCCATTTTTATCAATAAACTTTTATGTGTATTGTCGGACCGACAATTCATTAATAGCCGTGAGTAGTTTTAAATGACTTTTTTATCTTTGAAATGTCATTTTGCTGTCAGACTGTTCTAAACATGGGAAACATGCGCCCCTTTACAGGCATACTATAGACACCTCCCAGGTACGAAATTTAAAGGAATATTACACTTTTATTGTTTCACTTTAAGCATTATTAAAATCAATGCTCCCGAAAAAATGGCCATTTTTAAAACTTTTTTTTGCATTGATCCTTGTCCCCTGGGGCAAGACCCAGGTCCCAAACTCTTTTTATGACATAGAAAACAAGGGTTGTAATGACTGGATGGTCCTGAGTACGATACGGCACCTCATCCCAATGGGTTTAAAATTGAGATATACATCATATAATAGGGGATTATTGCGGTGCCAAAAAAAAAGTTAAAGTACATAGGTAAAAATATACAATACTTTATTAACAAGGTTAAAAAATGGTACAATGTTACATTTCTTTTTTTTTTTTTTTAAATTGTTTATTTAGTGGAGAACACGGCCCACATGGACCAGCAGGAATACAGAAATATATGCGTCAGATAACATATAAGATACAGTATAATGAAAACACATTCTTGCATCTCTTATTGTAATATACCAGCCCCCAACTTGTCATTCCCTAACAGTACCATAAACCTTTCAAGTTTATATTTTGTTCAACCGTGGGGTCAGGTATTCCGCTAATATCTTTCCTTGCTGACTACCACTGCGCCCGTCCTCTATTTTCTATATATTTAAAAACAGAAATTAAGGTTAGAAAAGAGAACTAGATCAGAATGTGAGGGAGAGAGGAAAAGAAAAGGGGGGGAAGGGAAGAGTGGAAGGAGAAGAGGGGTGGGGATATAAGATGAAGAGGTGGGGGGGGTGAGGGATTGGGGGGGGGGGCCTCGCGAACATGTGGTCTCGGGTCTGCTGTGTATCTGAAGGTGTTCTGTCTCTACTCCTTGTGTCTCGCCCATCCAGCGAGACTACCCATTCACTCCCTGGTTGGCGGTTGGGCTTTGCAGAGCTTGACCTGCTGCCGAGTAAATGAACATTGTCCATAGTTGCCAGGTCTTAGAGAACACTTCTTCTCTATGCTGTGCTGTGTGGATCAGGTCTTCCATTATTCTAATGTCTTCCACCTTTCTAAGCCACATCTCAATGGTCGGTGGTATGGTGGATTTCCAACAAAGTGGAATGCATGCTCTGGCAGCGTCCAGCAGGTGTCGTATAACTGAGCGTTTATATACCTTGTCTGGGATGTCGGTGGCATGAAGCAAAAAGAGTGCTGGGTCTTTTTTAATTGTCCTATCAGTGAATAATTGTACAGTCTCGTGTATCACCTTCCAGAATCGTGAGAGTTTGGGGCATGACCAAAATATGTGTAGCAAAGTACCCTCGTTCCTTTGGCACCTCCAACATGTATCAGATGTAGTGGGAAACATTTTGTGTAGCTGTACTGGGGTTCTATACCACCTGGATATTATTTTATAGTTTGTTTCCTGAGTTTTAGCGCATATGGACGACTTATGTGTAAAGCGGAGTATGCGTTGTCTTTGCGAGGGGTTGAAACTACAGTCTAGTTCCTCTTCCCATTTGGTCAGACCCGGGGGTATATAATCCGAGGAAGGTGTGATTAGAAGATTGTACATCAGTGATAGTGTATGTGGCAGGGTGCCCGTATCAGTGCATAGTTCTTCAAGGGTCGTGAGTCCTTGGTCTCCGTCAGTGGGGGGTGGAATGGAATGGAGGAAGTGTCCTAGTTGAAGCGTCCGCATGAAATCTAATCGGTATATCCCTAGTGGGTTGGAGAGCTCAGCGTATGTCTTCCATCTTCCTCCCGAGCTAAAGTGGGAGGCCATGTGCGTACCTGTTTCTGCTAGGTTCTGAAAGATTTTATCTTGTAAACCGGGTGTGAAGAGGGGGTGCCCTATGATTGGGAAGAGGGGTGCGTTTCGGGAAGAGATGTTTGGTTTAGAAATTAGTTTGGCACATATTCTGGCCGTGTTGCCTATCAATGGGTGTCGTTTAAGCTCCGCTGGTAAGCTCCTGAAGCACCAGGGAGTGCCCCCCAATGGGATTCTGGTGTAGGATTGTTCTAAGTGTGTCCATAATTTGGTCTCACGGTGTCTACGCCAATCTATGAGTCTGCTCAAATGCACTGCCTGATGGTATACGCGTATGTCGGGTAGTGCCAGCCCACCAAAGGGCTTGGGGAGCACTAGTAATTTTTTGGGCAGTCTGGGTCTTTTCCTGGCCCAGACAAATTCAGTGAATATCGTCTGTATTTGATTGAAAAATCTGGTTGGCATGCGAATCGGAATGGCCTGCATTAGGTATAGTATTTTGGGTAAAATGGACATCTTTAGGATGTTGCATCGCCCCAGCCAGGAGTAAAGGCCGGATTGCCATGAGTTTAGCAATGTTTTTATTTTTGTAATTAGTGGGGGAAAATTAATTTCATATAATTTCGATATTGACTGGGGTATGAAAGTGCCCAGGTATTTTAGCGCTCGGTCTGTCCATTTTAGTTTGAAGTTGGCTTTAAGAGAGGTAAGTAGTGTTGGGGGGATTCCAACACCCATTGCTTCGGATTTGGATAGGTTTATTTTCAGGTATGCCAATGTCCCATACACGGAGAATTCTTTTAACAAATTTGGGAGAGAGATAGTCGGGTTTGTCAGTGAAAACATCAAGTCATCTGCGTATGCTGATATCTTAAACTGAGTATCATCTATAGTAATTCCCGTAATGTCCGGGTTCAGTCTGATATGGCACAGGAATGGTTCTAATGATAATGCGAAAAGGAGGGGTGAGAGCGGGCAGCCCTGACGCGTGCCGTTCGAAATTTGAAGGGTGTCTGACATTACGCCATTCACCCTTACTCTCGCAGACGGTGTAGTGTATATCGCCGAGATCCAATTTAGCATGGTTTCCCCCAGTCCTATATGTCTTAACGTAGATTGCATGAATGGCCAGTTTACCCGGTCAAATGCCTTTTCGGCATCTGTACTGAGGAAGACCGTCGGGGTGTTTGTTACCCTGGCATTGTAGAGTAAGTTCAGGACTTTGGTAGTATTGTCCCTCGCTTCTCTGGTTGGGACGAACCCTACTTGGTCTAGATGGATCAGGCTGGTTATATGTTGTTGTAATCTAGTGGCCAGAATTTTTGTGAACAGTTTGAGGTCTGTGTTCAGAAGGGATATTGGGCGGTAACTCCCGCACTGGGTTGGGTCTTTGTCTTCTTTATGTATGACTGTGATTTGGGCCCTTAACGTGTCTTTGTGTAATAGTTTCCCTTTACCAAGGTCATTGAAGAGTTTCGTCATGTGTGGTCCTAATGATGGGAGTAGCGTCTTGTAGTATTGTAGCGTAAGCCCGTCGGGGCCCGGGGCTTTCCCTTGTTTCGTATTTTTTATTGCCGTTTGAATCTCTATTAATGTTATGGGTTCCTCTAGTAGGTCTCTCGCCTCGATCGGTAGTGTGGGCATTTTGGACTCTGCTATGTATTCCGCTATTTTTTCTGGGGGAGGTTGTGCCGCGTTCAAGTTGTATAAGTTTTCATAGTACGTTCGAAATTCTTGGGAGATTTGTTGGGGGAGGGTAGTCCTTTGTCCCGCCGGGGAGTTGATGTGTGGAATGTACGATGCCATTTTCTGCGATTTTAGTGATTGGGCTAATAGTCTACTACATTTATTGCCTGATTCATAAACCTTTTTCCGTGTGATTTGGAGGGCCGCCTTAGCCTTGAACTGGAGTAAGTCTGTTATTTGCATACGTATCGTATCTAATTCACTTCCCAGGGGTCTGGACGGAGTTGTTTTGTGGGCGGCTTCTAATTTATGGAGTTTATCGAACAGTGTGGATAGTTGTGCTGTTTTTTGTTTTTTGAGTCGTGCCCCATGCTTAATCAGTACCCCACGGATCACCGCTTTGTGTGCTTCCCAGACCAGTCCCCCATCACTGTCTATCGTGGAGTTGGTGTGGAAATAATGTGAGATTTCCCTCGTGATATCCGCGACCACCTCAGAGTCTTGGAGGAGACTTGCATTCAGTCTCCAGGGTTTCCTTTGCCCTTTGAAGAAGTCAGTGAGGTCATATTGCATGGAGACCGGGGCGTGATCGGACCAGGTAATAGTACCGATGGCCGTATCTTTAACTGACCCGAGTTGGTTGTGTGGTACCAGAAGGAAATCAATACGTGAGTATACCTGGTGTGGGCGAGAGAAAAAGGTGTAATCCCGTTCGCCGGGGTGGAAGAGGCGCCAAGTATCTATCAGCTGTGCTGTATGTAGGGCCGAAAGCAGTTCCCTCCGAGTGCCCCGTGGAGTGGAGGATGTGCCTGTTGAGGTGTCCTCTTCCGGGATTAGTGGGATGTTAAGATCTCCGCCTATGATCAATTGACCCTCGGCGAAATTCTGTAATGATTTTAAGTGTCGTTTCATAAATGTGTCTTGGTGCTCATTTGGGACATAGAAGTTTGCTATGGTCACTTTGGCCCCTCCTATCAGGCCTTTTATAAAAAGGAACCTGCCCGCCGGGTCTGTCTTTTTGTCCACCAGAGTCCACGGTACTGCTGCGGATATCTGAATGGACACTCCTCTGGACTTGGCGTCTATATGGGTAGAATGATACACCGTCGGGTAGTACCTGTTTTTTAATATTGGGAACTTATTTTCTCGGAAGTGTGTCTCCTGTATCAATACTATGTCTGCTTTCATGTACCTCATGTCGTTTAGTAACATTCTCCTTTTTTCGGGGACATTAAGCCCCTTTGCATTAAGGGTGACTACTTTAAGAACCCCCATGTTCGCGAGGAGGGTAACAGGGACGGGTAGGGAGGGGAGAAAGGAGAGAGGAAAAGGAGGAGAATAGGGGAGGCAGCTAAGGGGGGGGGTTAGGGTAGTAGTCTAGGTTAGGAATGAGTTAGGGGTGGGATAGAAACCACTCCCAAACTGCGATGGGTGTCGTGTGGGAAAGCTCCCCGTTCACCCACCCCAGCGGGTGGTAAACTTCTATATAGTTGAAGTTGACTTCGACGCTTCCCAGGATTACCTGGAGGAAGGCGTGATCCTAATTGGGGAGGTGTCTAGCTAGGGCCTCGGAAGGAGGGCTATGTCCTCCCCGTGCCCTCGGATCTTAGTTGGGGATGTTGCTCCAAGCGTGACATAATTAGACATATGTATCGAACCTACAATTGTAACCAATAACTTACGTCTGTGCATATTTTCTAGGTAACCTGAGCTACACTGTAATTGTGTCAAATACTCGATACACCATTGCATTGGATCATACATTTATGTCAAAAACTATAGAACTGGTAGTCAATACGGGGTACATATACAACAGGCGAGCTCTCCCAAGTTCTAGCATTATTGGCAAAGCTCAGCTAGTGGGCCTCAACCGGTCACCTTGATGTGCCGTTTGCTGGTGGTAGCTGTAGGCAACATATCAACGGTGCGGTGGCTCCATGTGGGAACGTGATAGGCAGGAGCATTAAGCTCAGCGCCCTCTATTCGACCACTACAGTCAGAGCACCGCACAGCTTTCGATCAACCAGCAAGCTCCCATCATGGCTCGCATTAAGTCACTCTCTGACTTTCACCCTCCGGGCGCCATGACCTATAATATCTCTGTTGTTCAATACCTCCCGCTCCCCCCGCACCATCCCCCCCCCCCCCAAACCTCCAGCAATGTGTCCACGTGTTTCTTCAAAGCGTTCTTAGTCCTCTCCACTGGAGGCAAAGGCATAGAGACTATATCAATGAAGCCAGTAATTAGGTAAAGAGTTCCCAATGTGACCTCCGGTGGACTACAATAATTAGACAGGGGTGTCTGTGAGGCAGTCTCACTTTCGGTCCATCATGGGGGTGAGGGAGATCGAGAAGAGGGCAACGATTAGTACCCGGACAGTCTTGTAACCTGTATAACCACCTAGGCAATGTACGGGGGGGAGGGTAGATTCGTAAGTACCATAACGCCCCGCAGTATCACACAAAGTATCACACAAAGTGAGGTGTCTCCAGGTTTAGCATCAGCATATGCTGCGTCTTCCAGGGGCGGTTAGGTCGTGTCCGGAGTCTCACTGGTGTGTACCGGATCTCGGTATTCTATGCCATGGGGGGGGGGGTCGGGCTGCAGTGCGTAATGTATGGGTCAGCTGGTGGCATGCATTTCGTATCAACAGGGCATACCATATACTGTTCAAGGGTCAACCATGAGTACCAAACATAACCAAAAGAAAAACCAAAACTCAAAAAGGGCTCAAAAGTAGCGCAGGAATATTGTAGATACTGTTACTGTGAGCTATTTCAGTACCTTCAGGACTCACGTGCTCCATTGTCAGGGCTGGCGCGGGCTCTTCCACGGGGTCTCTGTGAGCGGGATACCGGATTGGGTCTGTTCATGTTTAGGCCCAGACGGCCGGCTGGCCGCGGGATCTTCACCAGCCAGTTCGGGACCTGGATCGGTTCTGTCCCCATGAATTCGAAGAGGGCCGGCAGGTCTGCTGGGGTTCTCAGCGTGTAGGAGGCTCTGTCCGTGCGGAAGGTCACCGCGAGGGGGTAGCCCCATCTGTACGTGTATCCCTTCCTTCTCGCCAGCTCCAGGACTGGTTTTAATATGGCTCGACGCTGTAACGTGGCCCTCGATAGGTCCGGTAGAATTTGGATGCGGGCTCCGTCGAATTCGATCTCCCCTTGATCCCATGCTTTCCTGAGGAGAATCTCTTTTTGCGCGAAGCGGTGTATGCGACACAGGACATCCCGCGGTCTGGCAGGGTCTGTGGGTTTGGGACCCAGTGTGCGGTGGATCCTGTCTATTTCCAGGTGCACGGAGGGATTGTCCATTAGGCCCTGAAAGAGCGCCGCCGCCGTCGCCGCCAAGTCTTCTGGACCTGTGGCCTCTGGTATGCCCTGCAACCGCAGGTTGTTGCGGCGGCTACGGTCTTCCAATTCCTCCAAATGGAGCTGCATGTCCTGAGCGTTGAGGCGGTGTGCTTGCTGTGAGTGTTCCATTGCCTGCATCCTCTCTTCTAGTTTGGAGAGTCTAGATTCGCCGGAGATGACTCGGTTCTCTACTGCGTGTATCTCTTCCTTTACCTCTTGGATGTCTTTTCTGTGCGCCTCCTCTATCCTGAGAATCATGGACTCAAAGTCTGCTCTCGTAGGGAGGGCTTCCAGGTCGGCCCTTGTAGGGAGAGCCCTGAGCATGCTACGGAGGTCCTCTTCCAAGATGTTCTGGCTGATCGGGTGTCTCTCCATCTCCGTGAATAGGGCAGGTGTGTCCGTGATCAGTGAGGATGTCGGGGTTTGCGAAGGAGTACCCATCTGGGTCGCCGTGCAGGGCTGAGGTATGTAAGCACCTCGTGGCGCAGTCGCTATGGCGCCCGGAGACAAGTCGGCCTGACCTCTAAAAAAGTGGGAGATCTCCGGTTGAGAGGTTCGGTGGTGGGTTCCCCGTGAGGTCGATCTTGTCCTGTACCGTTTGGGGTTGCTCATGCCGTGCTTGCTGGAGCAAAAAGCTATTGTAATATCCGTTCGGGCCGGGTCGGACAGGGAGCTCCTCCAGAGCACGTCTTCACTCGGCCATCGCTAAGCCACGCCCCCACAATGTTACATTTCAAAGGTGTGCACCAAAATGAGGAATTGTAAAAGCACAACAATTTGTAGCAGAGATTACAAGACTTAGCCTAAGAGCGTGGTGGCCAATCCTGTAAACAGGTAGTCAAGAGTCCTACATGTTTTTTCTAAAGCGGCTTCCTCAGGGACAGTTGGTTGTACCTTTATCGCTACTGTAAATTCTACAATGAAAAATTCATAATCAGATACAAAGTAATAACAGCGAAATAATGTACACTATATTTAACATAGATAAATTGTATAGATTTTGTGGGGTTGTCAGACGTGATCATACATCAAACCACATGTAGCAAACCGAATCCAACCCCTCCAACCAAACCTCCCAAACCCCAACCGGCATCCAAAAGTGCCTAAAGATGGAAAAATACCTACCCGCAGGTCACCGGGGGCAGATGTGGAGGGAACCCAGAGCAACTCCAGGATATCAGGGCACAATAAGAGACTGCAGGGGATAGATAAGAGGACCTGGTGCAAAGAGCAATATGTGTGTTTAAAAATGGGGTAAAGCATTCCAGAAATAATCTGGATCCATAAATCAAAAAAGCATAGAGTCGGACTAACATAGTCTCTAGAATATACTTACAATATATATATGTAGTATTCGAGGGAAGGAAAATAGAAACAGGACACCCAGTAGATTGAAATGATGTCTTCAAAAATGACAATCAGATGGTAACAAGAAGTGGACGAGTACTCTAAAAAATGATTAATAAAATATAATGATGGGGGAGAAAGTATGAAAAACAGGGAAAAGAGGTCTCCTGCAAACAGCTAAAGCAAAGAAAAAATGTCACATGCAGGGAATGCTGTATACTATGGGGAGATCAGAGTGGGCAGAAAAACTTACCCAAAAGAAATCTCAGAGTGATAAAGCAGTATGTTGGACTATATGCTTGTCATGGATGTGCTTGAAACAGCTCAAGAGGCATCCTAGCGCAATAAGATATAAGGAGAGGGCGCTTGTAAATAGCTGGTAACATAGAAAGTGTTGAATAAATAAGCAATGGGGAGATTGTAAGCTTACCATAGTATGCACTAGCATGGGCATGGGTGTCCTGTGGTCCCCGGCAGAGTTGTGGCTGGGGACACCGCGATCTCATATCCCCCACACACGTGCAGCGTCTGACATCACTGCACGTGTGAGCGGACGAAAATTGCCACTGCGCATGCGCCTGACAACAAAGCTCCCGGGCCTACAAGGTCCAGGAGGCTTTGCGGGGAAATTGACCGCTGCGTGTGTTAGCACACAGCGAGCGAAGCAATAGACTGCAGAACCAATGTGTCAATGGCCTCACAGTCTACCAGGAGAAATGGAATGATCGATGGATCACCTGAATGGCAGTGGCAAGGGGCGGGCCAAGTGCCAAATTATTAGCACTGCCCTTGGGTGTCCATACAGTCAAGGTGACACTGAGAGCCTGGACATGTAGCACAAGAAACTGATCCACCTGTCCACAGGACCCAACTGGGATGGTCACACAGGGGTGCCAGGGGAGGTTCCCAATGGAGAAGGGAGACAATCAGGAGGGTTGGGGGGCTGGGGGTGGGGGGAGGGGGAAAAGGGGGAAAAAAGCCCCAATGGATGGAATAAAGGGCTGGATTCGGGCTCGAAAGGTGGAATGAGGTACCGGGGACATTAGGGGAACCGTGAGCCGCACAACACCCACACACCATAAGGGTGAGGGGAGGCCCCGTCCCCATCATGTTCCCAGATAGAACAGGTCTGACAGCTCCACAAGTGGCAGAATACAAACACGCAAATAAAGCATCAGACAATCAATATAGCAAAAACAATGCTCAGTAAAGTTTTCAGGTTATACAACTATATAAGTCCGGCTGCCTTTTCAAATTAAAAATAAAAATAGCATGTAAATCATGTGATGTTCAAATATCTAAGATAGATGGTTCCGAGATTTATGGTAGACAATTGGCGTGGGGAAGAGCTCAATGGGAGAATGGATACATATATGTATGACATTGAGTTATAGGAAAATAATTTTTTAAAGAAATGATTTAAAGCTAATGTACTCGTTCAGCCCTAGGAATTTGGTAGCATCCAGAGTATGTATCCATTTGGTCTCAAGTTGGAGTAATTTTTGATCAACATCACCGCCCCTGGCATGCACAGGAACATGCTCAAGGGCGGTGAAGCCAATGACATGAGGATTATATTCATGTTGATGTGCAACATGACGATTGATGGAGGTGGACATTTTCCGTTTGTAAAGTGATTTTATGTGGTCCCGAATACGTATGCAAAATGGGTGTTTGGTTTTCCCAACGTAATAACAGCCACACACACAAGTGGCCAAATATACTATGCCAACAAATTGACACGTGATGGTATGCTTTATTTTGTGAGTGTGACCGTTTGGAAGCGGGGTTTCACGGGAATCATAAATTAATTTGCATACGTCACAGTTACCGCAAGGAAATGTGCCGAAAGTTCTTAACATAAATTCAGATTTAGGCGAGTGGTGACTAACTATGAGTTTGTCTCTAAGTGATGGGGAACGTAATCCAATATCTGGATGTGGTTTGATATATTTATTGATGGTATTATCGGCTGTAAGTAACGGCCAAAACCTGTTCAAAATCTCTCTTACTTGATTGTGGTGTTGTGAAAACTGTGTGATAAGACGAACGGGTTGAGGGGTATCTTGATTTTTGCTAGAAAAAATTAGTTCCTTCCTGTCTAGTTTTTTTACCATATTGAAGGCATGCTTCAATAGTGTGTGACCCGCTTCCAAACGGTCACACTCACAAAATAAAGCATACCATCATGTGTCAATCTGTTGGCATAGTATATTTGGCCACTTGTGTGTGTGGCTGTTATTACGTTGGGAAAACCAAATGCCCATTTTGCATACGTATTCGGGACCACATAAAACCACTTTACAAACGGAAAACGTCCACCTCCATCAATCGTCATGTTGCACATCAACATGAATATAATCCTCATGTCATTGGCTTCACCGCCCTTGAGCATGTTTCTGTGCATGCCAGGGGCGGTGATATTGATCAAAAATTACTCCAACTTGAGACCAAATGGATACATACTCTGGATGCTACCAAATTCCCAGGGCTGAATGAGTAAATTAGCTTTAAATCATTTCTTTAAAAAATTATTTTCCTATAACTCAATGTCTTACATATATGTATCCATTCTCCCATTGAGCCCTTCCCCACGCCAATTGTCTACCATATATCTCGGAACCATCTATCTTAGATATTTGAACATCACATGATTTACATGCTATTTTTATTTTTAATTTGAAAAGGCAGCCAGACTTATATAGTTGTATAACCTGAAAACTTTACTGAGCATTGTTTTTGCTATGTTGATTGTCTGATGCTTTATTTGCGTGTTTGTATTCTGCCACTTGTGGAGCTGTCAGACCTGCTCTATCCGGGAACATGATGGGGACGGGGCCTCCCCTCACCCTTGTGGTGTGCGGGTGTTGTGCGGCTCACGGTTCCCCTAATGTCCCCGGTACCTCATTCCACCTCTCGAGCCCGAATCCAGCCCTTTATTCCATCCATTGGGGCTTTTTTCTCCCTCCCCCCCGCTCCCCCAGCCCCCCAACCCTCCTGATTGTCTCCCTTCTCCGTTGGGAACCTCCCCTGGCACCCCTGTGCGACCATCCCAGTTGGGTCCTGTGGACAGGTGGATCGGTTTCTTGTGCTACATGTCCAGGCTCTCAGTGTCACCTTGACTGTATGGACACCCAAGGGCAGTGCTAATAATTTGGCACTTGGCCCGCCCCTTGCCACTGCCATTCAGGTGATCTATCGATCATTCCACTTCTCCTGGTAGACTGTGAGGCTGTTGACACATCGGCTCCACAGTCTATTGCTTCACTCGCTGCGTGCTAACACACGCAGTGGTCGATTTCCCCGCAAAGCCTCCTGGACCTTGTAGGCCTGGGAGCTTTGTTGTCGGGCGCATGCGCAGTGGCACTTTTCGTCCGCTCACACGTGCAGTGATGTCAGACGCTGCATGTATGTGGGAGATATAAGATCGCCGGTGTCCCCAGCCACAACTCCGCCGGGGACCACAGGACACCCATGCCCATGCTAGTGCATACTATGGTAAGCTTACAATCTCCCCATTGCTTATTTATTCGACACTTTCTATGTTACCAGCTATTTACAAGCGCCCTCTCCTTATATGTTATTGCGCTAGGATGCCTCTTGAGCTGTTTCAAGCACATCCATGACAAGCATATAGTCCAACATACTGCTTTATCACTCTGAGATTTCTTTTGGGTAAGTTTTTCTGCCCACTCTGATCTCCCCATAGTATACAGCATTCCTTGCATGTGACATTTTTTCTTTGCTTTAGCTGTTTGCAGGAGACCTCTTTTCTCTGTTTTTCATACTTTCTCCCCCATCATTATATTTTATTAATCATTTTTTAGAGTACTCGTCCACTTCTTGTTACCATCTGATTGTCATTTTTGAAGACATCATTTCAATCTACTGGGTGTCCTGTTTCTATTTTCCTTCCCTTGAATACTACATATATATAGTGTAAGTATATTCTAGAGACTATGTTAGTCCGACTCTATACTTTTTTGATTTATGGGTCCAGATTATTTCTAGAATGCTTTACCCCATTTTTAAACACACATATTGCTCTTTGCACCAGGTCCTTTTATCTATCCCCTGCAGTCTCTTATTGTGCCCTGATATCCTGGAGTTGCTCTGGGTTCCCTCCACGTCTGCCCCCGGTGACCTGCGGGTAGGTACTTTTCCATCTTTAGGCACTTTTGGATGCCGGTTGGGTTTTGGGAGGTTTGGTTGGAGGGGTTGGATTCGGTTTGCTACATGTGGTTTGATGTATGATCACGTCTGAAAACCCCACAAAATCTATACAATTTATCTATGTTAAATATAGTGTACATTATTTCGCTGTTATTACTTTGCATCTGATTATGAATTTTTCATTGTAGAATTTACAGTAGCGATACAGGTACAACCAACTGTCCCTGAGGAAGCCGCTTTAGGCGAAACATGTAGGACTCTCAACTATCTGTTTACAGGATTGGCCACCACGCTCTTAGGCTAAGTCTTGTAATCTCTGCTACAAATTGTTGTGCTTTTACAATTCCTCATTTTGGTGCACACCTTTGAAATGTAACATTGTACCATTTTTTTAACCTTGTTAATAAAGTATTGTATATTTTTACCTATGTACTTTAGCTTTTTTTTGGCACCACAATAATCCCCTATCCTATGATGTATATCTCACTTTTTGTGACAATAACTTGCATATAAGCCTTTAAAATTAGCACTTTTGATTATTCATGTTCGAGTCCCATAGACTTTAACGGTGCTCGCGTGTTCGAACAAATTTTTTGCCTGTTTGCATGTTCTGGTGCGAATTGAACAGGGGGGTGTTCGGCTCATCCCTAGTTGGCAACTCTGGTAGATGCATTAATGTGTGTTAAAACATGTTCATAGGCTGAAATGTTTCTTTTAAATAAGAAATGTCAGTGTGGCCAGAAAAGAAGAAAAAAAGACTCAAGACCGAAAATTCCAAGAATAAAACAGAAAGACTAAACATGACTTTTTTTTAAAAAATTTTTATAAAGCTACAAACATCTAAGAATTAAAATATGTTACTGCAAAAAAATAATACTGGCAGAAATGTCATCTTGTCAATCCATAAATGCCAGTACTTCAAATTTTATTATTATACTGTGTTTGGAATGTAATTTTGTTAGAGAAATGCCATCCTGTGCTAAGGATAGATCTATAACTTGAAAAACAAGTTGACATAGCTATTTTAATACAATATTGCTGCAGCTTAAATACATAGGAACTGATTCACAAAAGTTGGTAAAGTGATATAAAATAAAGAGGCTTAGTGATTGTAAAGTCTTGTTTAAAAAACAAAAAAAAACTAAACATGTTATACTTACCTCCTCTGAGCAGTTGGTTTTGCACAGAGCAATCCTCTTCTCAGGTCCCTCTTTGCTGCTCCTGGCCCCTCCCTCCTATCAAATGTCCCCTCAGTCCGCAGCTTTCTATGGGGGCACCTGAGCCAAGTCAGAGCTCCGTGTATCCACTGAACCACCGACCTGGCTCTGCCCCCTTTCTCCCCTGATTGGCTGACTGACCTGACTGACAGCAGCGGGAGCCAATGGCGCCACTGCTGTGTCTCAGCCAATCAGGAGGAATGTCCTGGATGGCTTAGACATTCGTGGACATCGCTGGAGAGAGAAGGGGCTAAGGTAAATAATTAGGGGGTGCAAGGGAGGCTGCTACACACAGAAGGTTTTTTTTATCTTATTGCATAGAATGCATTAAGATAAAAAAACCTTCTGCATTTACAACTCCTTAAAGCTTATGTTCTCCTTAAACAGTCAGTCAGGGGAAACAAAATCTTACTTCACCCTTTAGCAAATTATGCCCCATATCTGAAGTGAGCAAAATTCTTTCTTGTATTAAAGCGGTTGTATAGTCTTTTTTTTTACTTTTACCTACAGGTAAGCCTATAACAAGGCTTACCTGTAGGTAAAAAAAATATCTCCTAAACCTTTACGGTTTAGGAGATATTCCCCTTGCTATGCGCCGCTGACTGCAGCGGCGCATGCGCACAGGGGATTCTCGGCTGAAGCCCGGCAGCTGCCGGACCTTGCCGAGTAAGAAATCTCCCGCACGCATACGCGGGAGTGATGACATCGCGGCTCCAGCCACTCACAGCGCTGGAACCGCGATACCCGGAAGACACGCCGAGGCAACATGACAGCTCCCTCGGCGTGGACCAGGTAAGATACTGACGCCTCATTCTAAGGTAAGTATTTCATAATGAGCTAGTATGCGGTGCATACTAGCTCATTATGCCTTTTGCTTTACAGGGTTAAAAAAAAAAAAAAAAAAAAATTGCGGGTATACAACCGCTTTAAGAGATATGGACTGTAGAGAGAAAGAGAGAGATAATTTTGCCCCTGTACAAATCATTAGTAAGACCTCATCTGGAATATGCAGTTCAGTTTTGAGCACCAGTTAAAAAAAAGAATATTGGGGAACTGGGGAAAGTGCAAAGAAGGGCAACCAAACTGATAAGAGGCATGGAGGAGCTCAGCTATGAGGAAAGATTAGAAGAACTGAATGTATTCTCTCTTGAGAAGAGGAGATTAAGTGGGGATATGACCAACATGTACAAATACATAAGTGGTCCATAAAGTGAACTTGGTTTTCAGTTATTCACTTTAAGGTCATCGCAGAGGACAAGGGGGCATGCTTTACCTCTGGAGGAAAAGAGATTTCATCTCCAAATACGAAAAGGTTCCTTCACAGTAATGCCCCGTACACACGATCGGACATTGATCGGACATTCCGACAACAAAATCCATGGATTTTTTCCGACGGATGTTGGCTCAAACTTGTTTTGTCTACACATGGTCCCACAAAGTTGTCGGAATTTCCGATCGCCAAGAACATGGTCACGTACACCACGTACGACAAGACTATAAAAGGGCAGTTCAGAACCAAGCGCGGCACCCTTTGGGCTCCTTTTGCTAATCTCGTGTTAGCAAAAGTTTGTTGAGAGACGATTTGCGCTTTTTCAGACTCGTGGCTTTCAGATCGTTTTCTGCTGTTCAGTTTGTGCTTGTGGGTTTGTATCTGGTCTTCAGTGCGTGCAGCGAGTACAATTGACTTGTCATTGTGTTCTTGTTCATTCGTTACTGATTTTCAGGTCGCTCTTCACAGGCCTTGCTGTTCTTCAGTGCGTTCTGTTACTTTGTTCTGAGCAGCCGACCGTTTTCTAGCCATGTTGTGTATATGTACTCCTCATAGAGTTAATGCTGTGCGGGGGCTTGGTGTTGGGGTCCTTACCTTGACACAAGCCCAGTCCATGAACAGGGTGGGGAGGAGTTCATGGACCAAGAATTGGTTGCTCCAACGTGACCAGTTCTGTCACATGCCTTTGCTCCGTGAGATCCGCGAGAATAATCCTGATGATTTCAGGAACTTTCTCCGGATGACGGACCCCATATTTCACCGTTTGTTGGCTTTGCTGACCCCCTATATCAGCAGGCAGGATACCTGCATGAGGCAAACCATCACTCCGGAGCAGAGGCTAGTCGCCACCCTGCGGTACTTGGAGATGGGGAGAAGCCTGCAGGACCTCAAGTTCTCGACAGGCATCTCCCCCTGGCTTTGGGGATCATTATCCCAGAGACCTGTTCTGCCATCATCCAGATCCTGCAGAAGGACTATATTAAGGTAAGATTTTTATCCTTTAACATCACATTTTATTGTATTTAATGTTTGATAATATATTGTATTTCTTTCCTCATTCCCTAATTACCATGATTGTAATATGCTGTGAATGTCCCCTTTGTCCTCTTGCATGCTGGATTTTTATGTCATTTTTATTTTTGTCCTTCATACATATTTGCCTTCACTTACCTCCCCAGCATGCTCTCCTGGGCCTATATCCACCTCGTCTAGTCAATTAACAATGTATTTTGTCAGCTCCATAGTAGTGCTTTACCCTAAATACTCCCTAAAATGTGTAAAATTGTGATTTGTGCTTTAAATTCTGGCAGAGTGCCAGAGGTTTTTTTTGGGGTGCACAAAATCTTTTTGAACCATCCCTCCCCCCAACTGCGAACTCAGCTGATACCAATCCTCTATCTGCTGACTTTGCCAAACCCATACACACTATACCCATCTCTTTTGTGGTCAGTTTTATAGATGAATTCCCCAAAGCATGTAGTGCAAGGGCCTGCCTGAATACTTTCAAATTGTACTCTTTAAAGTTTTTGTATCCTATTATTATCTTGATAGGCAATAGCACAATGTAAAAATGTGCTCAAATGTGTACAGTGTGTATTTATCTCTTTGTATTATGACACTTCTTACCTTTCCAGTGGGCTGCCAATAGTGTAAAGTAAGGAGGGGCTGACCAAAGTGATCCACATTATTTAGGCATTCATATCTCAATGAAGTGGAGAGGTTTACCTGTCCAAATTATCTCCCCCCCGGTAAAATTCACTAAATGGCCTATGAGTGCGGGGGGATCTGATAGGTGGACCTTATACCTTTGTCTTTAAATAGTCCCTAAAATAAATGTTATACTGATGTTGGCCAAGAATGTTTGTGTCTAATCTGCTTTCCATGTTTATGTGCAAAATGATTAATTTTATTTTCTTGTTTGACTCCACAGTTTCCTTCCAACCCAGAGGAATGGCAGACTGTGGTCTCCCACTTTGCCCAGCGGTGGGACTGTCCTAACTGCGGAGGGGCAATTGATGGGAAACACGTCCCCATCATCCCACCACCCAACTGGGGGTCATACTATTACAACTATAAGGGGTTCAATAGTATTGTGATGTTGGCGGTGGTGTCGGCTACTTATGAGTTCCTGTATGTGGACGTGGGGAAGAATGGCTGGATGTCCGATGGTGGAGTCATCACCCAGACGGAGTTCTACAGGCGTCTCCAGAATGGCAGCTTGGACTTGCCACCTCCAGAAGACAATGTGAAAGGACCCCCATTCGTCTTCGTTGCGGATGAAGCATTTGCGCTGGGGGACCATCTTATGCAGCCATTCCCTAAGAGGACCCTCACCCCGGACCAGAGGGTTTTTAATTACCAGCTGGCCAGAGCCAGAAGAGTGGTGGAGAACACGTTTGGAATAATGGCCAGCCGGTTCTGCCTATTTCTTACACCCATACACATGGCGGAGTATAAACTGAATCACATCATCCTGGCTTGCTGTGTTCTCCACAACTTTTTAAGGAGAAATTCTGTGAACTATGCTGGCTCAGTTGGGCCTGAATCCGGAATTCATGTAAATGAAGCAACCCTGACAGCGCTTGAAGCTGGCCGTCCTGGCTTGTCCCCCCTGAGTGCCTGCGAGGTCCGTATAAGATACATAGAATACTTTGCGGGTAGGGGGGCCATCGATATGGCAGACAATGTCTGAGACATTTTTGAAATAAAAAACAAATTTTAACTACTAAAATATTTGCTGACATTTACTGCTTGTCTTTCTTTTAGCTGACCCTGACATAAATTTGGGGAGTCCTGAAAATGATTGTGTAACATTATATAGAAAGCATTGTTGGGTGTTATTTACTAAAGGCAAAGACACTTTTCACTACAAGTGCACTTGAGACTGCACTGAGACTGATAACCCCCATTGTCACAGAAACCAACAATTTTAACAACAAAAAATTTTTGGAGCATTGAAAGAAGCCACACATTCTTGATTATCAATCTTTTTAATACAAGCACAATCACATGTGCATTTATCAAAGGTTTTGAACCACTTCAGCCCCGGACCATTATGCTGCATAAAGACCAGAGGACTTTTTCCAATTTGGCACTGCGTCGCTTTAACTGCTAATTGCGCGGTCATGCAATGCTGTACCCAAACTAAATTTGCATCCTTTTCTTCCCACAAATAGAGCTTTCTTTTGATGGTATTTGATCACCTCTGTCATTTTTATTTTTGGTGCTATAAACGGAAAAAGCGAAAATTTTGAAAAAAAATGATATTTTCTACTTTTTGTTATAGAAAAAATCCAATAAACTCAATTTTAGTCATACATTCAGGCCAAAATGTATTCGGCCACATGTCTTTGGTAAAAAAAATGTCAATAAGCGTATATTTATTGGTTTGCGCAAAAGTTATAGCGTCTACAAACTAGGGTACATTTTCTGGAATTTACACAGCTTTTAGTTTATGACTGCCTATGTTATTTCTTGAGGTGCTAAAATGGCAGGGCAGTACAAAACCCCCCAAATGACCCCATTTTAGAAAGTAGACACCCCAAGGAAATTGCTGAGAGGCATGTTGAACCCATTGAATATTTTTTTTTTTTTGTCCCAAGTGATTGAATAATGACAAAAAAAAAAAAATATTTACAAAAAGTTGTCACTAAATGATATATTGCTCACACAGGCCATGGGCCTATGTGGAATTGCACCCCAAAATACATTCAGCTGCTTCTCCTGAGTACGGGGATACCACATGTGTGGGACTTTTTGGGAGCCTAGCCGTGTACGGGGCCATAAAATGCCCAGATGGCGCAACCCCCCCCCCAAATGACCCCATTTTGGAAAGTAGACACCCCAAGCTATTTGCTGAGAGGCATGTTGAGTCCATGGAATATTTTATTTTTTGACACAAGTTGCGGGAAAGTGACAAATTTTATTTTTTTTGCACAAAGTTGTCACTAATGATATATTGCTCAAACATGCCATGGACATATGTGGAATTACACCCCAAAATACATTCTGCTGCTTCTCCTGAGTACGGGGATACCACATGTTTAGGACTTTTTGGGGGTCTAGCCGCGTACGGGCCCCGAAAACCAAGCACTGCCTTCGGGATTTCTAAGGTCATACATTTTTGATTTCACTCCTCACTACCTATCACAGTTTTGAAGGCCATAAAATGCCAAGATGGCACAACCCACCCCCAAATTACCCCATTTTGGAAAGTAGACACCCCAAGCTATTTGCTGAGAGGCATGTTGAGTCCATGGAATATTTTATTTTTTGACATAAGTTGCGGGAAAGTGACAAATTTTATTTTTTTTGCTCAAAGTTGTCACTAAATGATATATTTCTCACACAGGTCATGGGCATATGTGGAATTGCACCCCAAAATACATTTAGCTGCTGAGTATGGGGTTACCACATGTGTGGGACTTTTTGGGAGCCTAGCCGCATATGGGGCCCCGAAAACCAAGCACCGCCTTCAGGATTTCTAAGGGCGTAAAGTTGTGATTTCACTCCTCACTACCTATCACAGTTTTGAAGGCCATAAAATGCCCAGATGGCACAAACCCCCCCCCAAATGACCCCATTTTGGAAAGTAGACACCCGAAACTATTAGCTGAGAGGCATGTTGAGTCCATGGAATATTTTATATTTTGACACAAGTTGCGGGAAAGTGAAATTTTTTTTTTTTTTTTGCACAAAGTTGTCACTAAATGATATATTGCTCAAACATGCCATGGGCATATGTGGAATTACACCCCAAAATATATTCTGCTGCTTCTCCTGAGTACGGGGATACCACATGTGTGGGACTTTTTGGGAGCCTAGCTTCATACGGGGCCCCGAAATCCAATCACCGCCTTCAGGATTTCTAAGGGCGTAAATTTTTGATTTCACGCCTCACTACCTATCACAGTTTCGAAGGCCATAAAATGCCAAGATAGCACAAAACCCCCCAAAATGACCCCATTTTGGAAAGTAGACACCCCAGGCTATTTTCTGAGAGGCATGGTGAGTATTTTGCAGCTCTCATTTGTTCTTGAAAATGAAGAAAGACAAGAAAAATGTTTTTTTTTTTCTTTTTTCAATTTTCAAAAGTTTGTGACAAAAAGTGAGGTCTGCAAAATACTCACTATACCTCTCAGCAAATAGCTTGGGGTGTCTATTTTCCAAAATGGGGTCATTTGGGGGGGTTGTGCCATCTGGGCATTCCATGGCCTCCGAAACTGTGATAGGCAGTGAAGAGTGAAATCAAAAATTTACGCCCTTAGAAAGCCTGAAGGCGGTGCTTGGTTTTCGGGATCCCGTACGCGGCTAGGCTCACAAAAAAGTCTCACACATGTGGTATCCTCGTACTCAGGAGAAGCAACAGAATTTATTTTGGGGTGTAATTTCACATATCCCCATGGCATGTTTGAGCAATATATCATTTAGTGACAACTTTGTGCATAAAAAAAAAAAATTGTCTTTTTCCCGCAACTTGCGTCACAATATATAATATTCCATGGACTCGACGTGCCTCTCAGCAAATAGCTTGGGGTATCTACTTTCCAAAATGGGGTCATTTGGGGGGGGGTTTGAACTGTCCTGGCATTTTATGCACAACATTTAGAAGCTTATGTCACACATCACCCACTCTTCTAACCACTTGAAGACAAGTGGTCTTCATGAAAAAATTATTTTTTTTTGCAAGAAAATTACTTTGAACCCCCAAACATTATATATATTTTTAAAGCAAATGCCCTACAGATTAAAATGGTGGGTGTTTCATTTTTTTTTTTCACACAGTAATTGTGCAGCGATTTTTCAAACGCATTTTTTTGGGGAAAAAACACACTTTTTTAAATTTTAATGCACTAAAACACACTATATTGCCCAAATGTTTGATGAAATAAAAAAGATGATCTTAGGCCGAGTACATGGATACCAAACATGACATGCTTTAAAATTGCGCACAAACGTGCAGTGGTGACAAACTAAATACATTTTTAAAAGCCTTTACAGGTTACCACTTTAGATTTACAGAGGAGGTCTACTGCTAAAATTACTGCCCTCGATCTGACCTTCACGGTGACACCTCACATGCATGGTGCAATTGCTGTTTACATTTGATGCCAGACCGACGCTTGCGTTCACCTTTGCGCGAGAACAGGGGGGGACAGGGGTGCTTTTTTTTTTTTTTTTTAATTTATTATTTTTTTTATTTTTTTATCTTATTTTTAAACTGTTCCTTTCATTTTTATGTTTTTAAATCATTTTTATTGTTATCTCAGGGAATGTAAATATCCCCTATGATAGCAATAGATAGTGACAGATACTCTTTTTTTTTAAAAAATTGGGGTCTATTAGACCCTAGATCTCTCCTCTGCCCTCAAAGCATCTGACCACACCAAGATCGGTGTGATAAAATGCTTACCCAATTTCCCAATGGCGCTGTTTACATCCTGCGAAATCTGAGTCATAAAATGCTCGTAGCTTCCGGTTTCCTAGGCCATAGAGATGTTTGGAGCCACTCTGGTCTCTGATCAGCTCTATGGTCAGCTGGCTGAATCACCAGCTGTATTTTCAGGTTCCCTGTTGGGAAAGGAGAGCGAGAGAAAAACATGGAAGATGGTGGGGGGGTCATTCCCTCCCACTGCTTGTAAAAGCAGTCTAGAGGCTAATTAGCCACTAGGATTGCTTTTACATGAAAGCCGACCGCTGGCTGAAAAGAATGATACCAAGATGATACCTAAACCTGGAGGCATCATTCTGGTATAACCACCCAAAGTCCAGCAACATACCAGTACGTTGCTGGTCCTTGTTGGGCATATATTGTAAACTTTTTTTCATGTAGCCTGTGGGCTGAACGAAAAAAAGATATTGATCGGTGGGTATGCCCACCATTAGAATACCTCCCTTCATCCACCCACTTCTAATGATGGGCATACATGCACCATTTATATATGCCGAAGCATGGGGGCATCCTCCCGCAAAAGGCAGGAGCAAATCGCTCCTCCACCCACTGCTGCCCCCACGCTTCGGCATATATGCTGAAGTATGTAACTGTGGTGGTGAAATCACCTCCGACAGCGCTGGAGTCACGGCTTTATATATCGTGGGAGCAAACGCTGTTGCTGTCAAGATAAATAAATCCGCGCTGCAACTGAATGGCATACCTGCTAAGCAAATGATGGTTAACAATAAAACAAAGTAACATTACAGTATAACAGTAATGCCCCATACACACGGTCGGACATTGATCGGACATTCCGACAACAAAATCCTCGGATTTTTTCCTACGGATGTTGGCTCAAACTTGTTTTGCATACACACGGTCGCACAAAGTTGTCGGAATTTCCGATCGCCAAGAACGCGGTGACGTCAAGCACGTACGATGAGACTAGAAAAGGCCAGTTCAGAACCAAGCGCAGCACCCTTTGGGCTCCTTTTGCTAATCTCGTGTTAGTAAAAGTTTGGTGAGAGACGATTCACGCTTTTTCAGACTCGTGGCTTTCAGATCGTTTTCTGCCGTTCAGTTTGTGCTTGTGGGTTTGTATCTGCTCTTCAGTGCGTGCAAGCAAGTTCCGCGTGACTTTAGTCACTGTATTCTTGTTCGTTCGTTACTGGTTTTCAGGTCGCTCTTCACAGGCCTTGCTGTTCTTCAGTGCGTTCTGTTACTTCGTTCTGAGCAGCCGACCGTTTTCTAGCCATGTTTCGTATGCGTACTCCTCGTAGAGTTCGTGCTGTGCGGGGGCTTGGTGTTGGGGTCCTGACCTTGACACAAGTCCAGTCCATGAACAGGGTGGGGAGGAGTTCATGGACCAAGAATTGGTTGCTTCAGCGTGACCAGTTCTCTCATATGCCTTTGCTCCGTGAGATCCGTGAGAATAATCCTGATGATTTCAGGAATTTTCTCAGGATGACGGACCCCGTGTTTCACCGTCTGTTGGCTTCGCTGACCCCCTATATCAGCAGGCAGGATACCTGCATGAGGCAAGCCATCACTCCGGAGCAGAGGTTGGTCGCTACCTTGCGGTATTTGGCCACAGGGAGAAGCCTGCAGGACCTCAAGTTCTCGACAGGCATCTCCCCCCAGGCTCTGGGGATTATTATCCCAGAGACCTGTTCTGCCATCATCCAGGTCCTACAGAAGGAGTATATGAAGGTAAGATTTTTATCCTTTTATATCACATTTTATTGTATTGAATGTTTGATAATATATTGTATTTCTTTCCTCATTCCCTAATTACCATGATTGGAATATGCTGTGAATGTCCCCTTTGTCCTCATGCATGCTGGATTTTTATGTAATTATTATTTTATGTCCTTCATACATATTTGCCCTTCAATAACCTCCCCAGCATGGTGTCTCCTGCCCTATATTCACCTCATGTAGTCACTTAACAATGTATTTTATCAGCTCCATAGTAGTGCTTTACCCCAAACACCCCCTAAACTGTTTGGAAATGTTATTTTGGATTTAAATTCAGGCAGAGGGCCAGAGGCTTTTTTTTGTGGTGTCCCCAAATTTTTTGTAACCCTCCCTCCCCCAACTGCTAAGTCAGCTGATTCCAATTCTCTATCCTCAATCATCTATCTGCTGACTTTGCCAAACCCATACACACTATACCCACCCCTTTAGTGCTCAGATTTATGGATGAATTCCCCAAAGCATGTAGTGCAAGGGCCTGCCTGTATACTTTACAATGGTACTGTTTAAAGTTCTTGTATCCTATTATTATCTTGATAGGTAATAGCAGAATGTCCACATGTGCTCAAATGTGTACAGTGTGTATTTATATCTTTGTATTATGACACTTCTTACCTGTCCAGTGGGCTGCCAATAGTGTAACTAAGGAGGGGCTGTTCCAAGTAATACCCTGTATTTAGGCATTCATCTCTCAATGAAGTGAAGAGGGTTACCTGTCCAAGAGTTCCTCCCCCCTATAATGTTAGAAATGGCCCATGAGAGGGGGGGGGATATGATAGGTGTACCTTATACTTTGTTGTTGTTAAATTCCCCTTAATAAATGCTATCTGGAGGTTGACCCATAATGTTTGTGTCTAATCTGCTTGCCAGGTTTCTGTGAAAAAATAGTAATGTTTATTGTTTTTTCCTCAACAGTTTCCTTCAACGCCACAGGAATGGCAGACTGTGGCCTCCCACTTTGCCCAGCGGTGGGACTTTCCTAACTGCGGAGGGGCAATTGATGGGAAACACGTCCACATCGTCCCACCACCCAACTCGGGGTCGTACTATTATAATTACAAGGGGTTTAATAGTATAGTGATGTTGGCGGTGGTGTCGGCTAATTACGACTTCTTGTATGTGGACGTGGGGAAGAATGGCCGGATGTCCGATGGTGGAGTGATCGCCCAGACGGAGTTCTACAGGCGTCTCCAGAATGGCAGCTTGGACTTGCCACCTCCAGAGGACAATGTTGAAGGTCTCCCATTTGTGTTCGTTGCTGATGAAGCATTTGCGCTGGGGGACCACCTGATGCGGCCATTCCCAATGAGGACCCTCACCCCGGAACAGAGGGTTTTTAATTACCGGCTGGCCAGAGCCCGAAGAGTGGTGGAGAACACATTTGGAATCCTGGCCAGCCGGTTCCGACTATTTCTGACACCCATCCATATGGCGGAGTATAAACTGAACCATATTATACTGGCGTGCTGTGTTCTCCATAATTTTTTAAGAAAACATTCAGCCAACTATGCTGGCTCAGTTGGGCCTGAGGCCGGAATACCAAATACATCAACAATGACGGCACTTGAAAGTGGCCGTCCTGGCTTGCCCTCCCTGAGTGCCCATGATGTCCGGTTACGATACCTGGAGTTCTTTGCGGGTAGGGGGGCTATCAATATGCCAGACAATCTGTGACACCTTTTTCAAATAAAAAACAACCAAAAGCAATTCTTGGTGGACATTTACTGCTTGTGTTTGTTTGAGCTGACCCTGACAGAAATGTGTTGAGTGCAGAAAATGTCGTGATTGGGTAACCTTATAAAGAATAGTGTTGGCTGGTACTTCCTAAATGCAAAAACACATTTCACTACAAGTGCACTTGCAACTGCACTGAACCTGCACTTGTAGTGCAAAGTGTATTTGCCCTTAGGAAATAACACCCATTTGTGCATAAAACAGCAATTACATCACCCCAAAAGTGTTGTAGTGTTGAGACAATAATCCACACATTCTTGAGTAAGGCACTTTTTTATACCTGCACAATCACATGTGCATTTACCAAAGGTTTTTAAAACAAACCAACATGTTTGTTGTATAAAATGTTTGCAGTAGCATTATGAAAAATCAAAATATCCATTTCAGATAAAACAGGCCTGTGTAAAACCAACAAGAAAGCCAAAAAACTTGAACTTACAAAGTTCACATTAGGTAAAACCTGAAGGCTATATCAGACATCAGTATTTAGGAACTGGGTTTGATCTAGCGTTCAGATGGGGGCAAATCACCCCTGGAAAAGCCAAATTTGGAAGATGCACACCAATTTACGAATGGCAACATGTGCTATCTGCCATCAGGGGGGATCAAGGGACGTGTTTTGGGGGAGCAAGCCCTTCCTCAATGCGACTTTATAATTGAGGAAGGGGTTGCCCCCCCAAAACGCGTCCATTGATCTCCCGTGATGGCAGATAGCACATGTTGGCACACTGTGTGCATCCTCCAAATTTGGCTTTTCGAAACATTGTAAAAATTTAATTAACATAAAACAGGTGATTTTGTGGGGTTTAAATTCGCCCCAAAACATCAATGATGTTATTATTTTTTTAATAACATCAGTGATTTGTTGCTGGATGTTTTGCAATTGGAGATTACATCCCATGATCTCCCCTATCAGTATCTGGGCACTTTCTGATGTAAAGCGTTCTGGATCCCGATCACCTAAAAAGAGATAAAGAACAAAAAAAACAGGTCTCAAAAATCTGCCACCATCCATCTCTTTTACCTGAGCCTGTGGTCGCAGACACTCACCTGTTGTGGTGCCAATCTCCACCACGTCTTCTTCTTCCTCCTGCTCTTCTTCTTGTGTTTGGGGTATTTCCCCTTCTTCCAGAGGGGGGGGGGCTCTGGTCTCCTGGGATGAGGGGTGTCCGAGTCTTTTCTCCCCTATGTAAAACAAAAATGGTATACTTAGCACACAGATATTTGATGGCAGAACTCTAGAAATAGGAAACGTTGCTTGGAAGTGGGGTACAATTTTTTATGTTAGCCGAGTTCAAAGATGTATTTTTTTTATTGCCCTTTGTCAAGCTGCAATACTTTACCTGTTTGGTACAAGCTTCACAGATGGAGACCCCCCCTATAGTATACACTGGAGCACCTGTGTGCCCCCCCTAATAAAAATGGTGTTCTTGTGTCCCACACTAGTGCTCCAGTGTCCAGATGTGAAAACAGCTGCTCAGTGTCCTCTCCTTACACACAATCTAGTTTGCATTTCATTCTAGTAACAAATCCATCTACACAAACAAATATTTGGCATCCAAGTAGGCCCAAAAAAAATGTGTGAAAATGCATATGGCCTAAACAATGGTGTTCTAGAGGCCGAAAGAAAAAATGTTTGATACGAACGAATAATGGGCCCATGAACATTAAAGTTGACCTTTTAAACGTTACAATTACTAAAAGCATGTGGAGCAGAATGAACGGAATAAAGACAGAAAGAATATGAACACAGCACAACTACTTACTTTTTTGCAGCACTCTCCGGATCTTTCGGTACTGCTCCGGCTCTCTGAACTTCAGGTCCGACCACCGCTTCCTGAGCTGATCTTTAGACCTTCGTACCCCGAAATTCCTCTCCAGACTCCGGACCACTTTACCAATGATTTTTGCCTTTCGGATGTTGGGGTTGGGGTAAGGCCCATATTTTCCGTCATAGTCGGACTTCTTCATGATGTCGACCATCTCCAACATCTCCCCAAACGACATATTTGTGGCCTTAAAAGGTCTCCTTCTGGATCGGGACGTGCCTGGATCCGGGCTTTCCTCCTCCTCCTCGTTGTTCGAATTATCACGCACCTGGTGTAACTCCGCCATCATGCTCTTCCCCCACTGCGCCGAACGAAAAGGGGCGGGGAATAGAATAGAAAGAACGTCAGGGGCGGGTGGAGTTACACACATGCGCAGTGTGTATAAAGCGTAACACGCGTGCGTATTACGTACGATCTGTGAGCGGAGGAAGGAGCATTGGACGCGCCGATCGTAAGAACGAAGGTAAGAGACAAACTTGTGCCTATACTGCTTCTAGATTGAGGCCTATATTGTAACAAGATTAGGAGAGTTTTGTCTGACATTAGGCTTTGTCTTGTGTTGTGTCTTGCAGTGAACATGGATATCTTAATGAGAGATACTGACTTCATGTCACTATTCATTGATATGCTAAGGGAGCTGCCCTGTCTGTGGGAGATTACCCACCCCCATTTCAAGAACCAAGCAAAGAGGAAGGCAGCACTGGAGCAATTGTGTGAAATTGTGAAGCAGGTGATCCCCACGGCAGACATCACCTATTTAAAGATATTAATTGGTTGCCTGAGGAGCACATATCTAAGGGAGCGCAAGAAAGTCCTGGATTCACAGAGATCCGGAGCAGCAGATGACATCTATGTCCCCAGGATGTTGTACTATGACAGGCTGCATTTTCTGGCAGGCCAGACTGAACCCAGGCCATCCCTCTCCAGTCTTCCTTCCACGCTTCCTTCCCCCCCCGGCTGAGGCTTCTGACGCCCAACCTGGGCCTGCCAGGCCATATGTGGAGGAGCCCAGATTGAGCCAGGTATAGCATTCCTCTAAATATTTCTGCTTGTCCAATCAATGATGTTAACTAGATGTTAGTTTGGAGTACTAATTTATGATTGTGATTGATGATGCAAAAACTAAAACTATGTCCCTTTTTCATACACAGGGAAGTCTCAGCCAGGAGGTGGCTGATCTGCAGGTCCCTCCACCCCCCCTGAAAACAGAAAGTGGCAGCAGGAGGAGTAGCCTAGAGGAGGCGGCTATCAGATTTTTTTGGAGGGCTACAGAGGTCCTGGGAGCACCACAGACCAGGGAGGAGAATATTGCTGCATTCATTGCCTATAAAATGCAGAGGATGGAGGAGGGCCAACAAGCCATGTGTCAGGCCCTCATATCAGAGGCTCTGGCGAAAGGTGTGAGGGGCCAACTTACACCTCACACACAGCTTTGGGATGGTCCTCCTCCTCCTCCTGCAGGTTCTCCTCCTCCTCCTCCCTCTCCTCCAGGGCCTCCCAGTCCTCCTCCAGGTCCTCCCAGTCCTCCTCCTCCTCCAGGTCCTCCTCCTCCTCCTGCCACATCTCCAACAGCACAGCCACAGCCCGGAAGGAAGTGTGAAAGGAAGACCAGAGAGTGATTGCCCTGGATCCAGTCTGGTCGGCCAAAAGATGCAGCCTCTTGTGGTACCACAGCCTGGGGACACAGATGTCATCTGCTGCTATCCGAGTCTCTGTGAATCCCGGACCAGACTGCACTCCCTTACATATGGACTCCTCAGGCCACCAATTTTGATGTTGAAGAATTGATGTCTGCCGTGGGGGTCCCAGGCTTCGCTAATTTCTCCTGTTGATCCAGTGTTGCCTTCCTCTTTGTTTGGTTCTGAGCCCTTAATAAAGGATTTTTGTTTTGAATTATACTCTCCTATGTGTTTTACTTCAAAAATGACAGTTTGTTTGTGAGGATTCAGGTACATTTCAAATATACAATGTGAAATGAACAAGGGACACCAACAACAAAAAAAATATAAAACTGTCAGATGTGACAACTAATAACAATATATTGAGGGAATCCCACTAAAAAAACACAAATAAAACTTTGTGAGAAGTGTGTGTGAATATGAGCAGCAAAACGACTTAATTCTTGTCACATTATAAAGAAGAAGAGAGTGCGCTGTATTAAACCATTTTTAACATTGCAGCGTGACGAAAGTGCTGTATCCATTGCGAACGCTAAGTTTACCAGAACGAGCTGTCCCGTGTCGGAATTTCTTCTGAGCATGCGTGGCACTTTGTGCGTCGGAACAGGCCACACACGGTCGGAATTGACGCGATCGGATTTTGTTGTCGGAAAATTTTATCTCCTGCTGTCCAACTTTGTGTGTCGGAAAATCCGATGGAAAATGTCCGATGGAGCCCACACACGGTCGGAATTTCCGACAACACGCTCCGATCGGACATTTTCCATCAGAAAATCCGACCGTGTGTACGGGGCATAAGACTTACCATACCTGCAAAGCAAATACAAAAAAAAACATAGTAAAAAATAAACCATTTAACGCAACCTGTGCCTAAAATATATATATGCCGAAGCATGGGGGCATCCTCCCACAAAAGGCAGGAGCAAATCGCTCCTCCACCCACTGCTGCCCCCACGCTTCGGCATATATGCAGAAGTATGTAACTGGTGCTGAAATCACCTCCGACAGCGCTGGAATCACGGCTTTATGTATCGTGGGAGCAAACGCTGTTGCTGTAAAGATAAATAAATCCGCTCTGCAGCTGAATGGCGTACCTGAAAACAAAAAAGTGGTTAACAATAAAAAAACAAAGTATAAAAAAATTGCATACCTATAAAGCAAACATGATAAAAACATAACAATAAAACATTGCAGTATAGAATACAATAAAAAAGAGCAGAACAGTAGAGAGAGAACAATAAAACAACAACTATTTTTGTTTTTTTTATTTTATATTTTTTTGTGTTTTTTTTTTGTTTTTTTTTTACACTTTTTTTGTAACTTTAACTTTTTTAACTGGTACCAGGTTTGGGTCTCTCAAAGTGCAATGGCATCTTGGGAGACCCTGTGAAAGTGTGTCCTAGTCTGTGCAGTGCTGTACCCTACGCTAATAATCCACTAGTGTATGTTAGCGTTCAAAACATTCACCCATGCAAAGACCAGGATTGTCGGGACAGGAGGTACAATAATATCGGGTGTCACGCCTAAATCGTGCTTGCTGCAGACACGACATCTTTTTTGGGGGGCTGGTTGGGTAGGGGTACTCGGGAGGACATATTGAAAATGCCTCTCATGCAGCCGGCTTACTGCATTTGGTTGGGGAAGATGAGGTGGAGCACCGTCTGGATACAGAAGGGCTCTGATGATCTCTTCCTGGAATTTAAGGAAGGATCCAGTCCGTCCTGAAGCTCTGTATAGCACATGAGCATTCAGCAAAGCCAATTGAAATAAATAAACAGACACTTTTTTGTACCAGCGTCTGGCCTTACGGGCAACTAGGTACGGCGCCAACATCTGGTCGTTGAGGTCCACCCCTCCCATATTTTGGTTATATTCGTGGACACAGAGGGGTTTCTCCACAACACCAGTCGCCGTAGGAATTTGGACCGTCGTGTCTGCATGAAGGGAGGTAAGAATGAAAACATTCTTATGGTCCCTCCACTTCATAGCGAGCAAGTTATTACACTTCAAGCATGCTCTCTCCCCCAGCCTAAGACGGGAATCTTCAAGGCGCTGGGGAAAGCCCCGGCGATTAGATCGCACGGTGCCACATGCTCCAATCTGTTGATCAAAAAGGTGACTAAAAAGTGACACGCTCGTGTAATAATTGTCCACGTACAAGTGGTACCCCTTTCCGAATAAGGGTGACACCAAGTCCCACACTATCCTGCCAGCGCTTCCTATGTAGTCAGGGCAGTTTGTCGGCTCTACGTGACTATCTTTGCCCTCGTAAACCATAAAACTACATGTATAGCCTTTGGCCCTGTCACAGAGCTTATACATCTTGACCCCGTATCTGGCACGCTTGCTGGGAAGGTACTGTTTGAATGACAAGCGGCCAGAAAATTTAATCAGGGACTCATCAACGCAGACAACTTGATGGGGAGTAAACAAGTCTGCAAAACGTTGGTTGAAGTGGTTTACGAGGGGCCGAATTTTGTAGAGCCGATCGTATCCAGGGTCTCCACGAGGACGACAGAGTTCATTGTCGTTGAAGTGCATGAACGGCAAAATCTGCTCGTATCGTGCCCTGGCCATGGAGGCAGAGAACACGGGCGCATGGTAAATTGGGTCAGTGGACCAATATGACCGCAACTTACTCTTTTTATTCAAGCCCATGTTGAGGGAAAGGCCCAGAAAGATCTTAAATTCGGAGACCGTAATTGGTCTCCAATCTCTGGCAAGGGAGGCCTGGGGAATAGTGGCGATGTGTTGACCAGCGTATAAATTGCCACATTGGTCCACAACAGATCTATAGAGATCTTCGGTGAAAAACAGCGAAAAAAATCCAGTGGCGTAAAATCATCTGTTTCCACCTGAATTCCGGGTTGGCCAGTGAATGGGGGAAGTACGGGTGCTGCAGAAATGGTGGGTTCCCAATTCGGATTGGCGAATGCAGCAGGAAGGGCACTATGGGCTCGACGGGCCTGTCTTTGTCTTCTTGGTGGCAGCGGGACACTACTAGTGCTTGCCACCTCACCAGCTTGAACTGCACTTATGGGACTCACCACGTCACCAAGTGTTACTGCAGTGCTGGATGTACGACCAGGGTGTACTAGGCCGCTGGTGCTTGCCAGTTCACCAGAAGGAATAGCGGCACTAGTACTTCTCTGCTCCATACGAGGGACCTGCGCTTCTTGCACTTCAAGGACAGAAGGAGAAGATTGGGGTTTGGTACGCCTGACCTTAGCAGGGACCACAACTGCGCCGTCAGAGCTATCTGTCATGGAGCCGCTGTCCTCCACAGGATCGTATTCTGAGCCTGAATCTGACAGATGAGTGACTTCCTCTTCACTATCTGTCATGCTCAGAAACGTGTAGGCCTCTTCACTAGTGTACCTTCGATTTGCCATTTTGGGCTCTAAATTTAGGGGTACACTAGTGAGACTCACAGGCAAAAAAGCTCCTGACTGTTAGCGGCTGTATAAAAACGCTACCAAAAAACTGTTAGCGATCGCAGGGATCAGGCCTGACTCTGCGAACACTGCAGTTATGTGTGCTTAGTGTTTTGTAAGTGTCAGTGATCGATCGATACTGCACTTGGGTGGGCTGGGCTGGGCCGAGGGGCAAAACGCAGGTGCTAGCAGGTATCTTGGCTGATCCCGCTAACACTGCGTTTTTGGGAACCCTAAACTGCTGGGGAGTATAGATCTGATCGGATCAGATATCGATCCGTTCAGATACTATACCACTAAGGGAGGTGTATGCTGCGTGCGTGGGTGTTAGTGGTACTGGCGCTAACCTGACGCTGCCTGGGGTGACGCAGACCTTATCTGATCCTGAAAACGTAACTTATATCACCGCCGGGCAATTAGGGGGTTAAACCTTTATAAGGTAATAAATGGCGGGTGCCCTAAAACTATAATAAACTACAAAAAACAAACTAACCAACCAGCGTCACCCGTAACACTTATACGGTGATCGCTGGTGAAAGGGTTAACTAGGGGGCAATCAGGGGGTTAAAACTTTTAGTTGGTAGTATATGGGGGTCCCTGTCGCTATAAAACACTGACAGCGAACCTATATACTTACCTCCCTAACTAGCGTCACCTGTGTCACTAATACAGCGATCAGAAAAACGATCGCTTAGCGACACTGGCGACGGGGGTGATCACGGGGTTAACCTTTATTAGGGGGGGTTAGGGGGGTACCCTGGACCTAAAGGGGGGTACCCCAGACCTAAAGGGGGCTAACCTAACTGCCCTAACACTTATAACTGTCACAAACTGACACCAATGCAAAAAAAAAAAAAAACTGCTATTGGTGTCAGTGTGACAGGGGGTACAGGGAGGTGATCGGGGGGTGATCGGGGGTGAAGGGTGGTGACAAGTGTGCCTGGCGTGTTCTACTGACAGTGTAGTGTTGTGCAGACTTACTTGATGTCTTATCTCCTCGGCGCCGGATCGAAAAGACCGGCTCGAGGAGGGATGACATCACTTCCTGTGCCTCTGTTTACATTACAGAGGCACAGAAAGGATTTTAATTCGCCGGGAGCGATCGGGAGGGGGTGGCCATGAATGGATGGCCTCCCCCTCACCTCTCATCACCCGGGAAGAGATGACGACCGTCTCTGGCACCGGGGGGGTCCGACCCCCCGCCCGCAGGAAGGCAATCACGTACCAGGTACGTGATTTTGCCTGCCTGTGCCATTCTGCTGACGTACATCAGCGTGAGGCGGTCGTCAAGTGGTTAAAACAAACCAACATGTTTGTTGTATAACAATTTTTTGGGTCACATTAATAAAAGTAGAAATGTCCATTTAAGGTAAAACAGGCATGTTTAAAACCAACAAGAAATACACAAATCTGGAACTTACAAAGTTCAACTTTGTTAGAAATTGAAGGCAATATCAGACATTAGTATTTAGAAACTGTGTTTGATATTGCGTTCAGATGGGGTGAAGCACCCCTGGAAAAGCCAAATTTTGAAGGTGCACACAAATTGCACACAAATTGTCGAATGTCAACATGTGCTAGCTGCCATCAGGGGGGATCAAGGGATGTGTTTTGGGGGTTCAACCCCTTCCTCTCAGCTACTTTATTATTGAGGAAGGGATTGCACCCACAAAACACCTACATTGATCTCCTGTGATGGCAGATAGCACATGTTGACACACTGTGCATCTTCAAAATGTGGCTTTTCGACAATAGGTAAAAAAAAGTGCAAGAAATTTTGGGGAAAAAATGCCAACTACATTAAGGATTTTGAGGGGTTTTAAACTCTCCCAAGAACATCAATGATGTTCTTCATTTTGTTTTTAACATCATTGATGTTTTTCTGGATGTTTTCCAAGTCTCTATTACACTCCATGATCTCCCCGATCAGGATCTGGGCACTTTCACTGGTGATATGACCTGGATCCACAACATCACGATCACCTAAAAATATATAAAAAAAACCACACCATTTATTATAAATATGCCGGCATCCATCTCTTACCTGAGCCTGTGGTCGCAGACACTCACCTGTTGTGGTGACAATTTCCACCACGTCTCCCTCCTCCTCCTCCTGTTGGCTTTGAGGGATTTCCCTTTCTTCCTGAGGTGGGGGGTCTGTGGTCTCCTTGAATGAGTGGTGTCCTCTGAGTCTTTTAGCCCCTATGTAAAAAAAAAAATAGGTATACTTAGCACACAGATATTTGATGGCAGGAATATGAAACATTGCTTGGAAGTGGGGTACAATTGTCTGTTTTGTCAGAGTTCCAAGATGAAGACTTTTTTTGTCCTTTGTCAAGCTTGAATACTTACCTGTTTTGTACAAGCTTCACAGATGGAGATACCCCTATAGTATACACTGGAGTACCTGTGTGGGGTCCCTAGTAAAAAGTTTGTTCTGGTGTCTCACACTAGTGCTCCTGTGTCCAGATGTGTAAACAGCTGCTGAGTGTCCTCTCCTTACACAGAATCTAGTTTGCATTTCATTCTACCAACCAATCTAGACACCAAAATTATTTGAAGAGAAGTAGGCTAGCAAAAATGTATTCAAATGCATATGTCCAAAACATGGTGTTTTCTATACCGAACGAACAGTGTTTCACACGAACAAATAATGTGCCCATGAACATGAAAGTTGCCATTTTAAACTGTACAACAGTTAAGAAAAGCACATGGAGCAGCACGTGCGTTAGAATAATAAAGAATAGGAACACAGCACAACTACTTACTTTTTTGCAGCACTCTCATGAACCTTCTGTACTGCTCATGCTCCCTTAATTTGAGGTCCGACCACCGCTTCCTGAGTTGATCCTTGGATCGTCGTACCCCAAAAATTCTTCTGCAGACTCTTGACAATTTTCGCCATGATCTTGGCCTTTCTGACATTGGGTTTGGGGTAAGGTCCATACTTCTCGTTATAGTCGGCCCTCTTCAGGATGTCGACCATCTCCAACATCTCCCCAAAGGACATATTTGAGGCCTTAAATCGTCTCCTCTGGGGTCGGGACGTTTCTCCTCCGGGCTTTTCTCCTCCTCCGTTGCTGTAATTAGCACGCACCTGCTGTGTCTCCGCCATGTGCCCTTCCCCACTGCGCCGAATGAGAAGGGGCAGGGAATAGACTAGAAAGAACGTCAGGGGCGGGCGGAGTTTCACGCATGCGCAGTCTATATAAAGCGTAACACGCGTGCGTAATACGTACGATCTGTGAGCGGAGGAAGGAGTATCGCAGGTGCCGATCATGATAACGAAGGTAAGATAGAAAATTGGGCCTATACTGCTTCTAGATTGAGGCCTATATTGTGACAAGTTTAGGAAACTTTTAGCCTGACATTAGGGTTTGTCTTGTGTTGTGTCTTGCAGATAAAATGGATGGCTTCAATGACCACAACTTCCTCCCCCTGTTCATAGACAAATACAGGGAGCTGCCCTGTCTGTGGCAGATCGAACACCCGCAATATAATAATAAACAAAAGAGGCAGGCAGCGCTGGAGAAACTGCTGGAGTTGGTGAAGCCAGTGGTCCCCACGGCAACCATCCCCTATTTAAAAGCCAAAATTGGTGGCCTGAGGAGCACTTATCTTAGGGAGCGCAAGAAGGTCCAGGATTCCCAGAGATCCGGAGCTGCAGCAGATGATGTTTATGTCCCCAGGCTGTGGTACTATGAGAGACTTTGTTTTCTGTCAGACCAGACTGAAGTCAGGGAATCCCTCTCCACTCTTCCTTCTACTCTTCCTTCCACCCTATCTTCCACCCCAGCTGAGGCTTCCGATGTCCAACCTGGGACTTCCAGCCAGGAAGAAGTGGAGGAGCCCAGCTGGAGCCAGGTATAGCATTGTTCTACAGATTTCTGGTCAATAACTAAATGATGTTTACTAGATGTTATTATTGATCACTAATTGCTGATTTAATAAAGGTGTTTTACATATCAATAGACAGTAGTTTTGAAAAATAATTGGGACAAGAATGAAAAATGCTGGGCTCAGAATGATAGTCTGTTCTATTTATTAACATTCAATTTGCAACAGTCATGAGCTGAAAATTGTGTGTGATTGATGAAGAAATGAAGAAAAAACTAAAACGATGTCCCTTTTTCATACACAGGAAGACCTCAGCCAGGAGGAGGCTGTGGAATGTGGCACACAGGAGGAGGCTGTGGAATGTGGCAGCCAGGAGGAGGCAGGGGCGAGTGGCAGCCAGGAGGAGGTTTGGCTAAGTGGCAGCCAGGAGAAGGCCGGGCCCAGTAGGAGCCTGACAGAATCGCAGGTCCCTCCCCTCCGCCTTCCAAACAAAAGACCCAGGAAGGGGAGTAAAGTGCAGGATTCAGCACTCAGGCTGATTCAGGAGGCTTCTGCGTCCCTCGGAGCCTTCCCCCTCGCGAAGAAGACTTTGCCTGCATGGCTGCCACAAAACTGAAGGACATGCAGGAGGGCCAATGCCTCATGTGTGAGGACATTCTTTATAAAACCTTAACCAAGGGAGTGAGGGGCGAAATCACACCCAATACCCACCTGAGTGAGTTGGACCATCCTCCTTCTCCTCCTCCTGCCACACCTCCACCACCACAGACACAGCGTGGAAGGAAGTGTGGAAGAAAGACCAGAGAGTGATGGCCTGGGTTCAGTCTGGTCTGACAAAAGATGCAGGCTCTTGTATGACCACAGCTTGGGGACATACATGTTATCTGCTGCTGTTCATGATTCTCTTGGACTTCTGGACCAGATTGAACTCCCTTAGATAAGGACTCCTCAGGCCACCAATTTTGCAGTAAAATATGTTGTGTCCCCTGGGGGCCAAAGGCTTCACCAATTTCTGCTGTTCCTCCAGCGTTGCCTCCCTCTTTGTTTGGTCATTAGCCCTTAATAAAGGAATTTTGGTTTCAATTATACTCGCCTATGTGTGTTTTCCTTCAAAAAGGACAGTTTGTTTGTGAGGAGGCAGGTACATTTCAAAAATACAATGTGAAATTAACAAGAGACACCAACACCAAGCAACCTCCTTGAGATTAAATAATACAAGATAATAAGGGTGTTGTGGTAACTTGACACACAAAACACACCCAAAACTATTCTGGAGTTAAAAAAAAAAAAAAAAACACAAGATCAGGCTTGAAAAAAATACAAACCAAAAAAAAAAAAAGTTTTACATTTTTTAGTCAGATGTGACTAATCAAAACATAGTGATGAAATCACGATAGATAATAAAGAAAGAAGTTTGTGAGAAGTCTGTGTGAATATGAGCAGCAAAACTACTTCATTCTTCTCGCATTATAAAGAACAGAGTGCGCTGCATTAAACAATTTCAAACATTGCACCGTGACAAAAGTGCTATATCCATTGTGAACGCTAATTTTACCAGACTGAGCAGTTCCGTCTCGGAATTTATTCTGAGCATGCGTGGCACTTTGTTGGCCACACACGGTCAGAATTGACGCGATCGGATTTTGTTGTCTGAAAATTTTATAGCCTGCTCTCAAACTTTGTGTGTCAGAAAATCCGATGGAAAAAGTCTGATGGAGCCCACACACGATCGGAATTTCCGACAGGACATAAGAGCTGCGAAAATGTGGATTAAGAGCTGGTTCTGGTTGGCTCAGTAGATTTAACCCTTTCACTGACAGGTCCGTATGCCGTACAGACCTACAGAAGTGCCTGAAGGTGGCCAGGTCCATACGTCGTACGGACCTCATTTCTCCCTCTGCTATAAGCTCATGGTCACTTCAATGACCATAAACTTATAGCAGATATGTACATCAGACTCTGCTGAACAATTCTATAACTCTGATCAGTGGATTACTGCAGTATATATACTATATATAAATATACAGCAGTATATATACTATACAGCCTGCCCTATATACTCTGCAGAAAATTGGGCCTTAGGTGTTGGTGGTACCAGAACACTGTAAGCCCTCACAGTTACTCTTGTTGGGCGCAGGAAGGGGTCCTGCTTTGAAATATTATGGCAAAAATTGTAATTATATGCCCCTGTTAAACAGGGGTCAGAAAAATTGGGCCTTGGGGGGTGGTGTTGGTGGTGCCACAACACTGTAACCCCTCACAGATACTTTTGTTGGGCGCAGGAATGGGCCCTGCTGTCAAATATTAGATTAAAATTGTAATTACATGCCCCTGCTAAACAGGGGCAGAAAAATTGGGCCTTGGGTGATGGTGGTGCCACAACACTGTAACCCCTTACAGATACTCCTGTTGGGCACAGAAACGGCCCTGCTGTCAAATATTAGATCAAAAACTGTAATTACATGCTCCTGCTAAACAGGGGCAGAAAAATTGGGCTTAGGGTGGTGGTGCCCTAAACCAAAAATATTGTAGGAAGCTAGCATCATCAAGATTGAGGGGGAATAGGATAGTCAGCATAGGCAGTCTTCAAGGGATCCCAGATCCATAGCAAATTCAATCAGTTACATCAGCATCAGGTGCTTTATGGCTGTTGATCCTAGACTGATTAATTTTTTTGAATGTGAGCGTATCAACGGAGTCTGTGGACAGGCGCAGTCTGTGATCCATTACAAACCCTCCAGCAGCACTGAATGTGCATTCAGAAAGCACGCTGGATGCAGGACAGGCCAGTAGCTCAATTGCATATTGAGCAAGTTCTGGCCAGTGGTGCATCCTCAAGACCCAGTAACCCAGTGGATGCTCTGTTGGAACGGTCTCCAGGTCTGCTCTTGCCCCTAGATATTCCTGCACCATATAATGCAGACGCTGGAGATGGTTGCTTGAACCAATCTGACCTTGGCACTGAGGACTGAAAAATTGTTTAAAGGCATCAGTCAGACTGCCACCTTCTCCACCCCTCTTCTTCTTACTGAATGAAGCCTCAGCAACACGTTGTCCAGCACCAGGAAATGGTAACCTCCCAGGGTCTGGAATTGTGTTGCACAAACCTTTCATCAAGGCCTCCTGAAGATGTTTCATCCTCTGCTTTCTCTGCAAAGGCAGGATGAGTTCTGAAACCTTACCCTTGTAACGTGGATCAAAAAGGGTTGTCAGCCAGTAATGATTCCTCTCCTTAATACCATGAATCCTAGGGTCCTTTTGCAGGCTTTGCAGGATCAGGGAGGCCATGCAGCATAAGTTTGCAGAGGCATCACATGATCCGTAACTACCTCCTCCCAGCCACGTACAACTCCTTGGGTTTCTGGGGACTGAAAACCATCCCTTGAAGACTGCTGCTGAGTGTTATCCTCTACATCCATGCTGACACAATCCTCCTCCTCCTCTTCTTTCTGTGTGTTTGGCGGGCCCTCAGTAATGCTATCTGGATAAAGGGGGTTTTGAGAGGAAAGGAAGTCCTCCTCTTCCTCCTGCTGTTTTGCCTTAAGTGCCCTGTCCATGATTCCACGAAGTGTGTGTTCCAGCAGGAAGACTAGAGGGACAGTGTCCCTGATGCATGCATTGTCGCTGCTCATCATCCTTGTGGCCTCCTCAAATTGTGACAGGACAGTGCATGCATCCTTGATCAGTAGCCATTGGCTTGGCAAAAAGAAGCCAAGCTCTCCTAACCCAGTCCTGGTGCCATACTTGCACAGGTACTCATTGATGGTCCTCTGCTGTGTGTGCAGCCACTGCACCATTGCCAACGTTGAGTTCCACCTGGTGGGCATGTCACAAAAATCCACCTTTTTCTTTGATGTGGGAATTTTAAGTGCTGTTGCCAACGGACTGCATGTCTGGTCAAGCATGTGGTGCCCAAGCGGCTGCTCTTCTTGCTATGCCGCTTTGGCAGCTGTGTTAGAAGGCAAATTACTCTGGGCCCGGGTGACAGAGGATGAGGACAGCTTTGTTATCCAATCCACCTACTCTTCTACATGTTGTGGCTCGATAACGCGGCCAGCAGCAGAAAAAAAGGACAAGTGTGCCCCACAGCCACCTGCAAAGGATGCACCATGTCCACGACCACCACTGTTCACTGTAGACACAGAGGCTGCTTGTCCTCTTTTAGAGCCCTTTCACACTGAGGAGCTTCAAAAACGCCTTAGCGCTTATTTGTACCAGCTCTATTTCCAGTACATCCTTCCTGAGTAGGGATGAGCCGAACACCCCCCGGTTCAGTTCGCACCAGAACCTGCGAACGGACCGAAAGTTCGCACGAACGTTAGAACCCCATTGACGTCTATGGGACTCGAACGTTCGAAATCAAAAGTGCTCATTTTAATGGCTAATTTGCATGGTATTGTCCTAAAAAGGGTTTGGGGACCCGGGTCCTACCCCAGGGGACATGTATCAATGCAAAAAAAACTTTTAAAAACGGCCGTTTTTTCGGGAGCAGTGATTTTAATGATGCTTAAAGTAAAAAAAAAAAAAAGTGAAATATTCCTTTAAATATCGTACCTGAGGGGTGTCTATAGTATGCCTGTAAAGTGACGCATGTTTCCCGTGTTTAGAACAGTCCCTGCACCAAATGTCATTTTTAAAGGAAAAAATCTCATTTAAAACTGCTTGCGGGTTTAATGTAATGTCGGGTCCTGGCAATATGGATGAAAATCAGTGAGACAAACGGCATGGGTACCCCCCAGTCCATTACCAGGCCCTTTGGGTCTTGTATGGATATTAAGGGGAACCCCGCACCCAAATTAAAATAAGGAAAGGTGTGGGGCCACCAGGCCCTATATACTCTGAACAGCAGTATACAGGCTGTAGGTTTGTTGTTAAGTAGAATCTCTTTGTAATTTTGAACGGGTACATTTTTAACGTGTTTAGCTCCAGCCAAAAAATCTTTTTTAAGCTTTTTGGAAAACATAGGGAAGGGTTATCACCCCTGTGACATTTGTTTTGCTGTCTTTCCTCCTCTTCAGAAGATTTCACCTCACTTTTTGTCCCAATGGATTGGAAAGCATCAGTGGAAAGGAGAAATGTTTTTCCCATATTAACTCTTACAGGAGAGAATTTCCCTTCCTAGGGGTAGATTTATTCTCACTTCCTGTTGTCTCCTTCCGTTTGCAAGTAGGAGTCGTTTGTAAGTTAGTTGTTTGAAAGTAGGGTCCTGCCCTATATACTCAGCAGAAATTTGGGCCTTAGGTGTTGCTGTGGCCACAACACTGTAAGCCCTCACAGGGCTCTGCTGTGAAATATTAGATCAAGAATTGTAATTACACGCCCCTGTTAAACAAGGGCTGAAAAATTGGGCCTTAGGCACTGGTGCTGGTGCCACAACACTGCAACCCCTCACAGACACTCTAGTTGGAATGCAGGAACGAGCCCTGCTGCAAAGTATTACATCAAAAATCGTAATTACACGCCCCTGTTAAACAGGGGCTGAAAAATTGTGCCTTAGGCACTGGTGGTGGCACCCAGAACCAAAAATGTTCTTACAAGCTATCAGCGTGATGATTGAGGAGGAAGAGGATAATTACTCAGGGATAGTCACTCAGCATCAGCATAGGCAGTCTTTGAAGGGATCTGAGATTTCAAAAAAAATTATTCGGTTACATCAGCATCAGGTGCTTGGTAGCTGGTGGTGATCCAAGACTCATTCATTTTTATGAAGGTCAGTCGATCGACCGAGTCAGTGGACAGACGCACCCTGTGATCGGTTACCACGCCTCCAGCAGCACTGAATGTGCGTTCCGAAAGAACGCTGGATGCAGGACAGGCCAGTAGCTCAATTGCATACTGTGTAAGCTCTGGCCAGTGATCCATCCTCAAGACCCAGTAACCCAGAGGATTTTCGGTGGGAAAGGTGTCCAAGTCTGATCTTGCCCCTAGGTATTCCTGCACCATGTAAAACAGACGCTGGCGATGGTTGCTGGAACCGATCATACCTTGGGGCTGCGGACCAAAAAATTGTCTGAACGCATCGGTCAGACGGCCACCTTCTCCACCGCTCCTTCTTTGACTGACCGAAGCCTCAGCAACACGTTGTCCAGAAACAGGAGTTTGTAACCTCCCAGTCTCTGGGAACGCGTTGCACAGACCTTTCTGCAAGGCCTCCCGAAGATGTTTCATCCTCTGCTCCCTCTGCGATGGCAAGATAAGGTCCGCAACCTTACCCTTGTAACGTGGATCAAGGAGGGTTGCCAGCCAGTATTGGTCCTTCTCCTTGATACCACGAATACGAGGATCCTTACGCAGGCTTTGCAGGATCAGGGAGGCCATGCAGCGTAGGTTTGCTGAGGCATTCGGTCCGGAGTCCTCTGGGTCACTAAGGACGACATGGTCCGCAGCCACCTCCTCCCAGCCACGTACAAGTCCATGTGTTTCTTGGGACTGATCCCTTAAAGACTGCTGCTGATGCTGAGTGCCAGGCTCCACCTCCATACTGACACAATCTTCCTCCTCCTCCTCCTCTTCCTCCTCGTCCTCTTCCTGTGTGATCGGCGGGCACGCAGGAACACTGTCTGGATAAAGGGGGCCTTGAGAGCTAAGGAAGTCCTCCTCTTCCTGCCTCTGTTCTGCCTCAAGTGCCCTGTCCCTTATTCCACGCAGCGTGTGCTCCAACAGGTGGACAAGGGGGACAGTGTCACTGATGCATGCACTGTCACTGCTCACCATCCTCGTGGCCTCCTCAAATGGTGACAGGACAGTGCATGCATCCCTGATCATGGCCCACTGGCGTGGGGAAAAAAACCAAGCTCCCCTGACCCTGTCCTGGTGCCATAGTCGCACAGGTACTCATTGATGGCCCTCTGCTGCATGTGCAGCCGCTGCAGCATGGCCCACGTTGAGTTCCACCTGGTGGGCATGTCACAGATTAGGCGGTTCTTGGGCAGGTTAAACTCCTTTTGGAGGTCCGTCAGCCGAGCACTGGCATTATATGACCGGCGGAAATGCACACAGACTTTCCTGGCCTGCCTCAGGACATCCTGTAAGCCCGGGTACCTGCCCAAGAACTGCTGCACCACCAAGTTAAGGATGTGGGCCAAACAGGGCACATGGGTCATTTGTCCCTGTCGGAGGGCAGAGAGGAGGTTGGTGCCATTGTCGCAAACCACCATTCCTGCCTTAAGTTGGCGTGGCGTCAACCACCTCTGAACCTGCCCCTGCAGAGCTGACAGAACCTCTGCCCCAGTGTGGCTCCTGTCCCCCAAGCACACCAGCTCAAGCACCGCATGGCATCTTTTGGCCTGTGTACTTGCGTAGCCCCTTGAACGACTACGGAGCACCGCTGGTTCCGAGGAAGAGGCCATGGAGGAAGAAGAAGAGGAGGGGGTGGAGGAGAGAGGTGTGTCACAATCATTAGCATTTTGGAGGCGTGGTGGCGGAACAACCTCCAACACTACTGCACCTTGTCCTGCATCCTTCCCAGCTGCCAGCAGAGTCACCCAATGCGCCGTGAAACTTAGGTAACGTCCCTGTCCATGCCTGCTGGACCATGAGTCAGCGGTAATATGCACCTTACCGCTGACCGCCCTGTCCAGCGAGGCATGGACATTGCCTTCCACATGCTGGTAGAGAGCCGGAATCGCCTTCCGTGAGAAAAAGTGGCGTTTGGGTACCTGCCACTGAGGAACCGCACATTCCACAAACTCACGGAAGGGGGCAGAGTCTACCAACTGAAAAGGCAGCAGTTGAAGTGCTAGCAATTTTGCCAAGCTAGCATTCAACCGTTGGGCATGTGGATGGCTGGGAGCAAACTTCTTTCGGCGGTGCAGCAGCTGGGGCAGGGAAATTTGCCTGGTACAATCTGACGTCGGTGTACCAAAATCAGATTGCCCACAAGTACGTGGCTGTGACACACCTAATTCTACACCTTCATTCCTCTCAGTGCAGGTCTCAGAGAGGACTGAAGGTCTAGTGGGGTTGGAAATCTCAGCTGATGAGGAGCAAGCAGAGGTCCTCTTTGTTCTTTGGTGTGGGTCTTTTAGATACGCTTGCCAACGAACTGCATGGCAGGTCAACATATGTCTGGTCAAGCATGTGGTACCCAAGCGGGAGATGTTTTGGCCACGCGAGATACGCTTGAGACATATGTTGCAAATAGCAGCGGTGCGATCTGATGCACTCGTCTCAAAAAAGGCCCACACCAAAGAACTTTTTGAATAACTGCAGCGACTGCAGCGCCCTGCACATGTGGAGCTTTGGGGTGTGATGCAGTCAATGTGCTGCCCTTAGGCTGGCCCCTGGATGGCATCCTGCCTCGTTGGTGATGTGCCGCCTCCTCCTCATCCTCCTCCTCCTCTCTCCTATCAGGCACCCACGTTGAGTCAGTGACCTCATCATCCCCTCCCTCCTCATCACTGGAGCAAACCTGACAGTATGCTGCAGCAGGGGGAGCATGACTACCAGATTGCTGTCCTTCTTGGGCACCCCCTCTGTCCATGCTCGTGTTACTGCCTTCATCGAGCTCAGTATCATCATCAGAGCCTTCCAAACGCTGGGCATCCTCCTGGAGCATGTACCCAACACTGTGGTCAAACAGTTCGAGGGACTCCTCAGGAGGACATGGTGGGGCTATGGAAGGAGTCACTGATGACATTGAGCCGAGGGAAGAGGACGCTGCTTTGCCAGACAAAGTACCCTGGGCATGGGTGAGAGAGGATGAGGAGGATGAGGACGGCTTGGTCATCCACTTGACCAAGTCTTCCGCATGTTGCGGCTCAACATGGCCAGCTGCCGAAAAAAAGGCCAAGCGTGTCCCATGGCCACGTGCTGATGAGGATGCACCGTCTCCACGACCAGCACTAGACACAGAGCCTGCTTGCCCTCTCTTATTGGCTTGTGACTGTCTGCCTCTCCTTCTTGGCCTTCCAGACATACTAATGGCCTGTAGCTGCACTAAGCTGGGATATATATATATATATATATATATATATATATATATATATATATATATGTACTGATACTGCAGCTAGCAAAATCAACTGCCTGCCTGTAGTATGAGAACACCACCAACCTTCTACAGGTAGCTTTAGCTGAACACTGTGAGGTGGACGCACCCCACTAACTTGTAGGTTTAGCAGAACACTGTGAGCAGGACGCACTGCACTAACTGTAAATAGTCTAGCTGCCTGACTGTGGTACTAATAGGATCAAAAGAACACCAGCAATTTTCTTCAGGTAGCTGTATTTACTGTAACAAGACAAGCCTGCCTGTCAGTAAGAAGATAACAGAAACGGATCTAGCTGAACACTGTGAGCAGGACGCACCCCACTAGCTTGTAGGTTTAGCTGAACACTGTGAGGTGGACGCACCCCACTAACTTGTAGGTTTAGCTGAACACTGTGAGCAGGACGCACCCCACTAACTTGTAGGTTTAGCAGAACACTGTGAGCAGGACGCACTGCACTAACTGTAAATAGTCTAGCTGCCTGACTGTGGTACTAATAGGATCAAAAGAACATCAGTAATTTTCTTTAAAATACTGTAACAAGACAAGCCTGCCTGTCAGTAAGAAGATAACAGGAACGGATCTAGCTGAACACTGTGAGCAGGACGCACCCCACTAGCTTGTAGGTTTAGCTGAACACTGTGAGGTGGACGCACCCCACTAACTTGTAGGTTTAGCTGAACACTGTGAGCAGGACGCACCCCACTAACTTGTAGGTTTAGCAGAACACTGTGAGCAGGACGCACTGCACTAACTGTAAATAGTCTAGCTGCCTGACTGTGGTACTAATAGGATCAAAAGAACACCAGCAATTTTCTTTAAAATACTGTAACAAGACAAGCCTGCCTGTCAGTAAGAAGATAACAGGAACAGATCTAGCTGAACACTGTGAGCAGGACGCACCCCACTAGCTTGTAGGTTTAGCTGAACACTGTGAGGTGGACGCACCCCACTAACTTGTAGGTTTAGCTGAACACTGTGAGCAGGACGCACCCTACTAACTTGTAGGTTTAGCAGAACACTGTGAGCAGGACGCACTGCACTAACTGTAAATAGTCTAGCTGCCTGACTGTGGTACTAATAGGATCAAAAGAACACCAGCAATTTTCTTCAGGTAGCTGTATTTACTGTAACAAGACAAGCCTGCCTGTCAGTAAGAAGATAACAGGAACGGATCTAGCTGAACACTGTGAGCAGGACGCACCCCACTAGCTTGTAGGTTTAGCTGAACACTGTGAGATGGACGCACCCCACTAACTTGTAGGTTTAGCTGAACACTGTGAGCAGGACGCACCCCACTAACTTGTAGGTTTAGCAGAACACTGTGAGCAGGACGCACTGCACTAACTGTAAATAGTCTAGCTGCCTGACTGTGGTACTAATAGGATCAAAAGAACACCAGCAATTTTCTTCAGGTAGCTGTATTTACTGTAACAAGACAAGCCTGCCTGTCAGTAAGAAGATAACAGGAACGGATCTAGCTGAACACTGTGAGCAGGACGCACCCCAATAGCTTGTAGGTTTAGCTGAACACTGTGAGGTGGACGCACCCCACTAACTTGTAGGTTTAGCTGAACACTGTGAGCAGGACGCACCCCACTAACTTGTAGGTTTAGCAGAACACTGTGAGCAGGACGCACTGCACTAACTGTAAATAGTCTAGCTGCCTGATTGTGGTACTAATAGGATCAAAAGAACACCAGCAATTTTCTTCAGGTAGCTGTATTTACTGTAACAAGACAAGCCTGCCTGTCAGTAAGAAGATAACAGAAACGGATCTAGCTGAACACTGTGAGCAGGACGCACCCCACTAGCTTGTAGGTTTAGCTGAACACTGTGAGGTGGACGCACCCTACTAACTTTTAGGTTTAGCTGAACACTGTGAGCAGGACGCACCCCACTAACTTGTAGGTTTAGCAGAACACTGTGAGCAGGACGCACTGCACTAACTGTAAATAGTCTAGCTGCCTGACTGTGGTACTAATAGGATCAAAAGAACACCAGCAATTTTCTTCAGGTAGCTGTATTTACTGTAACAAGACAAGCCTGCCTGTCAGTAAGAAGATAACAGAAACGGATCTAGCTGAACACTGTGAGCAGGACGCACCCCACTAGCTTGTAGGTTTAGCTGAACACTGTGAGGTGGACGCACCCCACTAACTTGTAGGTTTAGCTGAACACTGTGAGCAGGACGCACCCCACTTACTTGTAGGTTTAGCAGAACACTGTGGGCAGGACGCACTGCACTAACTGTAAATAGTCTAGCTGCCTGACTGTGGTACTAATAGGATCAAAAGAACACCAGTAATTTTCTTTAAAATACTGTAACAAGACAAGCCTGCCTGTCAGTAAGAAGATAACAGGAACGGATCTAGCTGAACACTGTGAGCAGGACGCACTGCACTAAATGTAAATAGTCTAGCTGCCTGACTGTGGTACTAATAGGATCAAAAGAACACCAGTAATTTTCTTCAAAATACTGTAACAAGACAAGCCTGCCTGTCAGTAGGAATATAACAGGAACGGATCTAGCTGAACACTGTGAGCAGGACGCACTGCACTAAATGTAAATAGTCTAGAAGATAACAGGAACGGATCTAGCTAAACTGAATACAGTGTATATATATATATATGCAACACCTGGGATGCATATATATATACACAATACACTTTAAGTGCAGCTAACTGACTGACTGTCCTGCCTAATCTAGCTAACTCAAATGAAATGACACTTTCTCTCTCTCTCTCTAAGCACACCGGAACACACTGCACAGGGCCGCCGTGCAGGCGGCCTTATATAGTGTGGGGCGTGTACTAAATCCCCTGAGCCATAATTGGCCAAAGCCTCCTTGGCTTTGGCCAATTATGGCTCTCTGTTAAGGCGGCGCTGTGATTGGCCAAGCATGCGGGTCATAGTGCATGCTTGGCCAATCATCAGCAAGCAATGCACTGCGATGCCGCAGTGAATTATGGGCCGTGACGCGCCACACGAATTTGGCGCGAACGGCCCATATCGTTCGCAATTCGGCGAACGATCGAACAGCCGATGTTCGAGTCGAACATGGGTTCGACTTGAACACGAAGCTCATCCCTATTCCTGAGGACTGGTGCCCAGAACTGGACAGCCTACTCCAGGTGAGACTGGACCAAAGTATTGTAGAGTGGGAGAATTATCGCTTTATCCCTCAAGTTAATCCCCTTTTTAATGCATGCCAATATTCTGTTTGCTTTGTTAGCAGCAGCTTGGCCTTGCATGCCATTGCTGAGCCTATCATCTACTAGGCTCTCCAGGTCCTTTTCCATCCTAAATTTTCCCAGAGGTTCACCCCCTAGTGAGTAGATTGCCTTCATATTTTTTCCACCCAAACGCATTATTTTACATTTTTCTACATTAAACCTCTTTTGCCATGTAGTTGCCCACCCCATTCATTTGTTCAGATCTTCTTGCAAGGAGAAGTTATTGCCCCGCTTAGCTTAGTGTCGTCCGCAAATACAGGGATTGAACTGTTTGCCCCATCTTCCAGGTCGTTTATGAAAAAATTAAACAGGATTGGTCCCATCACAGAACCCTCGGGACCCCACTTCCCACCCCTGACCATTCCGAGTATTCCCCATTTATCACCACCCTCTGAACTCACCCTTCAATCTATGTACTCACCCTATGGTCCATGCCAACAGACCTTACTTTGTACAGTAAACGTTTATGGGGAACTTTGTCAAATGCTTTTGCAAAATCTAGATATACCACGTCTACGGCCCTTCCTTTATCTAGATGGCAGCTCACCTCCTCATGGAAGGTTAATAGATTGGTTTGGCAAGAACGATTCTTCATGAATCCATGCTGATAACATTTTCATTACTAAAATCTTGTATATAGTCCCTTATCATCCCCTCCAAGAGCTTGCATACTATTGATGTTAGGCTAATTGGTCTGTAATTCCCGGGGTTGTATTTTGGCTCTTTTTTAAATATTGGCGCTACATTGGCTTTTCTTCAATCAGCTGGTACTATTCCAGTCAGTAAACTGTCAGTAAAAATTTGGAACAATGGTCTGGCAGTTACTTGAATGAGTTTCCTAAGTACCCTCGGGTGCAAGCCATCTGTTCCCGGTGATTTATTAATGTTAAGTTTCCCAAGTCTATTTCTAATTCTGTCCTCTGTTAGCCATGAGCGTGCTTCCTGTAATGTGTCATGAGGACAAACACTGCAGTTTCAGTTACTGAAGCCCTCGATTCCCTAGTGAAGACTGAGGAGAAGAAGAAATTCAACACCTTCGCCATCTCCCCATCCTTTGCAACCAAATGTCCTTCCTCATTCTTTATGGGGGCCACTATGGTCTGTCCTCTTTTTTTTACTGTTTATATACTTAAAGAATTTCTTGGAATTTTTAAATTTTTTTTCTCTCCTTTGCTATGTGTATTTCGTGTTCTATCTTAGCCACCCTAATTGCACCCTTACATATCTTGTTGCATTCTTTGTAAAGCCTGAATGCTGATGATGATACCTCAGCCTTGTATTTTTTGAAGGCTTTCTCCTTTGCTTTTATATGCATTTTTACATTGTAGTTAAGCCATCCAGGACTTTTGTTCGCTCTTTTAAATTTATTTCCCAATGGGATACACTGGTGTAGCACTAACTTACGGTGGAGCTGCTGGTTTAAGCGGGTCTGTTACCTTCACTTTGCTTCCCTCTGTTTCACTGGCACCGGGTCTAGGGGTTTCATTGAGTTTACTACTGGACGACACACGCACCAACACTGGAGTACGTTTTCAATGCTTTATTGAACAGTCAAACTTTAGGAAGTAGTAGGAAAGAGATGGAAAAGGAAACCTTCAGGAGAAACTCAAATATCTTCTTACAAGATCTTAGCGACAAATGTCCCGGTAAAATTCAGATAATTATGTGGAATGTGTTCCCCTCATGGGACACACTCTTTGCTCATCTGGATAGGCCTCTCTCACCGGTCTAGCAGCCAGTACGCAGCACGAATCTAAAGTCTCTGCCACAGACTTATTTGGGGGGGTACATCTGCACGATCCTCTGCCACAGGATGTATCAGATCTTCTGCAGTGAACAGTCAATCACAGTGCCTGAACCTTTAAGCCGAACCGGCGACACTGTGCTGTATAATTATTTCTTTTGGATACATCCTGCAACCGAGTCACCAGGCCCCTCTATAGACCAGCACGCTGCGTGATCTCTCCAAGACGGGTCCTCCCCTGGGATCTCCTCGGCTGTTCAGCTTCGTCACACAGGACCGACAGCTCAGGACCATTCCTCGGCCACGGTGGTAGGCCCCAGACAAGCCTCTGGACCCACCCCTGCGCCGTAGCATTGTGGGCCTCCTGACCGGAGGACCACGAGGTAGCTCCTTAACGCATACCTGTCAGCCAGGAGGGCCAGCAGGTGGCTGCAAAAAAGCCTTAGAACATGGCGTCTGTCCCATAAATACCATCGCCCAGAATGCAACTCGGAGGACCACCTCCACCGAGCTTGCCTCCGAGACAGAGGATCGTCTATACACTTCGACACGTTGCCCTTCCAATGGTAACAGCGACACCCACCGGTCAGCACGGAAGCACACACAATGTCAGCCAAGCTGGAACAGAGGCGAACGTTTAACCTTCCTAACACACAATTTACTAAATTTACCTAATCTGCGGTAGATTGTAAATCTACCAGCGCTACACTGGCTAATGCCCTTATTTAATATGCTCTTAAAGCAAAACCATCTCTCCTCCGTATTTTTTGTTTCTAAGATTTTATCCCAATTTATATCTTCTAGCAAGGTTCGTAGTTTAAGGAAGTTGGCTCTTTTGAAAATCAGCGTCTTTGTGTTCCCCTTGTGTTTCCTATTTGTGTGATTTATACTGAAGCCAGTTTACCTGTGATCGCTGTTTCTTAAATTGCCCGTATTTCCACATCCATGATTAGGTCTGTATTGGTAATCAGTAGATCTAGTAATGCCTTGTTTCTAGTTGGTGCGTCTACCAGCTGCCCCATGAAATTGTCCTGCAAGACATTAGGAACTGGCGAGCCCTAGACGAATGTGAGGTTGTCTGTCTGGATAATTAAGAACCCCCATTATGATAACACTTCCCATCCTTGCTGCTAATCCAAATTGTGATAGGAGGTCCATCTCCCCCTCCTACCTCAGGTTAGGGGGTCTATAGCATACTCCCGGTATTATTTTCTTCTTAGCTTCATCCCTTTGGAGCTCTACCCATAAGGATTCCGCCTCCTCCCTAGCCCCCTTATTGATGTCATCTCTCACAATCACTTGTACATTATTCTTGATATATAGGCATACCCCTCCCCCTTTTTTACCCTCTCTATCCCTGCAATAAAGGGAATACCCTTGAATGGTTGCCAGCCAATCATGAGAGTTGTTGAACCAGGTCATCTAAATTTTCCTCGTTCAACAATATCTCTAGTTCATCCATCTTGTCTGCCAGGCTCCTGGCATTGGTTAACATGCCATGTAATTTAGACCGGTCGCATACTGTGCTCTTATTGAGTGTTCCGAGATTGCAAATAGGACTTGTTACTATACTTACCTCGGGTTTATATGCTTTAGTTAACCTACCACTAATGCCCCCAATACTACCACAATACTACCCTCTGAAATGTGTTCATTGCTGACTATCTCTGCCTCTGGACCCACCCCTAGTTTAAAAACCACTCTAACTTTTTGGCCATCTTCACTCCCAGCAGATCTGCACCCTCCTCATTTAGGTGCAGTCCATCCCCTCTATAGAACTGGTGACCGACTGAGAAGTCAGCCCAGTTCTTCAAGAACCCAAACCCCTCCTTACCACACCAGCTCCTAAGCCACTTGTTTAGTTCCCTAATCTCCCTCTGCCTTTCTGGTGTGGCTCGAGGTACCGGTAGTATTCCTGAGAATACTACCTCGGAGGTCCTTTTCCTCAATTTAGCTCCTAAGTCCCTAAAATCGTTTTTTAGGACACTCCATCTGCCTCTGACTTTGTCATTGGTGCCAACATGCACTCAACAATACAATACACAGGTACTCGCAGCCCACTTGCACTCGCAGACTGTGCACTCACAGCCTATGTGCACTCGCAGACCATGTTCACTCACAGCCTATGTGCATTTGCAGACCACGTGCACTTGCAGACCACGTGCACTTGCAGACCACGTGCACTCACAGCCTAGGTGCACTTAATACAGGTTAAGCTTTTATAATTAGTAAGAATTTAGCAGGAATTTTGTAAAATTTGCTGTGTTTGTACCTGCTAATAATGATTTGAGTGTATTTTTAGCAAAAACATTGCTTTGGTAAAGATTTGCGCAAATATCATGGGACCTTAAAAATCAGTAGCACCTTCTTTTTATTCTACTGGTCCTATGCTTTCAGAAAATGTATGATTTGGGGGGTCATTAACAAACTCTGAAAGCTGTAAGGGAACAATGCAAAACCTTCAGATTTTTTAAGAAATTTGCTTATTTACATTTTTGCGTACGTTCAGTTTTCACCATTTTGCAAAAAGGCGTAATTTAACTATTTCAGCCCCGGAAGGATTTACCCCCTTCCTGACCAGAGCACTTTTTACAATTTGGCACTGTGTCGCTTTAACTGCTAATTGCGCGGTCATGCAATGCTGTACCCAAACGAAATGTGCGTCCTTTTTTTCCCACAAATAGAGCTTTCTTTTGATGGAATTTGATCACCTCTGCGTTTTTATTTTTTGCGCTATAAATAGAAAAAGACCGAAAATTTTGAAAAAAAATTATATTTTCTACTTTTTGTTATTAAAAAAAATCCTATAAACTCAATTTTAGTCATACATTTAGGCCAAAATGTATTCGGCCACATGTCTTTGGTAAAAAAAATGTCAATAAGCGTATATTTATAAAAGTTATAGCGTCTACAAACTAGGGTACATTTTCTGGAATTTACACAGCTTTTCGTTTATGACTGCCTATGTCATTTCTTGAGGTGCTAAAATGGCAGGGCAGTACAAACCCCCCCCCAAATGAACCCATTTTGGAAAGTAGACACCCCAAGGAAATTGCTGAGAGGCATGTTGAGCCCATTAAATATTACATTTTTTTGTCCCAAGTGACTGAATAATGATAAAAAAAAATTTACAAAAAGTTGTCACAAAATGATATATTGCGCACACATGCCATGGTTATATGTGAAATTGCGCCCCAAAATACATTTAGCTGCTTCTCCTGAGTATGGGGATACCACATGTGTGGGACTTTTTGGGAGCCTAGCCGCTTACGGGGCCCCAAAAACCAAGCACCGCCTTCAGGATTTCTAAGGGCGTAAATTTTTGATTTCACTCCTCACTACCTATCACAGTTTTGAAGGCCATAAAATACCAAGATGGCACAAACCCCCCCAAATGACCCCATTTTGGAAAGTAGATGCCCCAAGCTATTTGCTGAGAGGCATGTTGAGTCCATGGAATATTTTATATTTTGCCACAAGTTGCAGGAAAATGACAAACTTTTTTTTTTTTGCACAAAGTTGTCACTAAATGATATATTGCTCACACAGGCCATGGGCATATGTGGAATTACACCCCAAAATACATTCTGCTGCTTCTCTGGAGTATGGGGATGCCACATGTGTGGGACTTTTTGGGAGCCTAGCTGCATCCGGGGCTCCGAAAACCAATCACCGCCTTCAGGATTTCTAAGGGCGTAAATTTCTCACTCCTCACTACCTATCACAGTTTCGAAGGCCATAAAATGCCAAGATAGCACAAACCCCCCCCCAAATGACCCCATTTTGGAAAGTAGACACACAAAGCTATTTGCTGAGAGGCATGATGAGTATTTTGCAGCTCTCATTTGTTTTTGAAAGTGAAGAAAGACAAGAAAAATGTTTTTTTTTTTTTTTTTTTTTTTCAATTTTCAAAACTTTGTGACAAAAAGTGAGGCCTGCAAAATACTCACTATACCTCTCAGCAAATAGCTTGGGGTGTCTACTTTCCAAAATGGGGTCATTTGGGGGGGGGGGGGTTGTGCCATCTGGGCATTCCATGGCCTCCGAAATCAAAAATTTACACCCTTAGAAAGCCTGAAGGCGGTGCTTGGTTTTCGGGGTCCCGTACGCGGCTAGGCTCCCAAAAAGTCTCACACATGTGGTATCTCCTCATTTGGGGGGGTTGAACTGTCCTGGTATTTTATGCACAACATTTAGAAGCTTATGTCACGCATCACCCACTCTTCTAACCACTTGAAGACAAAGCCCTTTCTGACACTTTTTGTTTACATTAAATTTTTTTTTTTTGCAAGAAAATTACTTTGAACCCCCAAACATTATATATTTTTTTAAAGCAAAGGCCCTATAGATTAAAATGGTGGATGTTTCATTTTTTTTTTCACACAGTATTTGCGCAGCAATTTTTCAAACGCATTATTTTGGGGAAAAAAATCATTTTTTAAATTTGAATGCACTAAAACACACTATATTGCCCAAATGTTTGATGAAATAAAAAAGATGATCTCAGGCCGAGTACATGGATACCAAACACGACATGCTTTAAAATTGCGCACAAATGTGCAGTGGCGACAAACTAAATACATTTTTAAAAGCCTTTAAAAGCCTTTACAGGTTACCACTTTAGATTTACAGAGGAGGTCTACTGCTAAAATTACTGCCCTCAATCTGACCTTCGCGGTGATACCTAACATGTATGGTGCAATTGCTGTTTACATTTGACGCCAGACCGACGCTTATGTTCTTCTTTGCCCGAGAGCAGGGGGGGACAGGGGTGCTTTTTTTTTCTTTATTATTTTTTTGCTTTTTTATCTTATTTTTAAACTGTTCCCTTCATTTTTTTTAAATCATTTCTATTGTTATCTCAGGGAATGTAACTATCCCCTATGATAGCAATAGGTAGTGACAGGTACTCTTGTTTGAAAAAATTGGGGTCTATTAAACCCTAGATCTCTTCTCTGCCCTCAAAGCATCTGACCACATCAAGATCGGTGTGATAAAATGCTTTCCCAATTTCCCCATGGCGCTGTTTACATCCGGCAAAATCTAAGTCATAAAATGCTCGTAGCTTCCGGTTTCTTAGGCCATAGAGATGTTTGGAGCCATTCTGGTCTCTGATCAGCTCTATGGTCAGCTGGCCGAATCACCGGCTGCATTCTCAGGTTCCCTGTTGGGACAGGAGAGACAGAGAAAAACATGGAAGACGGTGGGGGGGGGGGCATTCCCTCCCACTGCTTCTAAAAGCAGTCTAGAGGCTGATTAGCCACTAGGATTGCTTTTACAGCTGGCTAAAGCTAAAGCCGACAGCTGGCTGAAAAGAATGATACCAAGATGATACCTAAACCTGCAGGCATCATTCTGGTATACCACTCAAAGTCCAGCAACATACCAGTACATTGCTGGTCCTTGTTGGGCATATATTGTAAACTTTTTTTTCATACAGCCTGTGGGCTGAACGAAAAAAAGAGATTGATTTGTGGGTATGCCCACCATTAGAATACCTCCCTTCATCCACCCACTTCTAATGATGGGCATACATGCACCGTTTATATATGCCGAAGCATGGGGGCATCCGCCCCAAAAGGTAGGAGCAAATCGCTCCTCCGCCCCTGCTGCCCCCATGCTTCGGCATATATGCTCTTTTTTTAACTGTGGTGGTGAAATCACCTCCTACAGCACTGGAGTCATGGCTTTATGTATCGCGGGAGCAAACGCTGTTGCTGTCAAGATAAATAAATCCGCGCTGAAACTGAATGGCGTACCTGCTAAGCAAATGATGGTTAACAATAAAAAAAAGTAACATTACAGTATAACAGTAAGACTTACCATACCTGCAAAGCAAATACATAAAAAACATAGTAAAACATAAAACATTTTTTAACACAACCTGTGCCTAAAATATATATGCCGAAGCATGGGGGGCATCCTCCCGCAAAAGGTAGGAGCAAATCGCTCCTCCGCGCCTGCTGCCCCCATGCTTCGGCATATATGCTCTTTTTTTTAACTGTGGTGGTGAAATCACCTCCGACAGCGCTGGAGTCATGGCTTTACGTATCGTAGGAGCAAACACTGTTGCTGTCAAGATAAATAAATCCGCTCTGCAGCTGAATGGCGTACCTGAAAACAAACAAATGGTTAACATTTTTTTTATACAAACACAGTAAACAGTAAAGTATAAAAAAATTGCATACCTATAAAGCAAACATGATAAAACATAATAACAATAAAACATTACAGAATAGAATACAATAAAAAAGGGCAGAACAATAGAGAAAGAATAGAGAGAGAGAACAATAAAACGACAACTATTTTTGTTTTTTTAATTTTATATATTTTTTTATATTTTTTTTTTTACTTTTTTTTGTAACTGTAACTTTTGTAACTGTAACTGGTTCCAGGTTCGGGTCTCTCAAAATGCGATGGCATCTTGGAAGACCCTGTGAAAGTGTGCCTAGTCTGTGCAGTGCTGTACCCTACGCTAATACTCAACTCACCAATGTAAAGACCAGGATTGTCAGGACAGGAGGGATAATAATAACGGGTGTCACGCCTATATCCACGCTTGCTGCAGACACAACATCTTTTTTGGGGGGTTCGTTGGATAGGGGTACTCGGGAGGACATAAAGAAAATGCCTCTCATGCAGCCGGCTTACTGCATTTGGTTGGGGAAGGTGAGGTGGACGATCTCTTCCTGGAATTTAAGGAAGGATCCAGTCCATCCTGAAGCTCTGTATAGCACAGGAGCGTTCAGCAAAGCCAATTTAAATAAATAAACAGACACTTTCTTGTACCAGCATCTGGCCTTACGGGCAATTAGGTACGGCGCCAACAACTGGTCGTTGAAGTCCACCCCTCCCATATTTTGGTTATATTCATGGACACAGAGGGGTTTCTCCACAACACCAGTCACCGTAGTAATTTGGACCGTCGTGTCTGCATGAAGGGAGGTAAGAACGAAAACATTCTTATTATCCCTCCACTTCATAGCGAGCAAGTTATTACACTTGAAGCAGGCTCTCTCCCCCAGCCTAAGATGGGAATCTACAAGCCGCTGGGGAAAGCCCCGGCAATTAGGTCGCACGGTGCCACATGCTCCATTCTGCTGATCAAACAAGTGACTAAAAAGTGGCTTGTGTAATAATTGTCCACATATAAGTGGTACCCCTTTCCGAATAAGGGTGACACCAAGTCCCACACAAACTTTCCAGCGCTTCCTATGTAGTCAGGGCAGTTTGTCGGTTCTACGTGGCTATCTTTTCCCTCGTAAACCATAAAAGTACATGTATAGCCTGTGGCCCTGTCACAGAGCTTATACATCTTGACCCCGTATCTGGCACGCTTGCTGGGAAGGTACTGTTTGAATGACAAGCGGCCATAAAACTAAATTAGGGACTCATCAACGCAGACATCTTGATGGGGAGTAAACAAGTCTGCAAAACGTTGGCTGAAGTGGTTTACGAGGGGCCAAATTTTGTAGAGGCGATCATATCCAGGGTCTCCACAAGGACGACAGAGTTCATTGTCACTGAAGTGCATGAACCAGAAGATCTGCTCGTATTGTGCCCTGGTCATGGAGGCAGAGAACAAGGGCATATGGTGAATTGGGTCAGTGGACCAATATGACCGCAACTCACTCAGGGCACTATGGGCACGACAGGCCTGTGTTTGTCTTCTTGGTGGCAGCGGGACACTACTTGTGCTTGCCACCTCACCAGCTTGAACTGCACTTATGGGACTTGCCACGTCACCACATGATACTGCAGTGCTGGATTGACTACGACCAGAGTGTACTAGGCCGCTGGTGCTTGCCAGTTCACCAGAAGGAATAGCGGCGCTAGTACTGCTCTGCTCCATATGAGGGACCTGCGGTTCTTGCACATCAACGACAGAAGAAGAAGTTCGGGGTCTGGTACGCCTGACCTTGGCAGAGACCACAACTCCGTCATGAGAGCTATCTGTCATGGAGCTGCTGTCCTCTACAGGATCGTATTCTGAGCCTGAATCTGACAGATGAGTGACTTCCTCTTCACTATCTGTCATGATCAGAAACGTGTAGGCCTCTTCTCTAGTGTATATTCGATTTGCCATTTTGGGCTCTAAATTTAGTGGTTCACTAGTGAGACTCATGGGTAAAAAAAGCTCCTGACTGTTAGCGACTGTATCAAAACGCTACCAAAAAAACTGTTAGCGATTGCAGGGATCAGGCCTGACTATGCGAATACTGCAGTTATGTGTGTTTAGTGTTTTGTTAGTGACAGTGATCGATCGATACTGCACTTGGGTGGGCTGGGCTGGGCGGAGGGGCAAAACGCAGGTGCTAGCAGTTATCTGGGCTGATCCCGCTAACACTGCATTTTTGGGAACCCTAAACTGCTGGGGACGCTAGTATAGATCTGATCAGATCAGATATTGATTCGTTCAGATACTATACCACTAAGGGGGGTGTATGCTGCGTGTGTAGGTGTTAGCGGTACTGGCACTAACCTGACACTGCCTGGGGCGACGCAGACCCTATCTGACCCTAAAACCTAACTTGTATCACCCATCGGGTGATCAGGGGGTTAAACCTCTATTAGGTAATAAACGGCGGGGGTGCCCTGACACTATAAAAAATAAACTAATTAACCAGCGTCACCTATAACAGTTATATGGTGATCACTGGTGAAAGGGTTAACTAGGGGGCAATCAGTGGGTTAAAACCTTTACTAGGTAGTATATGGGGGTCCCTGATGCTATAAAATGCTGACTGAGAACCTAAATACTTATCTACCTAACTAGCGTCACCTGTGACACTAATACAGCGATCAGAAAAACGATCGCTTAGTGACACTGGCGACGGGGATGATCACGGGGTTAAACCTTTATTAGGGGGGGTTAGGGGGGTACCCTGGACCTAAAGGGGCCTACCAATAACTGCCCTACCACTTATAACTGTCACAAATGACACCAATGCAGTAATCAGTAAAAAAAAATTAAAAATAAAACTGCTATTGGTGTCACTGTGACAGGGGGCGCAGGGGGGGTGATCGGGGGTGATTGAGGAGTGAAAAGTGTGCCTAGAGTGTTCTACTGTTCGTGTGGTGTTTGGTGCACTTACTTGGATGTCTTCTCTCCTCGGCGCTGGAACGAAAAGACCGACACGAGGAGAGATGACATCACTTCCTCTGCCGCTGTTTACATTACAGCAGCAGAGGAAGATTTTCATTCGTTGGGAGCGATCGCGAGGGGGTGGACATGAATGAGTGGCCTTCCCCTCAGCACGGATCGCTCCCCTAACGATGCCGAACCTCGGGCACCGGGGGGGCACAATGTGCCCCCCGCCCGCGGGAGGCAAATCACGTATCAGATATGTGATTTTGCCTGCCCGTGCCATTCTGCCTCAGTATATCTGCGTTAGGCGGTCGGCAAGTGGTTAAAAATTACAAATATACTAATACAGGTTAAGCTTTTATATTAAGTAGATACATTAAAAAATGTAGCGCATAATATATGTGTCGGACCAAGGGGGAACTGGAATCGAGAATGCAAAATCAGTTGTCCCTAGACACACTGCGCATGTGGACAGGAAAGTCAATAACAGCATCATCTGTCTACCATGACACAATGGAGGAAATGGCCTAATTATAACCAAATGTTGCTACAATATGCACCACAGTTCGAAAAATGAAATAAATAGAAAATTAAAAATTAGAAAATGTACACATTGGACAACATCTATCCATATTGAGAGGAGAAACTGAAATTATTGATGGATTACCTAAGCGAGTCTCTGTCCACCTGATTTGTACCCTGGGTGTTTGCTGTGAGGGCCTGCCTGGTGGCCCCCGGAGATCCAAGCAGATTCCAGCCTAGAGGATTCCAGTGAGAGGACGTCACTTTCCACGCCCTGAGTGGCACACTACTCATGCGATTCCCTGTCGCTGACATGGGAATCCACGGGATCTGGTAAGAGTTTTCCTACATACCATCCTTTCTACCATTGCCTCATCTCTTTGTTATGGTCCGGTTTTTAGGAAGTCCAACTTGGGACAACCATCTGAACACCACCAAACCTCGGAGTCCATTCACCTTCCTGGGTTGCGGGACATTATTGTTTATTTATTATTGACTTTATGCTTAGCACAGGCCATCAGGCTGATGTTCCTTGTTTTTTTTCCTATTTTTTTTTTTTGAAGCACAAATTTGAAATATTTACTTTTTTAATCACTTACACATATATTATGCACTACATTTTTTAATGTATATATTTATTGTCTTTGTCAGATTGTATGTAGCTGCTTCTTTTTGGTTTTTCATGTAGTAGCGCAGTGTTTTCGATGCACTTTTATATTAAGTAGGAATTTATCAGGAATTTTGTAAAATTTCCTGTGTTTATATCCGCTAAAATGATTTTAGAAAATGTTTCGCAAATTTATTGTTTGATAAACATTTGCGCAAATATCGTGGGGACTTAAAAATCAGCAGCACCACATATTTAGTAGGAATTTTGTAAAATGTACTGTGTTTTCATCTGCTAATAATGATTTTAGTGTATTTTTTAACGAAAATATTGTTTTGATAAACATCTGCGCAAATATCTTTGTGCCCTAAAAATCAGTAGTACCTTATTTGTATTCTACTGGTCATGTGCTTTCAGAAAATATATGGTTTGGGGGGGGTCTTTAACAAAAGCTTTAACAAAAGCAATGGAAAAATTGCAAAACTGGCCTGGTCACCTGAGTGTAAAAATGGAGCACAAGGTATGGCAGCGAAAGGGTAAAAAAGGCCTGGATTTTTTCACAGATACACATAATATAACTAGATACTAAAATTTACAGGTAAAATTGATCCAGGGAAGATCCGATTACCTCTTGGGGAATCAGGAAGGAATTTTTCCCCCTCTGGAGCAAATTTGACCATGCTTTGTTGGGATTTTTTGCCTTCCTCTGGATCCACTGTGGGTATAGGATTGTGTATTGTGTGGTTGTATGATTTTTTTTCCCTATTATTGGTTGAATTAGATGGACTTGTGTCTTTTTTTCAACTAGATTAACTGTGTAACAATGTAACTATGTTTTCCTTCCTAGTTTTAAATAATTGATTCTTTGTTCTGTTTTTTTTTATAATTTGGACTTAAAATTATTCTACACTGAGATAAAGATGGTATCTATCTAACCCTATTGGAATGTGTCCTATGATTTCCAGGTCTTGTTGTATTAGAGTACAAGAAAAGGTATTGGCTGGATATGGCAAGTTATGGTGCAAAATTAGTTGGACTTGGGTTTGATTGGAGAGCATCCTCTTTACTTACAGTTCAGATGATCATAATTTCATTGATGTAGTGGAAATAAGTCAAGGGTTTCACCATGAAGAGATTTGCATATTGTGGTGCAAATCAAGATCCCATAGGTATGGCAATAGGATCACAATTTGAACCACAATATACAAATGTTTTTATGTTGAAACTAGAAGAGAAATACTAATCTAGGTGTCCCATAAACCCATGACATATTTCAGGTAAATCAATGACATTATGATCATCTGCACTGCAAGTAAAGAGGACCTTCTCTAATCTATAACAATTACAAAAATGCCCATTCCACAATAAAACTCAAATTAAAAAAATCTGTTTCTTGAACAGTATAATATCAATCAAAAGGAACTCTCCACAAACATCTATTTACCACAAACCCACCAACCAGCCCACATACCTAAGGAATGACAACGTCCACCCCAGATACACAGAGAATCTGTAGTCTACAGCAGCCTTTTTCTACTAGGGTGCCCAGGCACCCTGTGTTGCCTTTAGGTTTCTTCAGGGGTGCCTTGTTAAAATGCCTAGAAATTGCCCAAAAATTTTATACAAGACAGGGGGTGGATCAAGCCTGCCTTTTAATTACACAAAGCCACAAGAAATATTTCCTGAGTGCCCTCTCCTAGCACACCTGTGCACACAAACACACACATATATGTAGGTCACTGACAGGGTACCAGGGTACCAGGACAGAGTACCAGTCAAAAAAGTGTATGGATACAATGGAAAGATGCAGGGATTCGGTGGAGAGAAATGTGCAGGTGCTTTCATGATTGTTGGAGAGGTGCATGACCACACTGGTCATTGGTTAAGAGATGCATGAACACAGTGGCCAGAGAAGTAATGTAAATGAGCTCTCAAAAACAAGCCTTCACTGACCTTTGTAGCTTACAGGCACTGCGGAGTAATTCATCCCTAGCAGAGGAACGGAATTAGGTATTTCTCAGCAGCTCACCTTCCCAGAGCTACTTCTCTGTGTTTCTTTTAGAGATTAGAAAGCTGTAAGACTGCTAATTCACTGCTGGGAGGGGGTTGGGCTGCTGAAAGAATGAGTTTAGTTTTGCTGACCAGGATTAACCCGGTCATGTAAACAAAAGGCGGAAATGGTTCACTACATCAACAAATATGGGCATTGGGCATGGCCAGAGATGTCAGCTGCAAAGAGTGTAACGGGTGCAGACTAATCAGCAGGTTTTTCTCTTTTGGTGATCTGGGCAAGCATTCTGTATTACTGGACAACTTGATTGACAATGCATTTATATTGCTGGATATTTGGGGGTTTTTTTGTTTATTTATATATATATATTTATATTTTTCTTTTTGTGAATAAGTGAAGGATGAATTCACTGGGAGGCCTTCTTTTCTTAAAGTGTCATTAATTTACTTATTCTTGCCGGCTTAAAAAAAAAAAAAAAAAAAAAAAAAAGCACACAGCATGGTAGCTTCCCAAAATACATACCAGACCCTCATCCTCCTTGATGAGGGTCTGGTGTGTATTTTGGAGGGTTCCCATTCCATTTATTGCAAACAAAAGGAATCTTGCAGGGAAATGTAAGTTAGGTTGCTAGCAGGTTGGGTAAATGTAGTTCTTATGTGCTTATGGCTCTTCCATAATCAGTGGATCAGTTTATGATTGCTTTGTGCTGCTCTGGGCTTTGCAGACTGAAGGTTTGATTGATTCCCCCTGTCTTCTGGAGGCTTCCAAAATGTATAGGGTGGCAGAGTCAATGTAGCACCCTGAATATTTACATGGCTCCAGCCAATCCCTGGAGAAGGATGCCCAGATGGTGGCTGGGAGAGTGCATAACTAGTATAAAGCCTTAGACAGCAGGGTTCTTTTCCTGGAGGAGAGTTTACCAGCAGGTTACTAGGCAGTTCAGCTAAAGGTTCTGCTTGTGCTCATCAAGGTTCCAGTTGTGCACAGCTATGGGGCCTATCCTGCTGTACATTTTTTGAAGCTAAAAGAGGGGTTTCACTGGAGGTCCAGTCTAGAAGATTCACTGAGAAAATTGTTTGCCTGCGTCTGGAGGGAGGCATCCAAGTACTCGAGGACACTGTGAGTACAGAACGAGTGAAGGATCCTAGGATCCTAATGACTGTTGCTTAACTCCATGGCGCAATAATACTAAGACTTGCCTGGCCTAGAACATTACTTATGGTGTCCCAGTGCTGTTCACTCTCTATCCTATTGCTGAGGGGACAGTTCTGGGAAGTAGCTAAATATAGAAGAGTGTTCTCTAATTACTGTTCAGTGTTTGGAGTATCCCACAGCTTCCCTAAGCCCATCCAAGTTAATCTGCAAGAGCCTTTGAAAAAGGCAACCCTTGTTTGCCTTGCTGCCACTACACTTGTGGGAAAGAACTTGGGACAAAATCAGAAGCTCTTGCAGGGGTGAGTACTACAATGGAATGGTAAACAAATAGATGGTGGGTCTTAAAGGAGAAATACAGTCAAAGCTCGTTTGGCTGTACTTCTCCTGTGGATCACAGGAGCGCAGTTCGATCTGCCCTCCTGTGACACATTTTCAGCAGACAGTGGGCTGAAGCCCTCTGTCGGCTTATGTCACAGATCAGGTCCAGGCTGGGGAATGATCAGGACAATATGGTCGGCATCCACCAGCTGCTCCTGTCCCCTCCACAGCCCAGTGCTCCAGTGAGGGTGAGGGGGCAGAGCAGATAGCGGTGATTTACAGAGCAGAGCGGTGACTCTGAGAACCGAGCGATCAGTGGTCTTTGATCGTTCGGTTCTCAGTCTTATGCTGCGTACACACGATCGGAATTTTAGCCCGAAAAAGACCGATGAGAGTTTCTCGTCGGAAAATGCGACCGTGTGTATGCTCCATTGGTCTTTTGCTTGCCAAATTCCAGCCAGCAAAAGATTGAGAGCATGCTCTTCATTTTTCAGTCGGGAAAAGTTCCTATCCAAAAATGCGATCATCTGTGGCAATTCTGACACGCAAAATTCCTACGCATGCTCGGAAACAATTCAACACATGCTCGTAAGCATTGAACTTCATTTTCTTGGCTCGTCGTAGTGTTGTACGTCACTGCGTTCTTGGCGGTCGTAAGTTCCGCAAACTTTTGCGTGACCGTGTGTATGCAGACAAACTTGAGCGGAATCCCGTCGGAAAAGCCATCATATTTTTTTCCGATGAGAAAACCGATCGTGTGTATGCGGCATTAGATTATGATTTGTAAAAAAAAATTCAAAACTTTTCTTTTAAGGATATGTCTATGAGTGCGTTCAGTACAAATGGTAAATCTAGCTTAGAGTGCATATCAGAGTGTATATCAGATTCCATATGATTTTGTAATATTAAGAAATTTGATTGGAAACGGTTAACCTTATAACTGGTCTTTGTAAACTTATGCCCTGTACACACGATAGGATTTTCGGACCACAAAATCCATGGGATTTTTTCCGACGGATGTTGGCTCAAACTTGTCTTGCATACACACGGTCACACAAATTTGATCCGAAATTCCGAACGTCAAGAACGCGGTGACGTACAACACGTATGACAAGCCGAGAAAACTGAAATTCAATAGCCAGTGCTGCTCTTCTGCTTGATTTCGAGCATGCGTGGCACTTTCTGCGTCGGAATTGTGTACACATGATCGGAATTTCCGACAAGGGATTTTGTTGTCGGAAAATTTTATAGCCAGCTCTCAAACTTTGTGTGTCGGAAATTCCTATGGAAAATGTGTGATGGAGCCTACAAACAAGGTCCTATCACACATTTTCCATCGGAAAATCCTATCGTGTGTACAGGGCATTATAGTTGCATGCTGTCATCATTGTAAAACCTGAAAAGCCCCCTTAAAAGTTCTCTACATTTTGTAGTCTCTTGTGTATTTTGAATGTGGTGTGTTTAACCACTTGCTTACTGGGCACCTAAACCCCCCTCCTGCCCAGACCAATTTTCAGCTTTTAGCACTGTCACTCTTTAAATGACAATTGCGCGGTCATACAACACTATACCCAAATGAAATTTTTATCTTTTTTTCCTACAAATAGAGCTTTCTTTTGGTGGTATTTGATTACCTCTGGGTTTTTGTTTTTTTTGTTAAAAAAAATTAAAAAAGACCAATTTAAAAAAAAAAAAAATACAAAACCATTTTATATTTTGTTAATAAATTTTGCAAACAGGTAATTTTTCTCCTTCATTGATGTACGCTGATGAGGCTACACTGATGGGCACAGATATGCTGCACTGATGGGCACCAATAGGTTGCATTGATTGGCACTGATGGGCACTGATAAGGTGGCACTGATGGGCACTAATAGGCAGCACTGGTGGGCACTGATGAGGTGGTACTGGTGGGCACTGATAGGTTACATTGGTGGGCACTGAGAGGTGGCACTGATGAGTGGCACTGATGGGTGGCACTGATGGGCAGCACTGAAGAGCATTGATAGGTGGCACTGAAGGGCACTAATAGGTGGCACTGATAGCTGGCAATGATAGCTGGTACTGATGGACACTGATGGGTGGCAGTGATGGGCACTGATGGGTTGCAGTGATGGGCACTGATCGGCACTGGTAGGTGACACTGATAGGCGGCACTGGTAGGTGACACTGATGAGGCACTGATTGGCACCACTGGTGGGCATTGATAGGTGGCACTCGTGGGCAGTGATAGGTGGCACTGATTGCTGGCACTTATGTACTAGTGGGCACTGATTCGTGGCACTGTGGGAACTTATTTGTGGCACTGGTAGGCGGTACTGGTGAGCACATATGAGTCGGCTTCGCCTCTACCTCTTCGGGACTGATGTCCCTTCAACAGAAGCCGGTGATTGGCTTTTTTTTCTCCTCACGCTGTAAGCGTGAGAAGAAGAAATAAAATGATTACCGATCTTCTGTTTACATCACGTGATCAGCTGTCATTGGTGGCAGAGGAAGATGGAGGGCGTCCAGGGTGGTCTGTAGATGGTAGTGCTGTGGCGATGTAGGGTGACTATATGAGTTGAAATCTAGGTGACGGGCCACGTCTGGATAAGCTTGCATCTAGCTTTTCTCTGTCCAGCAGAGATGTAAGGTCTAGTTTAATGCCCTGAACTGTAGGTAGGCTGGAGGAGGTCCACTTTTTGAGTATAGCACGTCTGGCTGACATAAAGTATGTACATAGCCATGCTTTGCCGCATGGTGGGGCCATTGGCTGAGTTGTTGTATGATTCGTGGAGGGGATTTCGAGGTTCCCAAAGAGCAAAGAGAAGATGTCTTTTGTAGGGGTACGCCCCATAACTTTTAGAGCCAAATTCTCAATTTGTTTCCAAAAGGAGGTGATGTGGGGACTGTGCCAGAGTTTGTGGAGCAATGTAGGTCTTCTCTGGCCACACAGAGGGCAATGTTGTTTGGGGGTTTGTTGATTTGAGGATATGAAGGGAATATAAGCACAATGCATTATTTTGAACTGTTGTTCACACAAAAATTCATTGGTGACAAAAGGAGAGGTTGAATTGTATCCAGTAATGATACAGTCCATAGCATCCGGGGAATGGAGGGCAGAGTTCCACGATGCAACAGAAGTTGTCTGCAGGGGTTTGCTGAGGCATGTATGAAAAACTGGGTACATGTCCATGATCCTGAAGCGTTGTTGTTCCAGAAGAGTGTCCAGGATGGAGGGGCGGAAGCGTTGGATTTTGTTTGGGCACAAGCTGGTAACATGTTGGACTGCTTAGTGGACTAGCAAGAAATGATATTTCGGCAGGCTGAAGAGGGCTAGAGTTTGAGAGATCGGTCTGGCCTTGCCCGTGGCAGATTCAAACAGTTGAGTGAAATGTAGTAGTTTCTGTCGAGTCCAGATCTTGAAGCCCAAGTGAGGCATAGTGGGGGTAAATGAGGGGTTCCCGTGGATTGGGAGGTGTTGAGAGATCCAGGGAGATGAGGTTCAGCTTCCGTCTGACCTCACGCCATGTGATTAGCGTATCTCGAATTAGCGGGTTTTGTTGAAGATGTGAGGGGATGTAGCGCAGTTTAGAGGGTAAAAGGGACGGTAAGTAGTAGGGGGTTGTCATTTGGGTTTCTAGATCAAAGTTGGAGTATCTGGAGATTTGCTAAATCCATGTAGAAATATTCGTACGAGGCAAGACAAGTTGTACACTCTTATATTGGGGATGTTAGCTCCCATTTGCTCCTCGGGAAAAAGAGTTTTTGCAGTGAAATGTGGGGGCTTCGTCCTCGCCAGAGAAATTTGGATAGGGCTCCATGTAAATTTGTACATTTTTGTGGTGTAGGAGTAGGGGAATAGTTTGTAGGGGGTAGAAAAGTCTGGCGAAACTGACCATTTTGAATAGATGACATCTCCCGAAGGGCAAGATGGGGAGTCCATCCATGTCTCCAGCTCACTAATTATCCTAGATATTACCGGGGTGAAGTTGAGATTGTATAGGGAGGAGGGTGAATTAACGATTTTTATTCCTCGATAGGAGATGTGTTTTTTTGCTACAGAGAAAATAGAGGAGTAGGCCCAAAGGGAGGTTTTATGATGGAATAAGGGAATGATCTTGCTTTTAGCAAAGTTAATTCGTAGGCCTGAATGTCGCATGAACCTAGTGAATATGTCTTGTCAGATGCGGGGTCGGAGGTAAAAATAAGGATGTCATCCGCGAATAGAGCTAGGCGTAATTCCTGGTGTCCTATTTGCACTCCATGTAGAGAGAGGTGGTAAAGAAGATAGCGAGATAGAGGTTCTAGGGCCAGATTGAAGAGGAGTGGGGAGAGGCGACAGCCTTGTCTGGTGCCCTTCTGTAGATTAACAGTTTTGGAAATGAGGCCAGCTTCTACAATGTTAGCTGTAGGAGTGGCATGGAGGTAATTAAGTGAAGGAAGGGTCCAGAGAAGCCAAAATGTTGTAGTACTGAGGACAACCAAGGAAGGCCTGTCAAAGGCTTTCTCTGTGTCAAGGGAGATAATGGCTATGTCATTGTCGGTGTTTGTCCTGGCGTGAACCGTAAGAACTTTTCGGATATTGGAAGATGCAAATCGACCTTGGGTGAAGCCTGCTTGAGCTGGGTGAATTAGGGTGGACATTATTTTGGCCAGTCTGTTTGCAATGATCTTTGATAGGATTTTGGAGTCTATGTTGAGGAGGGAAATTGGCCTGTAGGAGCTTGGTTCTGAAGGATCTTTCCCTTTCTTGGCAATCAACTCAATGTGGGCTTGGTATCCGGAAGGGATGTAGTCCCCTCCCTGGAGAATCTCCAGATATAACTTTGCCAGAGTTGGGACTAATGTTTGTGCCGTTAGCTTGTAGAACTCAGGGGTGTAACCATCTGGGCCTGGAGGAGAGGAGATCGTCTTGTGGATTTTAAGCTCATTGAATGGGGAATTTAGTTGAGAAAGGAGAGTGGGGTCGATTTGCAGGAGATTGATCTTTTTAAAAAATTCTTGGGCGTCATGCATGTCTGTAGGGTCAGGGCTGTACAGGGAGGTGTAATATTGTTTAAGGATGTTGCTGATATCGTTAGGGGCAGAACATGTATTTCTTTGGGTGTCTTTCAGTGAGGTTATGTGGGTAGGAGCATGAGCCCCCTTGCACAGTCCAGCTAGCAATTTCCTGGGCTTATTGCCAAATTTGTGAAAAGTCAGAGTGGAATTTATAGATGTGTTCCTGGGCGTCTGCCCACATATCAAAGTTTGTTTTGGCTTTATGCCAAAAGTCACGGTTTACGGGGGTGTTGTTTTGCGATAGCTGTGCTTCAGTGAGACGCAATCGGTCACTGGCATCACAGAATTTTTTAAGGACTGTTCATTTGTACGCAGTGACGAAGGCTATGATTCTGCCCTGCAGGACAGCTGTGCCCGCGTCCCAGAACAGGTTGGGGTCTGAGCAATGGGGAGAATTGGTTGCTTCCTAAGCTGACCATGTTTCACCTAGTGTTTTCTGGAGGTCAGGGTTTCAGGCTAGCCACATCCTCATCAGCAGCAGAGGGCCAAAGCCTTGTATGAGTATTGAGATAGGGGCATGGTCTGAAAAAACAATTTCATGGATGAATGTGTCCGAGGTGCTGGTTAGCAGAGTAGAGTTGCATAACAGGTAGTCAATTCTGGACAGGGTATGGTGTGGGGGAGAGTAAAAGGAGTATTCCCTGCCTTCGGGGTGAGATAGCCGCCATGGATCGCTAAGCTGAAGGGTCGCAGCAAAGGATAATAGTGAAGTGGCAGTAGTTTGTGGATGTCGTTGGGGATTAGATTTATCCTGACATTTATCTGCAGGGGGCACATTTGCAACTGGGGCTCTTTCTTAAAGTGGGGCTATTTCTATAGGTGGGAGCACTTCTGACTCTGCACTCATCTGAAGATTTCTTCTCTGTCTCTTCACAGGTATGTTTGCAGCTGACTGCCATCCACCCAGAATTGAAAACTGAAAAGTGTTTGTTTTCCCTAGTCTAAATTGCTATGGTATGTTTGCAGCTGACTGCCATCCACCCAGAATTGAAAACTAAAAAGTGTTTGTTTTCCCTAGTCTAAATTGCTATGGTATGTGCTAACTGAACCATCTCCGGCCAAAAACTGAAACACTGCTATCTACTTTGCTTGTGTGTCTTTAATAATTGCTGGTATGTTATTTTTGCTTAACAGTCTGTAGACCTGTCCACATTACAATGCTTTATTATCTCCCTTGTCTTACCCAGAATTATGGCCCGTTAACTTTAGTGCCCTCTTGCTGGTCTGTTTCTGAAGTAAGAATTTTGCCCTGTTAACCAGCTAACCTTTTTTACCTCTTGATTGCTAATTTAAATCCACCCCTCTCAGTATAAATATAAGCTTCTTTTGGGGGAAGCATCTGCAGGGGGCACATTTGCAACTGGGGCTCTTTCTCAAAGTGGGGCTATTTCTGTAAGTGGGAGCACTTCTGACTCTGCACTCATCTGAAGATTTCTTCTCTGTCTCTTCACAGGTATGTTTGCAGCTGACTGCCATCCACCCAGAATTGAAAACTGAAAAGGGTTTGATTTCCCTAGTCTAAATTGCTATGGTATGTTTGCAGCTGACTGCCATCCACCCAGAATTGAAAACTAAAAAGTGTTTGTTTTCCCTAGTCTAAATTGCTATGGTATGTGCTAACTGGACCATCTCCGGCCAAAAACTGAAACACTGCTATTTACTTTGCTTGTGTTTCTTTTATAATTGCTGGTATGTTATTTTTGCTTAACAGTCTGTAAACCTGTCCACATTACAATGCTTTATTATCTCCCTTGTCTTACCCAGAATTATGGTCCGTTAACTTTAGTGCCCTCTTGCTGGTCTGTTTCTGAAGTAAGAATTTTGCCCTGTTAACCAGCTAACCTTTTTTACCTCTTGATTGCTAATTTAAATCCACCCCTCTCAGTATAAATATAAGCTTCTTTTGGGGGAAGCATCTGCAGGGGGCACATTTGCAACTGGGGCTCTTTCTCAAAGTGGGGCTATTTCTGTAAGTGGGAGCACTTCTGACTCTCCACTCATCTGAAGATTTCTTATCTGTCTCTTCACAGGTATGTTTGCAGCTGACTGCCATCCACCCAGAACTGAAAACTGAAAAGTGTTGGTTTTCCCTAGTCTAAATTGCTATGGTATGTGCTAACTGAACTATCTCCACCCAAAAACTGAAACACTGCTATCTGCTTTGCTTATGTGTCTTTAATAATTGCTGGTATGTTATTTTTGCTCAACAGTCTGTAGACTTGTCCACATTACAATGATTTATTATCTCCCTTGTCTTACCCAGAATTATGGCCTGTTAACTTTAGTGCCTTCTTGCTAGTCTGTTTCTGAAGTAAGAATTTTGCCCTGTTAATCAGCCAACCTTTATTACCTCTTGATTGCTAATTGAAATCCACCCACCACCCACCCCTCTCAGTATAAATATAAGCTTCTTTTGGGGGAAGCATCTGCAGGGGGCACATTTGCAACTGGGGCTCTTTTTCAAAGTGGGGCTATTTCTATAAGTGGGAGCACTTCTGACTCTGCCCTTCAGCGAATGCAGAAAGCAAATGAACCTAATAAAATACTTTGAAAAACACCAGACAGACCTCAGATGACCTTGTTCACCCCTCCAGCTCTTTCCCCTTCTAACATGCACTCTCTACCACTCCTTTTGACAGCTGTGTCCTCTATCCTTAACTATCTCTCCTTCACCCCTCTTCTCCCCCCACAGCATATATATATCACCCTCACTTCTGTCCTCTCTTTATTACTGCGCCCACCAACTCCTGCTAATTCTAAACACTAACACTAAAAATATCCAAGACCCTGGGCCATGTCCCTTCATATAAATCCCACTCCCATATTACCTCCATCACTCTCCTGCTTCTCCTAACCTCTGGAGATATATCCCCAAACCGGGCCTCCATCATTTAACTGTACCCCATGCACCCATCACCCTGCACCCTCTAGTAGCGGCTGCAATCAACACAATTTAGTTCCCATTTCTATTCTTCCTAAGACCAGACTCCCTTTCTCTTGTGCCCTTTCGAACTCCCCCTCTGTCTGCAACAAACTTACATCTTTCCATGACCTCTTTATTGCCAACACATTTAACCTACTCGCCATTACCGAAACCTAGCTCCACGAATCCGACACTGCGTCTTCTGCTGCCCTATCCCATGGTGGTCTTCTCTGGACTCACTCCCCTAGATCCAGTGGATGTAAGGGAGGAGGTGTCAGAATCCTTCTAGCCCCACGTAGCACCTTTCACGTACTACACCCACCTCCCTCTCTGTACCTCTCCTCTTTCGAAGCACACTGCATTCATCTTTTCACTCCAGTTTCTCTAAGGATAGCTGTGAACTACAGGCCCCCTGGACCAGTATCAACCTTTCTTGATGACTTCTCTGTCCGGCTACCCTACTTTCTTTCTTCTGAAATCCCCACAGTCATTCTCGGGGACTTCAACATCCCTATTAATACTAACACTCCTGCCACTTTCAAACTTCTCAGCCTAACCTCCTCCTTTGACCTGAAGCAGTGGATACATGCTCCCACTCACTCCGAAGGCAATACCCTTGACCTCGTTTTCTCTCACCTTTGCACTCCATGCAACCTCTCTAACTATCCATTCCCTCTCTCTGATCACCACCTTATTAGTTTCATTCTCTCCCTCAACTCCACCACCTCTCCCTCCAACCGCCTAAAAGTTACCTGCATAAACCTACGTCATCTCAACCCTTCTCTTTTCTACTCTGCTATCGACAACCTCTACGACAAAATCTCACCCCTATCCTGCACCAACCTAGCCATTTATGTCTACAACGCTTCACTTCTAGCCTCACTGGACTCAATGGCCCCCCTCAATTCCAGCCTCCTCACTGCCAAGCAGACCTATTTTATCACTCTTATTAGCAACTTATCATCCCGTCCCCTTCAACTCTTCTCTGCCTTCAACTCTCTACTTCATCTTCCACCGCCTCCACCGGCCAACTCACTCACTGCCCAGGAGATCGCCAATCACTTCAAACAGAAGATTGATACAATTTGTGAGGAGATCTCTACTGTTCCAATACCCTCCACGCTTTACACTTCGTGCCCACAGGCACAATCATTACTTCCTTCTTTCAACCCCACTATTATAGATGAGGTTGCTAAACTACTTGCTAATGTCCACCTTACCACCTGCCCTCTGTATCCTGTTCCCTCACAAATGCTACGTTCAACCTCTGGCTCTATGCTACACTCTCTAACCCACATCTTTAATCTCTCCCTCTCTTCTGGCATCTTCTCCAACTCTCTAAAACATGCACTTGTCAGACCCATACTTAAAAAGCCCTCACTGGACCCATCCAATCTTAACAACCTACGCCCCATCTCCTTGCTCCCCTTCTTATCCAAACTCCTCGAACGTCTGGTCTACAACCGTCTGAGCATCCACCTCACTGATAATAGCCTTCTTGATCCCCTTCAGTCTGGATTTCGTCCTAAACACTCCACAGAAACTGCTAAAACTAAACAAACGATCTACTAACGGCCAAAACCAATCGACACTATTCCGTACTCCTACTCCTGGACCTCTCTGCTGTCTTTGATATGGTTGACCACCCCCTCCTCCTCTAATAACTCCATGCCTTTGGTCTCCATGTCTGTACTCTTTGCTGGTTCTCTTCCTACTTATCCAACCGCACCTTTAGCGTTTCCTACAACTCTACTTCCTCTTCTCCTCTTCCTTTCTCAGTTGGGGTCCCCCAAGGTTCTGTTCTTGGACCTCTCCTATCTTTAATCTACACCTCCTCCCTGGCTCCTCCCCGTGGCTTCCATTACCACCTCTACACTGACGACACCTAAATCTATTTCTCTACCCCTCAGTTCACTCCCTCTTTCTCCTCACGTATCACTAATTTACTATCAGATATATCAGTCTGGATGTCACACCACTTCCACAAACTCAATCTATCCAAAACCAAACTTATAATTTTTCCTCCCCATATGCCCCTTCCCCTGATCTCTCTGTCAAAATCAATGGCACAACTATAAGCCCATCCCCACATGCCAAGGTTCTAGGTGCAGTCCTGGACTCTGAATTCTCCTTTAAGCACCACGTCCAATCACTGTCCAAATCCTGCCGCCTCAACTTCCTCAACATCTCCAAAATACGCCCCTTTCTAACCAATGACACAACAAAGATCTTAATTCACTTGCTGGTCATCTCTCGCCTCGACTACGTCAACTCCCTTCTCATTGGCTTACCTCCACATAGTCTATCACCTCTTCAATCCATCATGAATGCTGCTGCCAGACTCATCCACCTTACCAATCGCTCTGTCTCTGCTACCCCTCTCTGTCAATCCCTCCACTGTCTTCCACTCGGCCAAAGAATTTAATTCAAAATACTAACAACTATGTACAAAGCCATCCACAATTTAGCCCCCAGCTACATCACTAGCCTAGTCTCTAAATACCAACCTACTTGTTCTCTTCATTCCTCTCAAGACCTTCTGCTCTCTAGCTCCCTCATCACCTCCTCCCATGCTCGCCCCCAGGACTTTTCCAAAGCCTCTCCAATCCTATGGAATTCCCTACCCCAATCTGTCCGCTTATCTCCTACTCTATTATCTTTTAGCCGATCCCTGAAAACCCTTCTCTTCAGAGAAGCCTACCCACACCTAACAAAAACTGTTTTTTCATTTTCTCCATCAGCTTACCCCCCAGTTATTACCTTTGTGTTTCCCCTTGACCCTCCCTTCTAGATTGTAAGCTCTAACGAGCAGGGCCTTCTGATCCCTCTTGTATTGATTTGTATTGTAAGTGTACTGTCTGCCCTCATGTTGTAAAGCGCTGCGCAAACTGATGGTGCTATATAAATCCTGTATAATAATAACAATAATAATCTTCCTGCACGTCCATTAATGTGTTAAAATCACCTCCTGTCAGGAGAGGAAAATGCGGGTAGGGAGTCAGGTGTGCAGTGACTGCCTGGAAGAAGGATTTGGTAGGAGAATCGGGGGCATAGACGTTGGACACTATAAAATCTTTGTTAGAGATGCGAAGGTGTAGGGTTGAAAGATGCCCTTCCTCATCGTTTGCAGATGACACCACTTCGCAGGGGAGGTTTTTGTGTATGAGGATCAGGACAACTGCTTTGCCTTTTTTCGAGGCTGAGCCATGGGTGTGGCCCACCCAAAGCTTGTGCATACGCCAAAAGTCAGCCGAGGGGAGATGGGTCTCCTGGAGGAGGGCAATGTCTGTTGTCTGTTTTTAATCTTTTTAAGTAGCAGAGTATCGCTATGCATTTGTGGGTGGATCGGAGTCCTTTGACAGTCCATGAGATGATTTTTATTGTGTTATAAGGGTCGAGAGTATGTCGAAGTGAGGTGCGTGTTATCGGTCAATGGACCTGTGGAGTATATGCCAGGTTCAGCAGTCAGGGAAAGGAGTAAGGTGGGGGGGAGGTGGAGGGGTGAATGTGAACTCGAGGGAGGGTCAAATTTAACTCGCAGTTAAAGGGAAGTTTTGACTTTACGTTCTTCCACACATAGCAATCAGCATTACCGGAGAAGGGGACTTGGTCAATATGCCAACTTGCATTTGCCAGGTAGCCGTGTCAAGTCAGATGGCAAGGAATAGGAGGGTCGCCACATGGTTTGGGTCAGTGCATATTAATACCGGGCTGCACATCTTCAGAAGGCTGTAACAGAAAGCATTAGAACAACGACAGTTAAGCAACAGTAACAAAGAAGAACATATAGTCTGAACAGTCAAATAGAGGTATGAGACATTAAGTAGTGGGTTCCTGGGAGGCCAGGGTAAATGAGAAGCTTGAGCACATGGGTTTCATGAAGCCCTCTTTTTTTTTTTTTCTGCGGTGTTTGGGGGATCCTGGAATATTTGATAGTGGATAGCGGATCCTACTCTGATCCCAGGGACCTTCGGGGTAATGGTTGGTTTCTATGGGGGTGAGAGCTTGAGGGACGTGAAGGTATGAGTGTAGGCACGCGGCAGCTTCCTCCGGGTGGCTGAAGGACTTTGTCTCCCCTGCCTGGTTGTTGAGACTCAAAATAGCTGGGTATGCCAGGGTGAATTTTATCCCCTCAAGGTGGAGGGCTGAGCAGATTGGTTGAAAAGCTTTCCTCTTGCACGATACTTCTTGCAAATAGTCGGCGAAGATGAGAAGCTTGTGCCCTTCCGGCTGAAAGAATTTGGCATTGAGGAAACGATATTAGGATGGCGACCCTGTGCATGTAATTCAGGTATCTTACCATTATCGGGTGGGGGTGCATCGGTCTGTCAGGGATCTGCTGTGACAAGACGGAGGTGCGTATGCGCGCACATGTGCACACGAGCACCAGTCAGACAGAGTTATGTGCGTGATAGCGCGCGCTGATCACTCCTGTGTGTGCGCGTGTGTGAGACCACACGCCAGATGCGTGTGCGCGTGCATTATATGCTGTTTGGCGCCACTAGACCTTTAAAAGGACAGCAGCTGCACAAGTGAAGTGCTGTTTGATCAGCAGCTAGTGACTCCTGTATACCTGTACCTGCCTTCTGATCACCTGTATTGACCCTGCTCTGTTTGACTTACCCGATCTCTCCAACGCCAACATTGGCTTGCCTTGACCCTGCTATAAGGACCTCCTTGCTGACACCCTGTTGCCTACCTCTGCCTGTTCATCTGACTCCACAGCTACAGCCCTTCCTGCCTGACTACCTGTGTTTGACCCGGCTTGTCTCACCTTGCTCCTGCCTATTGATCCATATTACCTGTGTTTGACCCGGCTTGTTTCACTCTGCTCCAGTCTGTACCTGCCAGCCTTCAGGTCACTGACCTGCACCTGCCTCTGCTGACATCAGCATCCAGAACTGTCTGGTGGCTCATCCATCCGTGCCTACACCACAAACAGGCACTCCTACCTCACTGCACTCTCGAGTCTACTGTTCCCACTCAAGTGGCTCCTGAGCCAGGGCTGTAAGAGAGGTCTCCTTCTACAAGTCAGTCTCTACCACACGGTACGTAACACAGTCATTCGATGGTCCTCCTACTCGGTGGGCTCTCTCCACTACACAGGGGGTTAGTGATGCCAAAGGCCTCAGGGATGCGAGTAGTACACAACTCCATCAGCCATCCTGAGTTGTAGGTCTCTGGAAGGTGTATGATTCTTAGGTTATTGTGACGTGAGCGATTTTCCAGGTCATTCAGCTTTTGTATTGTTGTATTGCTGGGTCTGGGAAGCCTGGTGTGCAGCTGCTTGGGAGCTCTGTGCCTCCTCCTCCAGATCAGAGAGGCATTGTTCTACATCTGTGAGTGTTTCTGCCTGTTCTCTCAGCTCCCTCTGGAGCTGATCAATCCCAGCATTAACAGCCCTATCCACAGCTGCTGTGATTGTGGGGGAGAGCAGGGCTGCCACAGCCTGGACCATTCTGCTGTACTGCTCTTCTGTGGTGGCTGGGGTGAGCAGTGTGGGCTATGAGTGATGCTGCGAGCAGTGAGGAGCCATCGGCCATCTTGGTTTGCAGGGGACCGAGAGATGGATCAGTCTCCATGACTTGTGCGGTAGTGGGCACCTCTCCATCAGTTGATGTCCCGGGGCTGTGTGGGGAGCCGTAGGGTGATCATGTGACGTACCTGGCAGCTTTGGTGCCGGTTTTATATGTTGTCCCTGCCGGAGCCACTATCACTGGCACCCACTACATATGACGCCGGAAGTCGTGATTTACTTTTAAGGCAAGAGCCCAGGAGGAAGGAACAACAACTTTTCTCTACAGCAGCATCCAAAAGCCTCAGAGGTAAGGACCCTTCTAGAAGGCTGCTCCAAATGATTACTCTCACTCCTCAACCGACATCAGTGGAATAAACCCCTCAGTGATTGGTTGAGACACATATATATTCACAATCCACTACACACTAATTACTGAAGACAACCCAATGGCAGCAGGCAGAAATAATCAATGCCTGCCTTAGAAGGAACTTTGCAAGCACAAAAAGTATAAGGGCTCTTGCACAGAAGAGGATGAGCCTGTCCAACCTAAATGGCCTGAGCAAAGCTCGGGCTGGCAACAACCCCGCTGAAAACAGTGCTTAACTTAACTAGGGACACTGCAGCTTAAAACAGGGTCCCTACATGTGCTTAGCAAGAAAGTATGTTTCCTTACAGGTTTAGTGATGTCTTTTCTGAAATGATAGTGAGCCATTGAAATATTTGGCCACTTAAAATAGGTCTCTTTCGCATTAGCGATATCGCTTACTGCCACAGTGGATCAGTATAGCACGGGTGACCGCCATCTCCTTAAACACTGATTTTTTTTTTTTTGTTTCTTTATCTTTAAATTGCTGAATGGCAATTTTACATGGTGAGACCCTGCCACAACTGCGTGCCAAGAATTGGCTTTCAGTCACAGTGAACTTAATGGGCGAGTTTGACAGGTGGAGCCGCCTGTCATATTCTGCACCCTAAGGTAGAAATGCTGCAGCACAGCATCATGACAGAATGTGCACAACCCTGTGCAGCTGTGTTGTTACAATTTGAGTTGGGGTTAAAACTATGTATTTACCTCCTCCCAGCCACCCATCTGACTTGATTGACTTCTAGTCAACTCCTAATTCTACAAGTTTATATCTCCAAGAGAAGAAGCTGAGAAGTTTGTTGTTTTATTTCCCCCGTTAAAAAAAAATGTTAACACTTTTCAAGGATTTGAGAGTGAAAACAATTTGAGAAACAGCTTACTGCAAAAAAAAAAAAAAAAAAGAATAAATAGTTTCCCCTCATTGGCTGTAAAAAAGCCAGAAATGCCTCAGGAATAACAAACAGCATATGTTGTCTTCTTATATAATACTAAAGAAATAAAAAATAAATGTTATTACAAAACAGGTTTGTCATATTTATTCACTGCGTGCTGCACAATATAAAACTGTCTCAACATATTAGGTGTTATCCTTCAGCTGCTGCCTTCCTTGTCATTACAAGTTTCAGTCTGTGAACATAATTCCGGTCAGCATAAAGTCTGAGGCCTCCATTCACTAAAGGTCAGTGGGTGAAATATTTGGTGTTATAGCCATTGATGCTCATTTTATTTATAGGAGAGCTTTCTAAAACCCTGTCAGCAGCAGTAAATCAGCTCCACCATACTTGTTATTAGCATTCTGTCAAAGGATAGATTTAGCGAAAAAAGAAAAATAGAATTATTAGACACTGATAGTGCTTGCACTTTCTATATGCAGTATACAAAAGCTGCTTCACAGCATCTTATTTAAAGCAGTATTAAACCAAAAAAGCAAACAATTATGATATTGCAGCTTACCAATTCTTAGATGTGATGGCTAAATTAGTTTCCTTTTTTTAGGTTTTCTTTTTTCTGTTTTCATCTGGTGATTCAGCCAGCAAGTCTGTTGCTTTCAAAAGTACAAGCGCTCCTGTGGAATTTATCAGTTTACATGAATGAGACAAACCATTTAACACTGGCAGGGGTGATTAAAATAATCAGCTTTTATTTATTCATGCAAAACCTTTATCTCAAGCGAAAAAAAAATGTTTGCTGGAACTGATTATAAAGTGTTAGCTGGAGTTTTGCGTAAATTTGTTAGGGTATCTAAGTCTAATATATTTAACACTACCCCCCTCCTTCCCTAGACTTACAATGTGGCTGTCTGCTGTGCTTCCTAAACTTGTTCCTCCAGAGTTGTGCTTCACTAATACAGGAGGTGTGTTACTGGCCAGATCACAAGGGAAAAAAGCCAAAGGAAAGAAAACTCATGCAGTCACATTTAATGATTGGTAAGTTGCAATATTATACATTTTTGGTTTTGGGTTTAATACCAATTTAAAATGAATCTTGAGGGGGAAAACCTACTACAGCCACTACACAGCCGATGACTTAAAGTGTATCCATAACCAAAGCTTTTTTTCTTTTAATTTGGAGTGGTGAAGAGTTAGCCCCTGTGAGATTTTTTTATTTGTTTCCACAATGGGATAAGTCACTCTTTTTATTCTAGGGACCATTGTCACCTGAACAGAGAAAAGAAACCTGCAGCTCCTACCCCGCTGATTACCTTACTACCCAACAGTAAGATCTTCCATCCATTGCATTAAGTTCTGGTTCTTTTTTCTTTGGATATTTGGATGTTCAGGAAATCCTACTGCAAAAAAGTAAAATATTCAATAGGTAGCGTTGATATCACCCATAACAGCCAGTGCAGGTGTGCAGACTCCAGTCAAGTCCAAAAAAAACAAAAACAAAAAAATTTTTGGACTGAATCTTTAAAGTGGGGGCTGAAGGGTTTTTACCTTAATGCATGATCTTCTGAATGTAGCTCTCCAGCCCACCCTTATGGTTGCCTGAACCCGATTTTGATCTAGCGATGTGCACAGCAGCTCTCTTGGCTCTCTCCCTTCCCATAAGCTTAGAAACAGCAATGGGAGCCATTGGCTCCCACTACTGTCAATCACAGCTAGTGAGGAGGGGAGGGGGCAGGACAGAGCCACACTGGGGTGCACTCAGCCGCACTATTATGGTGGGCACTCAGCAGTAGGGGGGGTCAGGAGCACTGGCAGGGGACCCGAGAAAAGGAGGATCAGGGCTGCACTGTGCAAAACCTTTGCACAGGGCAGGTAAGTATAAAACATGCTTGTTATTAAAGAAAAAGGGTTTACAATCGCTTTAAGATGTTTTAGTTAGGTCTAATTTCTTGCCTATTAGCCTAAAAATTAGCCATTGTTTTTTTTTTTAACATTCACATGCCATTAACTTCAACAGGGTTTGGAATTCGGCACCTGAACTGGATTCCACTTGCTTCCTATTCCCTAGATGTTGAATCGGGTGTCTTCTATTTATAGCTACATGATTAATTCCAGCGCTGTAGTAAGATAAGCACTGTAGGGTACTCTGACCCAGTGTATTTTGGGTTATTCGTCTGGTACTTCGCCACAAATTCTCCCAGCGCTAACCCTATCATGGCTACAGGTGCAGGTAAGGGGGTTTCTTTTGTCAGAGTGTCACAATCACTTAATGCCCCTGTTCCTTATTCCAGCACTCCATTCCAGGTGTTGGCTGTTGCTTTTTCCCTGTCTGTGTTCACCTGCAAGATGATTGATCTGATTAGTCACCTGATATAAGCAAACCGAACACTCTATCCCTTGCTTGTGATAGAGACACTTACCTACATTGAGGTAGATGTGACATTTGTGATATTATCACAAGCCTTTAGCAAAATTTTCTGTCAAGATTGACTCTGCACAGCCCCGTTTTTTTGCTGAAGAAATTTGCAAACTAACACACCAAGTCCAGGAACTGTATGTGTGTGTAAATGCACTTCCAGCAGTAACGCAGGAGCCAGAACTCAAAGTTAACCCGCCTGACCGTTTTTCTAGTGACCCCCATGTGTTTTCTAACTTTAAAAATAGTTGTATGCTATACTTTAAGCTCAAACAACACTCCTCTGGTTCTGAAGCGTAACGGGTCAGCCTGATTATTTCCCACGCAGTTGACCCAGCCAGAGGGTTAGTTGAAGAATTTTTGAAGGCCCTGGGTTTACTCTATGATGATCCTGATCGTGCCCACTGAACAGAAGCTAATCTAAGGTTATTACGTCAGGGTAAATGCACCGCGGAGCAATACTGTTCTGATTTCCGCAGAATGACCCAGCTCTAAGAAGCCAGTTCAGGTTAGGCTTATCTGATTCCATCAAGTACTCCTTAGTTCACTACCCTGAACCGAAGTCATTGAATGAAGCCATGCAAGTAGCCATCCGTATAGACAGGCGTTTACAGGAAAGGCGTACAGAGAGGGTTGTTTCTTTGCCCCCTAGTACACTGCCCATCTTTTCTTCTTTTCCTGAGCCCTCTCAGCCACCCCAGGAGGATTAGCCCATGCAAATTGGCACTACCCATTTATCCTCTGGGGAAAAGGCTAGAAGGAGGTCTCAGGGTCTCTGCTTATATTGGGGTATCCCTGGCTTAAACTTCACAACCCGCACATAGACTGGGCTGCAGAGGACATTGGGTCCTGGTCCCAGACCTGCATCCAAAATTGCATTGAATTGCTGACCATTGTTGCCCATGTATAACTCTTGTGTGGCCAGTACCTGTTAGGTGCCTTTTTTCCAGTCCTGTTCAGATCCTGTTCGTGACAACGTTTCCAAATGTGAATTTTGTACAAAACCATGTACATTTATATGACTCTGTTATAACAAAAGATGCTGACAAGTCTATTGAATTCTCTACAGGCCACCTCTCTAGCCACTGGCCACAGCCTGAACCCTCTCCTCCTAGAAACCAAGTTTATTCATTGTCTCGTAGCCTTGGGCCCTGTTTGGAAACTTCCTCTAAATCCTCAGAAGTCAAGCCCCCTTGATTACCCCTACCTTTGCCTGTCACTAAACTCCCTTGGACGCACAGCCAGGCTAACTTGTCCGCAAGTTCCACTGTCGCTAAACCTGGTGATGTGATTCAAACAATTGCCACACCTAGTGATGCGATTCAGATAGTCGCTACACCTGGTGATGCGATTCAGACAGTTGCTGTGCCTGGCGATGCGTTTCAGATAATCGCTACACATGGTGATGCGATTCAGATAATCGCTACACCTGCTGATGCGATTCACACAGTTGCTATACCGTCTAATGCGATTCAGACAGTTGCTATGCCTAGCGATGCAATTCAGACAGTCGCTACACCTGGTTATGTGGCCCAGTCATCCACTGCATCAATTATGCCAGTCTAGCCCATGCCCATTGAACTTTCTGCTTTTTCTTATTCTGGACTCTCTGGTGATGTGATTCGAAACAGTCGATACACCTGGCATTGAGGCCCAGTTGGCCACTGCATCAGTTACACCAGTTCAACCCATGCCCATTGAACTTCCTGTTTTTTCTTACTCAGGACCTTCTGATGATGCGATTCAGACAGTTGCTGCACTTAGAGATGCAGCTCAATCGGCCACTGTATTGATTGTGCCGGTCGGCCCATGCCCATTGTGCCTCTTGTTTTTTTTTCTTTGTCAAAAGAAGTTTATTGAGTATACAATGTTATAAAGATACATAAAGATACATAAAGTAAGTTTAAAAGGATCTATAAAGTAAGCTCATTGTTTTACAGTAGGGTTTATATAGGTAAATATCATGAAATTTCAAATATTAAACATTGGGTTCACGTAAACCTAAATTAAAGATATATATAATTTCCTTAGTTACTTTTGTAGGTATTTAAAAGATTTATACCTACTATACATATTGTTAACAAGTAGAGTGTATATAGGTCAAATAAATTCTGATAATGAGCTTTAATCGTAAGGTGGAGAAAAGGAAAGAGAAAGAAGAAAAAGGGTTGAAAGGTAGAGGTATGGTCCACAAGGTTGTCCCGCTCGTCAGTTTATTATTCTTTTTAGTTCTCTTTGAAGCCTTAGAATGGGTGTCTCTGTAAGTCATTTAATCTGTTACCATGGCAACAGGACAGAGTCATTGAAATTTGACAGGAACTGTTGTTTTATCCAAGGATGCCAAAGTTTTTCAAATTTTGGAATTTGATTTTGATCGATGGCTACCATCTTAGCATGGGACATTGTATTATTCATTCTGTGAATTGTTTCTGCTAGTACCAATGTAGGAGATTTCCATGCCTTGGCCACTGTTTGTTTTGCAGCCGTTATTAGTTGGATCATAAGTTTGAATTGAGAGAGTGTTAACCATTCCGGTTTTAGATTAAGTAAAGTTAAATATGGATCTGGTTGTATTATTTTTTTAAATATTTTAGATGCAATCACGAAGACTTCCTTCCAGAAGGTTTGGATTACTGGGCACGCCCACCATATGTGTAAATATGTGCCTATTTCTGGGCATCCTCGAAAACAAAGAGTTGAGGTATTAGGTGAATATTTTGCCACTCTAGCGGGTACAAGGTACCAGCGAGTTAGGACTTTATAATTTCTCTCCAGTGCTAAGATGTTGGGTGAAGATGACTTAGATGTGAGCCATATATTAGACCAGTCCGTGTCTTCTAAAGTTCGTCCCAGGTCCTCCTCCCACCTCTGAACGTAAGAGGGTCTATTAAGATTTGCTACTCCATATAATTGATTATAAAGTGATGAAATTGTACCTTTAGCAAATGGATCTTTTGTACAGATTGATTCAAAAATGGATAATTGGGATAATGGTGTATCCCCCTTTAGGAGGTTTGATTTGGAGATATCTAAATATCTCAGAGTTTGGTAGATCATATTTTTCTCTAAGCGATGGGAATGAAAGGAATGATTTAGATGCTATGAAGTCATTTAGTGTCTGAATGCCTGATGTTGTCCAAGCTTTAAAAGAATTTGGGTAGATCCATGCCGGATAAAAGGCCGGATTTCTGATAAAAGAAAGGAGAGGATTGTGTGGAGATTGTAACTGATATTTGGTTTTTAGTTTATCCCAGAGAGATAAGAAGTGTTTAGTTATGGGATTATGAATTTTAAAGCGGTCTTTAGGATCAAGCCATAATAAATTTGATATTAATAGAGGGTCATTTTCTGAAGCCTCTATAAATACCCATAATGGGATTTCCTGTTTTGCATGGTATTTGGACAGACTGGCCAAATGTGCTGCTCTGTAGTAGTTAGTAAAATTAGGGTATCCCAGGCCTCCTTTATTTTTGGGAAGATGTAGTGTGTGTATAGGTATACGTGGTTTAGAAGAGCCCCATATAAACGAAGTTGCTCTTTTTTGTACTATTCTCAAAAAATAGGAAGGAATTGGAATAGGGAGGACTCTGAATAGATAAAGCAATTTGGGTAGAATAGTCATTTTGATTGCATTAATCTTCCCTATCCAGGATAAAGGAAGTTGCGACCATTGTTTTATTAGATTTGTGATCTGTCTTAATACAGGAGGATAATTGGTTGAAAATAAGTCAGAATGAGATGCTGTTAAATGAATTCCAAGATATGGGATTGATTTTTCTGCCCATGTGAATGGGAGTGCAGCCCTAGCCGGGATCAATTCCATGTTTGTGAGTGAAATATTAAGCACTAGGCATTTCTTAGGATTAATCATAAGGCCGGATAGGGCTGCAAATCCATCAAGAGCTGGTATTAAGTTAGGACCAGAGACCTGTGGTGATGATAGAAAAAGTAATATATCGTCTGCAAATATACATAATTTGTGTGTAATACCTCCTACTTCAATGCCAGTTATAGTTTGGTTTGTTCTGATGTATTGGGCCATGGGTTCGAGTATAAGGGCAAATAATAAGGGAGATAATGGGCAACCCTGTCGGGTACCTCTTTCGATATTAAAGGCTTCAGATTTGTATCCAGCATATTTTATATAGGCTTTGGGTTTATTATATAATGCTTTGATCCATGTTAAAAAGTGGGGTCCAAAACCCCATTTTTGTAATGAATATTGCATATATTGCCAGGATACTGTGTCAAATGCCCTCTTAATATCGAGAGATAGAAAACATAAAGGGATTTTCCGTTTTTTAGCAATATGTGCCAATAACACTGCCCTGCGTATATTATCGCCTGCCTGTCTATTTGGCATGAAGCCTACTTGATCTCTATGTATTAATTTTCCTATAATGCTATTGAGGCGTTTTGCTATTATTTTTGCTAATAATTTAATATCGAGGTTTAACAGAGAGATAGGCCGATAATTCACACAGGAAGTATCATCAGAAAGGGGTTTTGGGATCATACAAACAATTGCCATTAGTGTTTCTTGCCGAAAAGAATGTCCATCTAGAAGTTTGTTAAAAGTTTCAGTGAGAATGGGAGAGAGTATTTCTGAGAATGTTTTATAGTATAAAGCCGAGTAGCCGTCTGGGCCTGGTCTTTTGTTAAGTTTTAGGTCTTTTATGGCGTTAGCAACTTCATCTATAGTTATAGGCTCATCCAAACTGCTTTTTTCATTCTGAGATAACTCAGGTAAGGTTATTTTTGAGAAGAAGGATTCAGCTTCTGTAGGATTAAATTCATTGTTTGTCTTGTATAAAGTTGCGAGATGTGAGTGAAATTTATGGACTATTTTAACTGGATTACAAGTGTAAACATTTTTTGATAATTTCAAACGTATTGGTTTGAAATATTTGTTAGTTAAATTTAATGCCCGAGCCAAATATGTACCTGGTTTGTTTGTATTCATGTAGAAATTGTTTTTGGAGCGTTTGAGGGATTTATCAACTGACTCAGTGAGAAATAGATCGTATTCCAATCTAGATTTTTCCAGATGAGATTTTGTACTCTGAGATGGATTATCTTGAAATGATATGTAGGCTGCATTAAAATTGAGTTCTAGTTTTTTTGCTAGATTTTTGCGTTCCCGTTTAAATAGTGCCATTTGTCGTTGTATTGTACCACGCAAGACAGGCTTATGAGCTTCCCACAGTGTTATTGGGGAGATGTCTGTTGTGTTATTAATTGATATGTATTCCTTTAAAGCTTGTTCAATGGCCATCTGATGTAGTGGGTGTTTGAGCATTATGTCCGGTAAGTACCACGTTGGGTCATGCGCTTTTGGTATGGCTGAGGCTATAGTAGTGTATACTGCATTATGGTCAGACCACGGAATCGGAATTATATCTGATGCAATAATTTCTGGTATCATTCCTATTGTTAGAAAAATATGATCTATTCTGGTGAAGGTTTGATGAGGGTGCGAGAAATAAGTGAATTTCTTTTTCATTGGGTTACTTTCTCTCCATGAATCTACCAGATTGTATTTGGAAAGAAGTTGAGAAAAAGGTAATCTAGAGGTTATTTTGGATGGTGTAAAAGGTGATTTATCTAGAAATGGGAGGAGGACCTGGTTCGAATCCCCACACATTATCACTGTTCCTATTTTGTGTGTATTAATCACTTGTAATATATGTGAGAGGAATGGTGTAGGTTGTTTGTTAGGAGCGTAGTAGGAAATCACCGTGATTGCTGTATCCATTATATAACCCATGAGTATCAGGTATCTACCTTCTGGGTCTTTAATTTCTGATGATAAGGTGAATGGTGTGGATCGGTGAAATGCAATTAGAGTTCCCCTTTGCTTGGTACAGGCAGAAGCCGTGTAAATTTGTTGATAAAAAGGAGAAATATATTTTGGAGTAGAATCTTTGGTGAAGTGTGTTTCTTGGAGGCATACTATGTGAGCCTTCTTGTTATGGAAAGTACGGAAGGCTTTGGTCCTTTTTTGAGGGACATTTATTCCCTGAACATTCAAGGAAAGTATATTCAGTGGTGCCATGGCAATAGATCAAATAGTTTTGACTTACTTTTTGTTATGCAGAGCTGACTGCGCAGATCAACCTGTGTGGACTGAAGAGATGAATAGATAGAAAAGAAATCAGTGAATTCTGGAGTAAAGAGTAAACAAAAAACATATGAGATTAGATGATACATTGTATAAATTATTTTTTGCAAGTAATCACAATTTACCCGTGAAAGAGAATAAATATCTCTCTCAGGGGAATAAGTGCCTTCGTCACACTCCCACATAATATGGTTGGGAGAATGAGGAGGGCTAATGGGGGTACACGGATCTTCCGCTTACAGGAGAGAAGTGCTATGTCAAAAGACATCAAAATGATGTTTCATTAATTGGAGTGCAGAATATAGTTTTTGTTGAAATTATTTATTCCAGGGTGGTTGTATATGGTTAGTCTTGCCCTAGGCTAAATAATTCAGTTAGAAAGGTACTGTTAATAACTTTGGTATTGATGAAGATAGTTTGAATTATTTTGGGATTTTAACCCTTTTAGAGTAAACAATTACATATTTTATTCATATGTAACTGTTTAGATATGTTAACTCATAAAATTGAGGTTGTATTGCTTCAGATTAGAATAAACAAAAACATAATTCTAGGAACTAGTTAGGTAATAATATATTTGTTTTAAGAAAAGAAAGAAAAAGCTTCCATTACTTCTGGATTATTGAACATATTTGTCCTAAAAAGTAATAAATCTATTGTTATTACCTGATAATATATAACTGAACAAGAATTTCCTTATTTCACTTATATATTCTAAGGCTATATGAATCAGAAGTAATAAGAAATATAACTGGAATGTAACATGATCCCACACAGTGTGTGACTATCAGAATGCAGTTACATTCAGTTATAAATACAGGTTTTTTATAGAGAACCATCTCTTAGTATAATAAATGAAGAGATATCAGGAATTAGGATGTCAGTCCATTGAATCTTCTTGGTCCATGGATGATGTGGCATAACAGCCTCTTTTGTGAGAATGATGATTCCCATTTTGTTCTGAAATTTTCTGGGTGCTGCCTGAAGGTGAAGATGACGCCATTCTTCTGCGTGTGGGAGTGTTGCTGCTTGTGGGTTCTGTCAGATTTAATTTTAAAAGGGTTTGTTGTAGTTCATCTGCTGATCTGCTTCTGTAAATTGTACCTTGGTAGTTAAATCTGACTGAAAAGGGGAAGCCCCATTGATACATAATGTTGTGGCGTTGCAGTTCCATTAGTTGGGGTTTCATGGATCGTCTTTTAGTAATAGTAAGTTGGGATAGGTCAGCAAAAATTTGATAATTGTGTCCTTGAAAATTAAGTTCCTTTTTTTCTCTTGCAGCAATTAGTATTTGTTCTTTCGTTCTGTAATAATGAAATTTTGTGATTATATCACGTGGGGGTCCATCTTTCTTTTTGGCTGTGAGGGCTCTGTGTACTCTGTCCAGTTCTAAACGTTCAATAGGGATATCTGGCTTTAGTTCTTGTAATAGAGCAGTAATAGTAGATTGCAGGTCTGTCACAGTTTCAGGTATTCCCCTTATGCGCAAGTTTGAACGTCTGGCTCTATTTTCGTAATCTTCGAGCTTAGTTTGAAGTATTAAATTCTCTTTTTTTAATTGTTCCAATTCTGTTATATTTTCTTGGGTTGTAATTTCAATTTCATCCATTTTTATTTCTAAGTCTGCGGTGCGGTTTCCCAGCTCTCTTATTTCTTTGGTTAGGCTTTTTGTTATTTGGTCTGAGGTTTGTTTTAAAGCCTTATGAAGCATCTTTTCAAATTGTAATAATATTACTGGGGATACTGAGGAGGCTTGTGGAGAAGTTTGTGAGAGGATTTGTTCTGTATCTGACTCAAATGGAGAATCTTGCTGTGACATTTTCTGTCTGTGAGAGCGCCCTGATGCTGTATCTTGTGAGGTGACTGGAGCTGCTTCAGCTGCAGTGAGTGCCTGTGAGCTCTTTGTGAGGTGATTTTTATTTCTGCCACGGTTTCCTCCCAGTACCATATTTCCTGCCCAAACTTTCACAGTTTGTTCCCTGGGGCAAAAAGGTTCAAATGGATACCTTTTGAGCCTGCAGGCTCCACTTTGTCCTTCTCTTCTCTCCTCAGCGGTGTGGAGCTCTAACAATGCATGTCTGCTCTGCTAGGCTCCGCCTCCTGCCCCTCCTCTTGCTTTTTTTTTATTCAGTGCTTTCTGTAACCTGGCCACACCCTATTTCTCTAACCAGTCTAAGAGGTTCTATCTACCCTTTGGATAAACTGCCTCATTTGGCCAGGTGGGGTTTTCAATCCTTTTTTCCGGGCTCTCTGTATTCCGCTCGTGTTTCAACTGTCTGACTTGACCCCTGCGACACATCCCTTGCTAACCAGCCTGACCTTGTGGATCCAGAGACCTCTGCCAAGTCTGATGGTCCTGTGCTGGATGTCCAACCAATCTTTGAGGGTCCAGGTGTAATGTCACGATCACTTAGTGCTCTATCCTTTGCGTGTGATAGAGACACTTACCTGCATTGAGGCAGACGTGACATGCGTGACACAGAGCTGCTTGAACTTTTTGGATTGGCATCTGGCATCAGCTGGATCAGGTAGGGCTCAACATTGTCAGTCAGCTTTAGACTAGCCCCTTGGGAGCAGGCAGGGATCCCCCTCAGTCTAGGTTTCTTTGAAGATGTTGATTGCCACACTTGACTCCCAGTGGCCATTTTCCTCCTCACACCACTGCGTTGCAGCAGCGGGGGTCATCTTGGTGGTCTTTGGTATGTTGTCTAGTGACTCGCTGATAGAAAGAGGTATCCCAGATGAGCCCCCATGTGTAGTGCTCCCCCTGAAGAAGCTGCTTGGTAATTTTTGGTTCCCTGTTGTGTGCCTGGACTCCAAGAACAACCTCAGCCCCTCTGACACATCTGGAGGAATAAAACACATATAAAGGCACAAGTATAAATACCTTTAATTTGGCCATGGTTTAGTAACAGAAATAGACACACACCCGTTTAGTGGTAAATTCACTCAATCAATTGATACAGATTGGATTAGATGGCAATTTGAACATAAATGAACACACAATAGGTGAATTCGGACACATACTACCAGGCAGAGTAATACCTGTACCAAAGTAATCAAGTACCAGGTTCTATACCACTAACCTTAAATCAATATGTGAATTAGCAAATTAGCGATAAACAGTGCAAATAAACATTAAATTAAATATGAATACTAATGCCACACTAGATTAGAATGCACTTTAAGGGATTGGCAAAAGTATGGTGTAGCGTTTCCTAAGAGGTACCTTTTTAAGTAAGTAAAGGGGTAGCAACTGTTAAAGGGCAGCTTTTAGTCCTTACTCTTCAGCCAGCTAACGTTGGGGACCTATAATCATTGGTACACTTGGGAGCAGTCAACAAGGCCTGTGAAGAGTAATAGGGCTATAAAGCAGCTGTGTAGATTCAGTCTCTAGTGGCCCTCTCACCAGACCCAGCAACAGCATGACAGCAGTGGTCCCTCTAGTTAGTTTTCTGCTCACTCTGGTTGAATAGGGTGACTCCGGTGTATAGCACAGCAGAGTCTGTATCCTGTCAGTGGCCCCATCTCTCTGCACTCAGGTCACAGCTCTGTCCTCTCTGGCTTCCCCAGGTGGTGATCTACACTATAAAAAGTTTTGTATTTAAAATATTTAGCGAGATATGAAGGACTTCAGACAGAATACAACGTTGGTCATATCATGTCATTTTTAAAGGAAAAAATCTCATTTAAAACTGCTTGCGGGTTTAATGTAATGTCGGGTCCTGGCAATATGTATGAAAATCAGTGAGACAAACGGCATGGGTACCCCCCAGTCCATTACCAGGCCCTTTGGGTCTTGTATGGATATTAAGGGGAACCCCGCACCCAAATTAAAATAAGGAAAGGTGTGGGGCCACCAGGCCCTATATACTCTGAACAGCAGTATACAGGCGGTGCAAACAAGACAGGGACTGTAGGTTTGTTGTTAAGTAGAATCTGTTTGTAATTTTGAACATTTTTAACGTGTTTAGCTCCAGCCAAAAAATCTTTTCTAAGCTTTTTGGAAAACATAGGGAAGGGTTATCACCCCTGTGACATTTGTTTTGCTGTCTTTCCTCCTCTTCAGAAGATTTCACCTCACTTTTTTGTCCCAATGAAAAATGTTTTTTGAAAATTTGGGTTTTTTTGTGGAACAAGGATTGGAAAGCATCAGTGGAAAGGAGAAATTGTTTTCCCATATTAACTCTTACAGGAGAGAATTTCCCTTCCTAGGGGTAGATTTCATCTCACTTCCTGTTGTCTCCTTCCGTTTGCAAGTAGGAGTCGTTTGTAAGTTAGATGTTTGAAAGTAGGGTCCTGCCCTATATACTCAGCAGAAATTTGGGCCTTAGGTGTTGCTGTGGCCACAACACTGTAAGCCCTCACAGGGCCCTGCTGTGAAATATTAGATCAAGAATTGTAATTACATGCCCCTGTTGAACAGGAGCTGAAAAATTAGGCCTTAGGCACTGGTGCTGGTGCCACAACACTGCAACCCCTCACAGACACTCTAGTTGGAACGCAGGAACGAGCCCTGCTGCAAAGTATTGCTTCAAAAATTGTAATTACACGCCCCTGTTAGACAGGGGCAGAAAAATTGGGCCTTAGGCACTGGTGCTGGTGCCACAACACTGCAACCCCTCACAGACACTCTAGTTGGAACGCAGGAACGAGCCCTGCTGCAAAGTATTGCATCAAAAATTGTAATTACACGCCCCTGTTAGACAGGGGCAGAAAAATTGGGCCTTAGGCACTGGTGCTGGTGCCACAACACTGCAACCCCTCACAGACACTCTAGTTGGAATGCAGGAACGAGCCCTGCTGCAAAGTATTACATCAAAAATTGTAATTACACGCCCCTGTTAAACAGGGGCTGAAAAATTGTGCCTTAGGCACTGGTGGTGGCGCCCAGAACCAAAAATGTTCTTACAAGCTATCAGCGTGATGATTGAGGAGGAAGAGGATAATTACTCAGGGATAGTCACTCAGCATCAGCATAGGCAGTCTTTGAAGGGATCTGAGATTTCAAAAAAAATTATTCGGTTACATCAGCATCAGGTGCTTGGTAGCTGGTGGTGATCCAAGACTCATTCATTTTTATGAAGGTCAGCCGATCGACCGAGTCGGTGGACAGACGCACCCTGTGATCGGTTACCACGCCTCCAGCAGCACTGAATGTGCGTTCCGAAAGAACGCTGGATGCAGGACAGACCAGTAGCTCAATTGCATACTGTGCAAGCTCTGGCCAGTGATCCATCCTCAAGACCCAGTAACCCAGAGGATTTTCGGTGGGAAAGGTGTCCAAGTCTGATTTTGCCCCTAGGTATTCCTGCACCATGTAAAACAGACGCTGGCGATGGTTGCTGGAACCGATCATACCTTGGGGCTGCGGACCAAAAAATTGTCTGAACGCATCGGTCAGACGGCCACCTTCTCCACCGCTCCTTCTTTGACTGACCGAAGCCTCAGCAACACGTTGTCCAGAAACAGGAGTTTGTAACCTCCCAGTCTCTGGGAACGCGTTGCACAGACCTTTCTGCAAGGCCTCCCGAAGATGTTTCATCCTCTGCTCCCTCTGCGATGGCAAGATAAGGTCCGCAACCTTACCCTTGTAACGTGGATCAAGGAGGGTTGCCAGCCAGTATTGGTCCTTCTCCTTGATACCACGAATACGAGGATCCTTACGCAGGCTTTGCAGGATCAGGGAGGCCATGCAGCGTAGGTTTGCTGAGGCATTCGGTCCGGAGTCCTCTGGGTCACTAAGAACGACATGGTCCGCAGCCACCTCCTCCCAGCCACGTACAAGTCCATGTGTTTCTTGGGACTGATCCCTTAAAGACTGCTGCTGATGCTGAGTGCCAGGCTCCACCTCCATACTGACACAATCTTCCTCCTCCTCCTCTTCCTCCTCGTCCTCTTCCTGTGTGATCGGCGGGCACGCAGGAACACTGTCTGGATAAAGGGGGCCTTGAGAGCTAAGGAAGTCCTCCTCTTCCTGCCTCTGTTCTGCCTCAAGTGCCCTGTCCATTATTCCACGCAGCGTGTGCTCCAACAGGTGGACAAGGGGGACAGTGTCACTGATGCATGCACTGTCACTGCTCACCATCCTCGTGGCCTCCTCGAATGGTGACAGGACAGTGCATGCATCCCTGATCATGGCCCACTGGCATGGGGAAAAAAAACCAAGCTCCCCTGACCCTGTCCTGGTGCCATAGTCGCACAGGTACTCATTGATGGCCCTCTGCTGCGTGTGCAGCCGCTGCAGCATGGCCAACGTTGAGTTCCACCTGGTGGGCATGTCACAGATTAGGCGGTTCTTGGGCAGGTTAAACTCCTTTTGGAGGTCCGTCAGCCGAGCACTGGCATTATATGACCGGCGGAAATGCACACAGACTTTCCTGGCCTGCCTCAGGACATCCTGTAAGCCCGGGTACCTGCCCAAGAACCGCTGCACCACCAAGTTAAGGACGTGAGCCAAACAGGGCACATGGGTCATTTGTCCCTGTCGGAGGGCAGAGAGGAGGTTGGTGCCATTGTCGCAAACCACCATTCCTGCCTTAAGTTGGCGTGGCGTCAACCACCTCTGAACCTGCCCCTGCAGAGCTGACAGAACCTCTGCCCCAGTGTGGCTCCTGTCCCCCAAGCACACCAGCTCAAGCACCGCATGGCATCTTTTGGCCTGCGTACTTGCGTAGCCCCTTGAACGCCTACGGAGCACCGCTGGTTCCGAGGAAGAGGCCATGGAGGAAGAAGAAGAGGAGGGGGTGGAGGAGAGAGGTGTGTCACAATCAGCATTTTGGAGGCGTGGTGGCGGAACAACCTCCAACACTACTGCACCTTGTCCTGCATCCTTCCCAGCTGCCAGCAGAGTCACCCAATGCGCCGTGAAACTTAGGTAACGTCCCTGTCCATGCCTGCTGGACCATGAGTCAGCGGTAATATGCACCTTACCGCTGACAGCCCTGTCCAGCGAGGCATGGACATTGCCTTCCACATGCTGGTAGAGAGCCGGAATCGCCTTCCGTGAGAAAAAGTGGCGTTTGGGTACCTGCCACTGAGGAACCGCACATTCCACAAACTCACGGAAGGGGGCAGAGTCTACCAACTGAAAAGGCAGCAGTTGAAGTGCTAGCAATTTTGCCAAGCTAGCATTCAACCGCTGGGCATGTGGATGGCTGGGAGCAAACTTCTTTCGGCGGTGCAGCAGCTGGGGCAGGGAAATTTGCCTGGTACAATCTGACGTCGGTGTACCAAAAGCAGATTGCCCACAAGTACTTGGCTGTGACACACCTAATTCTACACCTTCATTCCTCTCACTGCAGGTCTCAGAGAGGACTGAAGGTCTAGTGGGGTTGGAAATCTCAGCTGATGAGGAGCAAGGAGAGATCCTCTTTGTTCTTTGGTGTGGGTCTTTTAGATACGCTTGCCAACGAACTGCATGGCAGGTCAACATATGTCTGGTCAAGCATGTGGTACCCAAGCGGGAGATGTTTTGGCCACGCGAGATACGCTTGAGACATATGTTGCAAATAGCAGCGGTGCGATCTGATGCACTCGTCTCAAAAAAGGCCCACACCAAAGAACTTTTTGAATAACGCGCAGAGACTGCAGCGCCCTGCACATGTGGAGCTTTGGGGTGTGATGCAGTCAATGTGCTGCCCTTAGGCTGGCCCCTGGAGGGCATCCTGCCTCGTTGGTGATGTGCCGCCGCCTCCTCCTCCTCCTCCTCCTCCTCCTCCTCTCTCCTATCAGGCACCCACGTTGAGTCAGTGACCTCATCATCCCCTCCCTCCTCATCACTGGAGCAAACCTGGCAGTATGCTGCAGCAGGGGGAGCATGACTGCCAGATTGCTGTCCTTCTTGGGCACCCCCTCTGTCCGTGCTCATGTTACTGCCTTCATCGAGCTCAGTATCGTCATCAGAGCCTTCCAAACGCTGGGCATCCTCCTGGAGCATGTACCCAACACTGTGGTCAAACAGTTCGAGGGAATCCTCATGAGGACATGGTGGAGCTAGGGAAGGAGTCACTGATGACATTGAGCTGAGGGAAGAGGCCGCTGCTTTGCCAGACAAAGCACCCTGGGCATGGGTGAGAGAGGATGAGGAGGATGAGGACGGCTTGGTCATCCACTCGACCAAGTCTTCCGCATGTTGCGGCTCAACACGGCCAGCTGCCGAAAAAAAGGCCAAGCGTGTCCCATGGCCACGTGCTGATGAGGATGCACCGTCTCCACGACCAGCACTAGACACAGAGCCTGCTTGCCCTCTCTTATTGGCTTGTGACTGTCTGCCTCTCCTTCTTGGCCTTCCAGACATACTAATGGCCTGTAGCTGCACTAAGCTGGGATAGAACACCTGTAATTTTCTTCAAGTAGCTTTATATACTGTAACCAGACAAGCCTGCCTGTCAGTAGGAAGATAACAGGAACGGATCTAGCTGAACACTGTGAGCAGGACGCACTGTACTAAATGTAAATAGTCTAGCTGCCTGACCGTGGTACTAATAGGATCAAATAGAACACCTGTAATTTTCTTCAGGTAGCTTTATATACTGTAACCAGACAAGCCTGCCTGTCAGTAGGAAGATAACAGGAACGGATCTAGCTGTACACTGTGAGCAGGACGCACTGTACTAAATGTAAATAGTCTAGCTGCCTGACCGTGGTACTAATAGGATCAAATAGAACACCTGTAATTTTCTTCAGGTAGCTTTATATACTGTAACCAGACAAGCCTGCCTGTCAGTAGGAATTTAACAGGAACGGATCTAGCTGAACACTGTGAGCAGGACGCACTGCACTAAATGTAAATAGTCTAGAAGATAACAGGAACGGATCTAGCTGAACACTGTGAGCAGGACGCACTGCACTAAATGTAAATAGTCTAGAAGATAACAGGAACGGATCTAGCTGAACACTGTGAGCAGGACGCACTGCACTAAATGTAAATAGTCTAAAAGATAACAGGAACGGATCTAGCTGAACACTGTGAGCAGGACGCACTGCACTAAATGTAAATAGCAGGAACGGATCTAGCTGAACACTGTGAGCAGGACGCACTGCACTAAATGTAAATAGTCTAGAAGATAACAGGAACGGATCTAGCTGAACACTGTGAGCAGGACGCACTGCACTAAATGTAAATAGCAGGAACGGCTCTAGCTGAACACTGTGAGCAGGACGCACTGCACTAAATGTAAAAAGCAGGAACGGATCTAGCTGAACACTGTGAGCAGGACGCACTGCACTAAATGTAAATAGTCTAGAAGATAACAGGAACGGATCTAGCTGAACACTGTGAGCAGGACGCACTGCACTAAATGTAAATAGCAGGAACGGATCTAGCTGAACACTGTGAGCAGGACGCACTGCACTAAATGTAAATAGCAGGAACGGATCTAGCTGAACACTGTGAGCAGGACGCACTGCACTAAATGTAAATAGCAGGAACGGATCTAGCTGAACACTGTGAGCAGGACGCACTGCACTAAATGTAAATAACAGGAACGGATCTAGCTGAACACTGTGAGCAGGACGCACTGCACTAAATGTAAATAGCAGGAACGGATCTAGCTGAACACTGTGAGCAGGACGCACTGCACTAAATGTAAATAGCAGAAACGGATCTAGCTGAACACTGTGAGCAGGACGCACTGCACTAAATGTAAATTGCAGGAACGGATCTAGCTGAACACTGTGAGCAGGACGCACTGCACTAAATGTAAATAGTCTAGAAGATAACAGGAACGGATCTAGCTGAACACTGTGAGCAGGACGCACTGCACTAAATGTAAATAGCAGGAACGGATCTAGCTGAACACTGTGAGCAGGACGCACTGCACTAAATGTAAATTGCAGGAACGGATCTAGCTGAACACTGTGAGCAGGACGCACTGCACTAAATGTAAATAGTCTAGAAGATAACAGGAACGGATCTAGCTGAACACTGTGAGCAGGACGCACTGCACTAAATGTAAATAGCAGGAACGGATCTAGCTGAACACTGTGAGCAGGACGCACTGCATTAAATGTAAATAGTCTAGATAGAAGATAACAGGAACGGATCTAGCTAAACTGAATACAGTGTATATATATATATGCAACACCTGGGATGCATATATATACACAATACACTGTAAGTGCAGCTAACTGACTGACTGTTCTGCCTAATCTATCTAACTCAAATCAAATGACACTGTCTCTCTCTCTCTCTATCTCTCAGCACACCGGAACACACACTACACAGGGCCGCCGTGTAGGCGGCCTTATATAGTGTGGGGTGTGTACTAAATCCCCTGAGCCATAATTGGCCAAAGCCACCCTGGCTTTGGCCAATTACAGCTCTCTCTACTGACGGCGCTGTGATTGGCCAAGCATGCGGGTCATAGTGCATGCTTGGCCAATCATCAGCCAGCAATGCACTGCGATGCCGCAGTGAATTATGGGCCGTGACGCGCCACACGAATTTAGCGCGAACGGCCCATAACGTTCGCAATTCGGCGAACGATCGAACAGCCGATGTTCGAGTCGAACATGGGTTCGACTCGAACACGAAGCTCATCCCTAAACAGGGGCAGAAAAACTGGGCCTTTGGTGGTGGTGGTGGTGGTGCTGGTGCCACAACACTGTAAGTCCTCACTCGCTCTTGGTGGGTGCAGAAATGGGCCCTGCTGTGAAATATTAGATCAAGAATTGTAATTACATGCCCCTGTTGAACAGGGGCAGAAAAATTGGGCCTTTTGTGGTGGTGGTGGTGCTGGTGCCACAACACTGCAACCCCTCACAGACACTCTAGTTGGAACGCAGGAACGAGCCCTGCTGCAAAGTATTGCATCAAAAATTGTAATTACACGCCCCTGTTAGACAGGGGCAGAAAAATTGGGCCTTAGGCACTGGTGCTGGTGCTACAACACTGCAACCCCTCACAGACACTATAGTTGGAACGCAGGAACGAGCCCTGCTGCAAAGTATTGCATCAAAAATTGTAATTACACGCCCCTGTTAAACAGGGGCAGAAAAATTGGGCCTTAGGCACTGGTGCTGGTGCTACAACACTGCAACCCCTCACAGACACTCTAGTTGGAACGCAGGAACGAGCCCTGCTGCAAAGTATTGCATCAAAAATTGTAATTACACGCCCCTGTTAAACAGGGGCAGAAAAATTGGGCCTTAGGCACTGGTGCTGGTGCCACAACACTGCAACCCCTCACAGACACTCTAGTTGGAACGCAGGAACGAGCCCTGCTGCAAAGTATTGCATCAAAAATTGTAATCACACTCCCCTGTTAAACAGGGGCTGAAAAATTGAGCCTTAGGCATTGGTGGTGGCGCCCAGAACCAAAAATGTTCTTTCAAGCTATCAGCATGATGATTGAGGAGGAAGAGGATAATTACTCAGGGATAGTCACTCAGCATCAGCATAGGCAGTCTTTGAAGGGATCTGAGACTTAAAAAAAAATTATTCGATTACATCAGCATCAGGTGCTTGGTAGCTGGTGGTGATCCAAGACTGATTCATTTTTATGAAGGTCAGTCGATCGACCGAGTCGGTGGACAGACGCACCCTGTGATCGGTTACAAAGCCTCCAGCAGCACTGAATGTGCGTTCCGAAAGAACGCTGGATGCAGGACAGGCCAGTAGCTCAATTGCATACTGTGCAAGCTCTGACCAGTGATCCATCCTCAAGACCCAGTAACCCAGAGGATTTTCGGTGGGAAAGGTGTCCAAGTCTGATCTTGCCCCTAGGTATTCATGCACCATGTAAAACAGACGCTGGCGATGGTTGCTGGAACCGATCATACCTTGGGGCTGCGGACCAAAAAATTGTCTGAACGCATCGGTCAGACGGCCACCTTCTCCACCGCTCCTTCTTTGACTGACCGAAGCCTCAGCAACACGTTGTCCAGAAACAGGAGTTTGTAACCTCCCAGTCTCTGGGAACGCATTGCACAGACCTTTCTGCAAGGCCTCCCAAAGATGTTTCATCCTCTGCTCCCTCTGCGATGGCAAGATAAGGTCCGCAACCTTACCCTTGTAACGTGGATCAAGGAGGGTTGCCAGCCAGTATTGGTCCTTCTCCTTGATACCACGAATACAAGGATCCTTACGCAGGCTTTGCAGGATCAGGGAGGCCATGCAGCGTAGGTTTGCTGAGGCATTCGGTCCGGAGTCCTCTGGGTCACTAAGGACGACATGGTCCGCAGCCACCTCCTCCCAGCCACGTACAAGTCCATGTGTTTCTTGGGACTGATCCCTTAAAGACTGCTGCTGATGCTGAGTGCCAGGCTCCACCTCCATACTGACACAATCTTCCTCCTCCTCCTCCTCGTCCTCTTCCTGTGTGATCGGCGGGCATGCAGAAACACTGTCTGGATAAAGGGGGCCTTGAGAGCTAAGGAAGTCCTCCTCTTCCTGCCTCTGTTCTGCCTCAAGTGCCCTGTCCATTATTCCACGCAGCGTGTGCTCCAACAGGTGGACAAGGGGGACAGTGTCACTGATGCATGCACTGTCACTGCTCACCATCCTCGTGGCCTCCTCAAATGGTGACAGGACAGTGCATGCATCCCTGATCATGGCCCACTGGCGTGGGGAAAAAAAAACAAGCTCCCCTGACCCTGTCCTGGTGCCATAGTCGCACAGGTACTCATTGATGGCCCTCTGCTGCGTGTGCAGCCGCTGCAGCATGGCCAACGTTGAGTTCCACCTGGTGGGCATGTCACAGATTAGGCGGTTCTTGGGCAGGTTAAACTCCTTTTGGAGGTCCGTCAGCCGAGCACTGGCATTATATGACCGGCTGAAATGCACACAGACTTTCCTGGCCTGCCTCAGGACATCCTGTAAGCCCGGGTACCTGCCCAAGAACCGCTGCACCACCAAGTTAAGGACGTGAGCCAAACAGGGCACATGGGTCATTTGTCCCTGTCGGAGGGCAGAGAGGAGGTTGGTGCCATTGTCGCAAACCACCATTCCTGCCTTAAGTTGGCGTGGTGTCAACCACCTCTGAACCTGCCCCTGCAGAGCTGACAGAACCTCTGCCCCAGTGTGGCTCCTGTCCCCCAAGCACACCAGCTCAAGCACCGCATGGCATCTTTTGGCCTGTGTACTTGCGTAACCCCTTGAATGGCTATGGAGCACCGCTGGTTCCGAGGACAAAGCACAGGAAGAGGCCATGGAGGAAGAAGAAGAGGAGGGGGTGGAGGAGAGAGGTGTGTCACAATCATTAGCATTTTGGAGGCGTGGTGGCGGAACAACCTCCAACACTACTGCACCTTGTCCTGCATCCTTCTCAGCTGCCAGCAGAGTCACCCAATGCGCCGTGAAACTTAAGTAATGTCCCTGTCCATGCCTGCTGGACCATGAGTCAGCGGTAATATGCACCTTACCGCTGACCGCCCTGTTCAGCGAGGCATGGACATTGCCTTCCACATGCCGGTAGAGAGCCGGAATCGCCTTCCGTGAGAAAAAGTGGCGTTTAGGTACCTGCCACTGAGGAACCGCACATTCCACAAACTCACGGAAGGGGGCAGAGTCTACCAACTGAAAAGGCAGCAGTTGAAGTGCTAGCAATTTTGCCAAGCTAGCATTCAACCGCTGCGCATGTGGATGGCTGGGAGCTAACTTCTTTCGGCGTTGCAGCAGCTGGGGCAGGGAAATTTGCCTGGTACAATCTGACGTCGGTGTACCAAAAGCAGATTGCCCACAAGTACTTGGCTGTGACACACCTAATTCTACACCTTCATTCCTCTCAGTGCAGGTCTCAGAGAGGACTGAAGGTATAGTGGGGTTGGAGATCTCAGCTGATGAGGAGCAAGGAGAGGTCCTCTTTGTTCTTTGGTGTGGGTCTTTTAGATACGCTTGCCAATGAACTGCATGGCAGGTCAACATATGTCTGGTCAAGCATGTGGTACCCAAGCGGGAGATGTTTTGGCCACGCGAGATACGCTTGAGACATATGTTGCAAATAGCAGCGGTGCGATCTGATGCACTCGTCTCAAAAAAGGCCCACACCAAAGAACTTTTTGAATAACGCGCAGAGACTGCAGCGCCCTGCACATGTGGAGCTTTGGGGGTGTGATGCAGTCAATGTGCTGCCCTTAGGCTTGCCCCTGGAGGGCATCCTGCCTCGTTGGTGATGTGCCGCCTCCTCCTCCTCCTCCTCTCTCCTATCAGGCACCCACGTTGAGTCAGTGACCTCATCATCCCCTCCCTCCTCATCACTGGAGCAAACCTGGCAGTATGCTGCAGCAGGGGGAGCATGACTGCCAGATTGCTGTCCTTCTTGGGCACCCCCTCTATCTGCGCTCATGTTACTGCCTTCATCGAGCTCAGTATCATCATCAGAGCCTTCCAAATGCTGGGCATCCTCCTGGAGCATGTGCCCAACACTGTGGTCAAACAGTTCGAGGGACTCCATAAGGAGGACATGGTGGGGCTAGGGAAGGAGTCACTGATGACATTGAGCCGAGGGAAGAGGCCGCTGCTTTGCCAGACAAAGTACCCTGGGCATGGGTGAGAGAGGATGAGGAGGATGAGGACGGCTTGGTCATCCACTCGACCAAGTCTTCCGCATGTTGTGGCTCAACATGGCCAGCTGCCGAAAAAAAGCCCAAGCGTGTCCCACGGCCACATGCTGATGAGGATGCACCGTCTCCATGACCAGCACTAGACACAGAGCCTGCTTGCCCTCTCTTATTGGCTTGTGACTGTCTGCCTCTCCTTCTTGGCCTTCCAGACATACTAATGGCCTGTAGCTGCACTAAGCTGGGTTATATATATATATATATATATATATATATATATATATATATATATGTACTGATACTGCAGCTAGCAAAATCAACTGCCTGCCTGTAGTATGAGAACACCACCAACCTTCTACAGGTAGCTTTAGCTGAACACTGTGAGGTGGATGCACCCCACTAACTTGTAGGTTTAGCTGAACACTGTGAGCAGGATGCACCCCACTAACTTGTAGGTTTAGCTGAACACTGTGAGGTGGACGCACCACACTAACTTGTAGGTTTAGTTGAACACTGTGAGGTGGACGCACCACACTAACTTGTAGGTTTAGCTGAACACTGTGAGGTGGACGCACCACACTAACTTGTAGGTTTAGCTGAACACTGTGAGCAGGACGCACCCCACTAACTTGTAGGTTTAGCTGAACACTGTGAGCAGGACGCACCCCACTAACTTGTAGGTTTAGCTGAATGCTGTGAGCAGGACGCACTGCACTAACTGTAAATAGTCTAGCTGCCTGACTGTGGTACTAATAGGATCAAAAGAACATCATTAATTTTCTTCAGGTAGCTGTATATACTGTAACAAGACAAGCCTGCCTGTCAGTAAGAAGATAACAGGAACGGATCTAGCTGAACACTGTGAGCAGGACGCACTGCACTAACTTGTAGGTTTAGCTGAACACTGTGAGGTGGATGCACCACACTAACTTGTAGGTTTAGCTGAACACTGAGCAGGATGCACTCCACTAACTTGTAGGTTTAGCTGAACACTGTGAGCAGGACGCACTGCACTAACTGTAAATAGTCTAGCTGCCTGACTGTGGTACTAATAGGATCAAAAGAACACCAGTAATTTTCTTCAGGTAGCTGTATATACTGTAACAAGACAAGCCTGCCTGTCAGTAGGAAGATAACAGGAACGGATCTAGCTGAACACTGTGAGCAGGACGCACTGCACTAACTTGTAGGTTTAGCTGAACACTGTGAGGTGGATGCACCACACTAACTTGTAGGTTTAGCTGAACACTGTGAGCAGGATGCACCCCACTAACTTGTAGGTTTAGCTGAACACTGTGAGCAGAACGCACTGCACTAACTGTAAATAGTCTAGCTGCCTGACTGTGGTACTAATAGGATCAAAAGAACACCAGTAATTTTCTTCAGGTAGCTGTATATACTGTAACAAGACAAGCCTGCCTGTCAGTAAGAAGATAACAGGAATGGATCTAGCTGAACACTGTGAGGTGGATGCACCACACTAACTTGTAGGTTTAGCTGAACACTGTGAGCAGGACGCACCCCACTAACTTGTAGGTTTAGCTGAACACTGTGAGCAGGATGCACTGCACTAACTGTAAATAGTCTAGCTGCCTGACTGTGGTACTAATAGGATCAAAAGAACACCAGTAATTTTCTTCAGGTAGCTGTATATACTGTAACAAGACAAGCCTGCCTGTCAGTAAGAAGATAACAGGAACGGATCTAGCTGAACACTGTGAGCAGGACGCACTGCACTAACTTGTAGGTTTAGCTGAACACTGTGAGGTGGACGCACCACACTAACTTATAGGTTTAGCTGAACACTGTGAGCAGGACGCACCCCACTAACTTGTAGGTTTAGCTGAACACTGTGGGCAGGACACACCGCACTAACTTGTAGGTTTAGCTGAACACTGTGAGCAGGACACACCGCACTAACTTGAAGGTTTAGCTGAACACTGAGCAGGACGCACCCCACTAACTTTTGTAGGTTTAGCTGAACACTGTGAGCAGGACGCACTGCACTAACTGTAAATAGTCTAGCTGCCTGACTGTGGTACTAATAGGATCAAAAGAACACCAGTAATTTTCTTCAGGTAGCTGTATATACTGTAACAAGACAAGCCTGCCTGTCAGTAAGAAGATAACAGGAACAGATCTAGCTGAACACTGTGAGCAGGACGCACCGCACTAACTTGAAGGTTTAGCTGAACACTGAGCAGGACGCACCCCACTAACTTTTGTAGGTTTAGCTGAACACTGTGAGCAGGACGCACTGCACTAACTGTAAATAGTCTAGCTGCCTGACTGTGGTACTAATAGGATCAAAAGAACACCAGTAATTTTCTTCAGGTAGCTGTATATACTGTAACAAGACAAGCCTGCCTGTCAGTAAGAAGATAACAGGAACAGATCTAGCTGAACACTGTGAGCAGGACGCACCGCACTAACTTGAAGGTTTAGCTGAACACTGAGCAGGACGCACCCCACTAACTTTTGTAGGTTTAGCTGAACACTGTGAGCAGGACGCACTGCACTAACTGTAAATAGTCTAGCTGCTTGACTGTGGTACTAATAGGATCAAAAGAACACCAGTAATTTTCTTCAGGTAGCTGTATATACTGTAACAAGACAAGCCTGCCTGTCAGTAGGAAGATAACAGGAACGGATCTAGCTGAACACTGTGAGTAGGACGCACTGCACTAACTTGTAGGTTTAGCTGAACACTGTGAGGTGGACGCACCACACTAACTTGTAGGTTTAGCTGAACACTGTGAGCAGGACGCACCCCACTAACTTGTAGGTTTAGCTGAACACTGTGAGCAGGACGCACTGCACTAACTGTAAATAGTCTAGCTGCCTGATTGTGGTACTAATAGGATCAAAAGAACACCAGTAATTTTCTTCAGGTAGCTGTATATACTGTAACAAGACAAGCCTGCCTGTCAGTAAGAAGATAACAGGAATGGATCTAGCTGAACACTGTGAGGTGGACGCACCACACTAACTTGTAGGTTTAGCTGAACACTGTGAGCAGGACGCACTGCACTAACTGTAAATAGTCTAGCAAACAGTGTATATATATATATATATATATATATGCAACACCTGGGATGCATATATATACACAATACACTGTAAGTGCAGCTAACTGACTGACTGTTCTGCCTAATCTATCTAACTCAAATCAAATGTCACTGTCTGTCTCTCTCTCTCTCTCAATGAACGCCGGAACACACACTACACAGGGCCGCCGTGCAGGCGGCCTTATATAGTGTGGGGCATGTACTAAATCCCCTGAGCCATAATTGGCCAAAGCCTCCTTGGCTTTGGCCAATTACGGCTCTCTGTTCAGGCGGCGCTGTGATTGGCCAAGCATGCGGGTCATAGTGCATGCTTGGCCAATCATCAGCCAGCAATGCACTGCGATGCCGCAGTGAATTATGGGCCGTGACGCGCCACACGAATTTGGCACGAACGGCCCATATCGTTTGCAATTCGACGAACGATCGAACAGCCGATGTTCGAGTCGAACATGGGTTCGACTCGAACACGAAGCTCATCCCTAATGTACACTAAAGTTAAAGTGCTCTTGTGCCAAACTATGGACATTATTTTTACATATTCTATCAAGCAGTAAAAGAATTTTATCATCAGTAATTTCTCTAACTGTTTGTACTGAAAAGTAATTATGATCCTCAAAGGAAACAAGACAATAAAGTCAATTTAAATTACTCTTCATTGTGTGTTTACATTAGAGGTCCATAGAAAGTTATAGAAACAACTAAGATTTCAGTGCCATTGGTGTGATATTTGAAAGTGAATTTCTCCACAATGCCTTTAGGAGTATGTAAACACTTTAGTGTTCAATGTTTGGACAGAGGTTTACTTTAAAAGCTGAAATAAGGAAAAGATTGAAAATCAGATACACAATCATGTTTAAAGTGGGACCAATATTTGGTCACACTTGCATGGGTTCCCCCAACCCCCCCTCACCCAGCTAATATGTAATTGCGTCTATTTTGAATAGTGGCTATTTGAGGTCTACTGTCCCTTTAAAATTTTCTCCACACCTTTGGACACAGGTAAAGGTGTCCAATCAGGTGTGGTGGAAGGTTCTGGATCACCCGGGACTCATTATATAAGGGGTGCAGCCCCTGTCACAAGTGCCTGCGGTTTTCAGCAAAAAGAGCTTCCCCTCCCATCATGAGCACTTATTTGTGGTTTCATCACCCTTATATTTATATTATATAAATTTACATTTACATTTATATTTATTCATTTGCTCATTATTTCAGCAACTGTTTGTGACCCCCAGGCCTGGCACCATTGCACATTCAGTGATTTTGCCAACCTTTCCACTTTTTTGTGGATGTATTCATTTGTCTATTATTATTTTAACTTCTTTTTGTGATGTAATTCCTGTTTTATATACAGAAATGTATAGACTAGCACTATTTACGGTAGATATTTTATTCAACTGCTAATATTGCCTAGCAACAATTTCCATTTTCTGAGACAAATCAATCAATTAATATTTACAGTATATATATATATACTTATTTTCTGTAAAATTTCATTACAGTTCAAAGATAAGTAAATGAAATTGCATATCCTCTGGTAAGATAAAACACTTGAAATTTTTATATAAGATTGCTACTCCTCAAAATGTCAGTTAAAATGGATCTATCACAGAAAGCATAGCTTAACGCTATCAGCTAATAATAAAAATACAATCACCTTAATGCAACAACACTTTTTATATTTAATGTCCTGCAGCCTGATGTAACAGTCACTTTTTTGCAGAATGTATTGGAATTTTAAAGTTAAAGCAACACCACTGATACTTTATCCAAAAATAGTCACATCATAATTAATTAACATTTTCATATACGTGGGAAAATGTGCATTTGCCATATCTAGGCATTTCTGAAACAGAAGGTTAAAGAGTAACTCTACTTTTGTTGAGAAAAAAACAATCCCCTTGGGGTGACCAATGGACATTGCAAGGATTTTAATAAACTTGCTGCAGATTCCTACCTGTTTCTGTTCTGACGAAAAGCTGTTTACTTGGCTATGTCAATGCGAGTGAATCTGAATTTTCATTATTAACTAGCTGATGCACTTGCAGTGTTCTAATGAGGAAATTTGAAGAGTCCACATCCCTTTAGAAGTGATTAGCCCTTTGTGAGTATTTCACCAAAAATTACATTTTTTTGTTGCAGAGGATGCCTAAAATCTGCCTTACAAATTAGTGCAGACTTCTGGGAAAGTCAGTTAGCCAATCACACAAGCAGAAATTGATGTTTCTGGAGGCATTTTCTACACAAACTGCATTGAATTTTACAGATAAAAAAAAAGTAATTCTTAATAACATGCTTTTACAATATGGCTTGCGTAGCAATTGTACATGCTAAATGTTTTTTTATTTCCTTTTGTTTCCTATGAAAGTGGAGGTACCCTTTAAAGATATAAAGCAGCTCCCTTCTGATGAGATTTCCACTTCTAACTTGACTCAATTACAATATCAGGCTCTTGCCAAATAAAAGATGAATAGCAAATGTGTAATTAAACCATCAGACAAAGGTGGGAATGTCATATTAATTGACAATGAACAGTATAAAGAGAAGCGTCAGCCAGTTTTGAAAAGTCATAAATGGTATAGGGTTATTTCTCAGTATGGTCAACAAGGTACATAGGCAATTTGTGAGCATATTATGAAAAGCCTTTACAGAGGCATTAATTGATAAGGATTAATTTGAGTACTTAAATGTGAAACACCCCAAAACACCCATGTTCTACACTCTCTGTAGGACACACAATATATTACCAAACCACCACGGCAGCTGAAAATTTCTTCAGCGTAGAAGCTCATTTACTAGCCCGGCACAGGTACATAAATTATATTCTGGTCATCTGGACGGGAAATGTTGAAGTATTTTTGAAATGTGGACATTGTCATATAGACATATGGATCTCTACCAGACTCTACCAGACTATATAGAAAGGAAACAGCTAAACATACAATCTCAGAGTGTACACCCAAGCCCCTTAATCTACAGCATAACATATAGCCAGTGTTTAGGATTATGTAGAAACTGTACTAATAATGAGGCATTTGAGAGGGAGGCCAAAACACTCATGCAGAGATTGCTGATGTGTGGTTTTAGGAGAAAATTACCTAAAAATTCATACCACAGGGCCAAAGATCAGTCCAGAGAAACACTCCACTGTAAATTAAATTACTTGATATGCAGCCAATCACTGGCAGGTACAGTCAAACCTAAAAAAAAATAATGGTACCTTTTAACTAGTAATGAAACTGCTAGTTATTATGTGCGTGATCACCCAGAAGTAGTATATAGATCAGGTTGTACATAGTAATTATGTGGGTAAAAAAAAGTGAGGATCCCTGTATGTGTAAAGGAATATACAGATGTGGGAGATGTGATTATTGTCACTGGATATATTTGGATATGCTTTGCATCTAGACACTTTGTTGATTGTCAGACAGTTAGTATTGTGAACTTGGTGTACTGCATATGCGGTGCATTAAATATGGGCAAAACAAAAAGGCAGTTCTGCTATTGTATACAGGACCACAACTATTCTTTAGACTGTAGTAAAGTCGAAGACACATTGGCCTGAAACACAGTTTTAAAGCAACATGTATCTACTTCGTGGCACTGGACAAAGTCCAGTGCCTTGAAAAAGTATTCATACCCCTTGAAATATTCCACATTTTGTCATGTTGCAACCAAAAACGTAAATGTATTTTAGTGGTATTTTATGTGATAGACCAGCACAAAGTGGCACATAATTATGAAGTGGAAGGAAAATGATAAATGGTTTTCAACATTTTTTACAAATAAATAAGTGAAAAGCATGGCATGCATTTGTATTAAGCCTGAGTCAATACTTTGTACAACCACCTTTCGCTGCAATTACAGCTGCAAGTCTTTGATATCATTTATCATTTTCCTTCCACTTCACAATTATGTGCCATTTTGTGTTGGTCTATCACATAAAATCCCAATAAAATACATTTTCGTTTTTGTAACATTACAAAATGTGGAAAATTTCAAGAGGTGTGAATACTTTTTTAAGGCACTGTACATGAGGATCTGCATGAGCGAGATTTCAACAAACAAGTCCTAAGGAATGAGACTTAATGGATTCAGTGTCTTGGGGCTACTTGAGCCCTGGGACTAAATTATGTCTTAATTTACAAACCTTTCCTGCAGTTGCTTTTGAAATGTCCATATATAGTACATATGCCTATGGTACTCATATGATAATATGTTTAATATACCCTCTAATGTCTACAGACAAACTTCTGAAATGAATATATAGGGGGTCAATTACTATAGCGCCACGGCACTAATTCGCACAAATTGCCACAAATTAGCGCTAATTCGCTGCAATTTAGCGCGAATTAGCGCTAATAGCGCTAATTCGCGCTAAATCGGTATTCACTATAGCGCTGGTGAGAAAATTCTCCCAAAATCGAATTTACTATAGCTCCCTGAAACTAAATAGTGCCCAAACCCTTATTCTGCTAAAACCTAGAGAATTGCACATGGAAATAATGTTTAGAGCATGATATAATTGGCTAAATGGTACTGAAATATGCGGTATATTATTTAAAGACAATCTGCTTTTAAACTGTGTGAAAAGGTGATTTCTACACTGAAATATCTTTAAAAGTCTGAAAATTGAAAAATTCCCCGTTTTGGACAACTAGGTGCCAACACAACTGAGCATGCTCAGACCTGAAAATAACTCTCATTTTAACTCAAGTGTCTTTTTCACCCGGAGCTATAGTAAATACCAAAATGAGAGCTAATTAGAGAACACTTTTTGGGAGTTAAAATCTGCTCTATTTTAGTCCAAATGAAGTTTCAGTCACTGATTCTAATGGAACAATTCTAACTTTCACAAAAAAAACCTTTTAATGTTGAGATGAAATGTATCTTTCTGTGAAATAAATTTTCCTTTGCAACATTGTTGCTTTTACTTAAAATATTTTGATTTTAAGAATACTAGAATGTGAAATGTTTTGATGTTTTGGTAAAATATATTTTTCTCTGTCACTTTCACTTTTTACTCTCCATCTCACAACAATCTTTACCCCAAACTCACACAGGTGTCTTTATAATCCACAAACAATACCAATGCTGATGCAAATTTAAAATGAATCACATTTTTTGTGCTTTTTATTATCTCCAAATATTCATAATATGAGCCCAAAAAATGTGATATGTGTACCAACATCAGAAATCAAAATGTAATTCCCAAAAATTTGAGAGTAATATTCTACTCTCACCCACAAAAAAACACCAAATATCACAGAATAAATCAAGAAGAATAACTCGAGTAATGTAATTCCATCACCTGTATGTCCATGCAGTATTTATGTGTAGGAGAGTCTCACACATGGCAGCTCTGTGGCTTAGGGGTTAGAACTTCTGCTTAGTATTCCTGAGTGTCTGAGTTCAAATCCCAACCATGTTACTTCATGTGGAGAAGTTGTCTCATCTCCTAGGTCCTATAACTAAACGTAGGAGGGTTCCACCACCATTGTAAGTCTTTTCCAGATACACTATTTAGCCAAAAGTATTGGGACGCCTGCCTTTACACACACATGAACTTTAATGGCAGCCCAGTTTTAGTTCGTAGGGTTAAAATTTGATTTGTCCCACCCTTTGCAGCTAGAACAGCTTCTGGGAAGGCTGTCCACAAGGTTTAGTGTGCCTATGGGAATGTTTGATCATTCTTCCAGAAGTGCATTTGTGAGGCCAGGCACTGATGTTAGATGAGAAAGCTTGGCTCGCAGTCTCTACTCTAATTCAGCCAAAGGGTGTTCTATCGGGTTGAGGCCAGGGGTCTGTGCAGGCCAGTCAAGTTTCTCCACCCCAAACTTGCTCATCCATGTCTTTATGGACCTTGCTTTGTGTACTAGTGTGCAGTCATGTTGGAACAGGAAGGGGCTTTCCCCAAACTGTTCCCACAAAGTTGGGAGCATGAAATGTCTTGTTATGCTGACGCCTTAAGAGTTCCCTTAACTGGAACTAAGAGGCCATGCCCAACCCCTGAAAAACAACCCCACATCATAATCCCCACTCCACCAAATCATTTGGACCAGTGTACAAAGCAAGGTCCATAAAGACATGGATCAGTGATTTTGGGGTGGAGGAACTTGACTGGCCTGCACAGAGTCCTGACCTCAACACAACAGAACACCTTGGGGATGAATTACAGAGGAGACTGTAAGTCAGGCTTTCTCATCCAACATCAGTGCCTGACCTCACAAATGCACTTGGAAGAATGGTCAAACATTCCCACAGACACACTCCTAAACCTTGTGGACAAGAAGAGTTGAAGCTGTTATAGCTGCAAAGGGTGGGCCAAATGAGTTTTGAACCCAATACTAATACTGGGATGCCATTACAGTTCATGTGCATTTAAAGGCAGGCATCCCAATACTTAGGCCAATATATTGTATATTGCTTGAGACACTGAGCATGGCTATGGACTTAGGGCTGGTTCACACCACAGAGATGCAGAAATCATGTGTGGGGCTGCCTGGTGGCTAAGTGGGTAGCAGTTCTGAATAGAAGCACCTGGGATGTTGGTTCAATTCCCCAACATGCTAATCCTTGTGTTGAAGTTTCTATGTTCTCCCTGTGTGGGTTTCTCACCACAATCAAAAGACATTCTGGCATTTTATTTGTCTCCTGTTGAAATAGGTTCTAATGTAAGAACGTTAATTTTGGACTTTATATTGGAAGCTCATTGCAGCCAGGGACTGATGTTAATGTTTATTAGCACTAATCATGCCCAGGGACTTGGACATTTCAAATTTTAGGGTTTACACTGCACAGGTACATATGCTTAGAAAACTGTTGCTTTGTTTATGTGGATGCAAATGGATTTTGATCTTTGTCCTGTAGTTGGAGATTTGATGCACATAGCCAAGGCTAACACAGTTGCAAATAGTATTATGTGTTCCTGCTCATCAGGTGCAATCACTTTAGACATACATGAAAAGGTAGATTGAAAGATACTGGTGGGCGTGTACTTCTATTGGGTGTGTCAGTGTGCTAACAATACAACCTCTCTTATATAAAGGCCTGCAGTAGGGGGGTTCATTTGGCCTGAGATGGTCAGTTTTTTTGCTGTGATTTGTGGTGGGAGAAGGAATGCTATTGGGAGATTTGAATTCTTGTGCATTTTTTCAATCAAAAGTGGGTTTATGTGGCCATGCTATCAATGTTGTGCATGTGTTGTTCCTGTCTGATCATGCAAACATCGTTTGGAAGCATCTGCTGACCTACTCTTTTTGATCTCGTTTCATTGTGTACACTGAAATGCAGCTTCCAGCAGAACATGGTCACCTATGTATGTGTGGATTGTGGGCTGGTGATGGGTGTTTTGAATAAGTCTTTTGTAATATTATGTGGGAATGCTTTGTAAGAATGACTGTTAAGTATGTTTCTATAATCTTGCAGATAATGTGATGGTGCCCGCTATACACTGAAATTAAAGCTGTGTCCACTCTAAGGTTTTGTTTAATTTTAGATTGTAAGCTCCTATGAGCAGGGCCCTTAAAATTCCATTGCTAAATGTAGCACCATATATCCTGTCCACATTTTTTTGAAGCTAGTAAATGAATGTAATTTTTTTTTTCTGCTGGTAAAATAAAAGTACATTATTGAGCTTTTGGTGTGGTGTGTTTTGTTTTTTTTTGTTTTTTTTTTTTTCCTTCTACTTTTTCTTTCTTTAGTTTTTGTGGGTGGTGTTTTTGGGAAAGTGCAATATCTCTTATATTTTATTTCAATATGTATTTGTGCACCAAAAAACTAATCTTTGCCCTGGTTTACATTGATGCTACTTTGAAATCGCGCTACTTCACTTGAAGTAGCATGATTTCAAAGTAGCAAGGTCAGCGTGATTTCAGGTGGCTTCATACACAAATGTCTATTGAAGTCACACCTGAAATCGGCAAAAGTAGTGCAGGAACTACTTTAGCAAATTGGTGCGGCGCCACAAAAAAGTTGCATCGATTGGAACAGTGCCATTGCCAACAGTCATGCGATTTGATCTCTCAAATTGCATGACCAATCGCTCCAATGTAAACCTAGGCTTCTGCACAACTGCAAGTTGATGATAAAGGTGGAATCTTTATATATAACAGCTGTGGAGAATTGCAGGTAATGAATTCAGCTGGTGGCTAGGCAGTGTTTGAATGTGTCAGCTCTGGTTCATATTGGTGTGATTTGACATGTCAAAACTGTGGCAATTGCACTGTTCTAATTGGTGCGATTTGTATTGATATTGGTGCAGAAACCTGCACTGATGTCTCTGATGTTGCCCCCACAGTCGGGACTGACATGCAGGAATTAAATTGTGGGAGTTCAGCTGAATGCTTTCCTCCCTCTGTCAGTGTGAACCAGGGCTCAAACTGGGCCTTTTGTCTTTGTAATTCACCTGCTGCTAACCCAGGGACACCATTTCTTATCAAACTCCCTTAAGTTTACTTTCAAATATATGTAGACATACAGATTTGCATATCTGAAAATAAAAAATACTAATCATGGTGGAGATCAAATATTCGCAGCTGCAATCAAAAGCGTGGTTTCACCTTCTGACCTGGAAATTAATCGTCATATGCACCCGGAAGTTCCTGTGCTGGTCAGGATCTCCATCTAGGTGGACGTGGCGAGGTCTCTTTAGCAAAGACGAGGTGCTGCTCATTGGCCGGGTAAGTGTAGGATATGTACTTGTACTTAATCAATGCGGGGGTGGATGTAGTACTTAGATTTGATGTGGGTGGGGTTCATTGATTTGTTTGGCATCACCACACATTTGCTTCCGTCCCTTGTGCACACATCACTTCCTGCATTTGTTCTGCTGATGTAAATCAGTAAGGACTATGCAAGTATAAATGAGAGCTCCTTTTATTAAAATATATATGACTTGTTTCACAGCTGGGTGACTTTTCCAGCAAATTTGGACCTCTGAGTTGCATGACAAGTTGTACCCCATGATACTCAATAATAACCATTCATATCTGTGCTACTTTAAGTCGCACCAACTTCAAAGTAGTCCCTGTACTACTTTGATGTGACTTGAGGTATATCGGGTACAATATTACACCGGCATTCCCAGAAGTTGGGGCCAAGTTGCAGCGGCAAAGTGGCAGCAAAACTGTGTTTCTTTCAGGTTGCAGCAGTGTGAATGAGATTCAAGGATAACACCTTTGAATTTGGCCTTATTGTCACTTGTGCATCCTGCAAGTGTAGCAAATTCTTCCCTGCACTACCTTGGTTTGACTTTGATGCAATTTGAGGTCCATACACCACAAGATTACACAGACATTGCTTCAAGTCATGACAAAAGCTGTGCAATTTTAAGGTCGCACAAGTGCAAATGGGTCCTTATTCAAAGGTGTTATCAATTAATCGCATTAGGTTACTTTCACACTTGGGTGACTTTTCATGGAGCTTAGGACCTCAGAGTCACATGAAAAGTTGTCCCCCTTGATTTCCATGCATATTTATTAGAGCTGCACGATTAATCGTCATCGTGATTTTTTTCCTCTTTACGATCTTGAAAAAAGCGTTTCACGATTCTTGCTATGCAAAGAACTCTCTCTGCTCTTCTGAAGCCACAGCCATCAAAAGAAAGGAATAGAAAAACCGGGAAGTCTGCCAAGAATTAGAACATTCTTTATCCATGAACTTAACTAGAAACCTTGTAACAATTTGTCAATAAAATAGACTTCTGTGTAAGTGAGGAAAGTTTAACCACTTAAACACTAAACATTTTTCTGACAATTGTTGGTTTCAGGTTAAAATCATTTTTTTTTGCTAGAAAATTACTTAAAACCCCCAACATTATATTTTTTTTAGTAGAGACCCTAGAGAATAAAATGGTGGTTGTTACAATATTTTATGTCACACTGTATTTGTGCCTTTCAAATGCAATTTTTTTTGGAAAAAATTACTTTAATGAATTAAAAAAAAAAAAAGAAAAGTTAGCCCAATTTTTTGTGGGATAATGTGAAAAATTTTACATCGCGAGAATCGTGATCTTTTTATTCTAAGCAAGAAAATTGTGATTCTCATTTTGGCCAGAACTGTGCAGCTCTAATATCTATGCAACTTCACCCATGTTCGCATAGGTCTGAATTGACATGTCAAATTGTAGGCCAAATCGGCGCCTATTGATGGCAATGGAACTGTCCAAATTGGTGCGACGCCACAACGCTTCCCAAAAGTAGTTCCTGCACTACTTTGGGCGACTTCAGGGGGCGATTTCTTACCTCCCAACTTTTTGAGATGGGTATAAGGGACACCTATTAGCAAAAGTAGGTAGGCATAGGACACCTTCTTAAAGGAGAACAGTTGGGACCTATGTGATTTCACTAGACATCTGTGCAGGAAAGTGCACTGATGTCTCTGAAATCACTGACAAAGTCGGGCTGAGTCACACTTGTGCAACTTTGGACATCAGAGTCGCATGACAAGTCATACCCCATGATTTTCAATGTGTACCATTCATATCTGTGCGATTTCAAGTAACACTGACTTCAACGTAGTCCCTGTACTACTTTGGTCTGACTTTGATGCGAGTTGAGGTCCATAGACCTCAAGTTTACACAGGCATTCCCTGGAATTGCGGCAAAATTGCTGATGCAAAATTGTGGGAAAGTTGCGTGTCTTTCCCTGCGACTCCTGCGTCCATAGACCTCAAGATTACACAGGCATTGCTTAAAGTCGCATTAAAATCTCGCAACTTTCAGGTCACACAAGTGTGAAAGGTGCCTAAGTCACTGTGCTGAGTACTATTTTATACCTAGAATATAAAGTAGTCCCACCAAACACTAGTAAATGACTGTTCTCAATATAATTGAGCTCAAATGGCTGAAAATCACACAGATGGTATCACCTACTGAAAGCTTGCATTGTACTCAGCAGCATATGCTGAAAAGAGGCGAATGCCTATTAACCAATGCCACATCGGCATGAGCATGGTTGTTACTATAATATTAATGCCTGAAATGCAAAACATTATTCTATAGAATCAAACATTAGTAAATGTATTTTCTCTGTAGGTAAGTGTTCAGCTCTGTAGCATAGCGGGATACCCTGCTGCCCCCAAACGTTCAAGCTATGAATTCAAATCCCACTGACAGCATCACCTCCTGGAAGTGTGCATTGTACTCAGAAGCATAATTAGCCAAAGCACATCAGCTTGCTTTATTCCATATTTTAACTCTTCAAATGCATGCAATGGTATGTACTTATTCAATAATATTATGGTATGGAATTCCAAAATTCAAGGAAAAAAATGTCGTAGGGTCCCCCCAGTACATACCAGGCCCTTCGGTATGGCGTTTAAGGGGAACCCCACACCAAAATGTAAAATAAATTTGATGTGGGGCCCCCCAAAATCCATACCAGACCCTTATCCGAGCATGCAGCCTGGAGGTCAGGATAGGGGGGGACGAGTGAGCACCCTCCCTGTCTGAACCTTACCAGGCCACATGCCCCAAAGCACCTTTTCCCCATGTTGATGGGGACAAGGGCCTCTTCCCGACAACCCTGGTCGGTGGTTGTCGGTCTGCAGGCAGGGGGTTTATCAGAATCTGGAAGCCCCCTTTAACAAGGGGGCTCCCAGATCCTGCCCCCTATGTGAATAGGTATGGGGTACATTTTACCCCTACCCATTCACCAAAAAAAGCTGTGAAATGTAAAAAAATCAATAGCTGGTTTTTGACAAGTCCTTTATTGTAAAATAGCTCCGAGCTGTCTTCTTCCCTGAGCCATCTTCTCCAGACGCTGTCTCTCCCTCCTCCATCTTTTCCCCGAGCTGTATTCTCCCAGAGCCGTCTCTCCTGCCGCCGCCATCTTCTCCATCTGCTGTGTTCTTCCGCACCGCTGGTTACTCGCTAATAAAAAAAAAGCTGCTCTTCTTCCATGGTGGTCTTCCTCCGCTGTGTTGTCACCCGCTGTGTGGCGTCTCTTACATAGCCATGGAGTGGACTCTCTGGGTGACATTATCGGATGGCCACAGAAGACCGCCACAAGAAGAGCGGCTTTTTTTTTTATTGGTGGGTAACTGGCTGCGCTGAAGAACACATCAGCGGGAGAAGATGGTGGCAGCAGGAGAGACAGCTCGGGGAGAAGAAACATCAAACACTAGTGAATGTATTTTCTATGTATGACTGTGCTACACCCAATAGGCTAGCGGTCAGCACTTCTACCTTGAAGAACTCATGGGTTCAAATCCCAAAGAGAAATGCTAAAAGATTGAATTGGTGAAAAAAAAGCAAATGACTATTAGCCAATTAGCCAAAGCAGCATATGCTGAAAATAGGTGAATGCCAATTAGCCAATGCACTTTAAATTTGGCTGATTCTATTATATTAACTCTTCAAATGCATGCAATGATATGTAAGTATTCAATACTATTATGGTGTGAAATTCCAAACACCACACACTAACTAATGGGCAGATTACATTTTTTTGTTTGTTTATTTTAATTCGCTTGTGCACTGAAAAAATAAACACAGCTGGGGGATGGTAGGTTGGTGTTTGAACATGTACCATGAGTGCTGTGGAGACATCTGAGCAGACTACTAAGCCATTGTGCTAAGTATGAGACCTGCATAATAGCGTAGTATGATTAAAGAATGAATATAAATAATTACCGCTTTATAGTCACCTAAATTAAAAAATTAAAAATAACATACAACAAATAGGTAACCTAAATGTTTAATACATTACTATGTAATAATCATTCATAACTGCATTCGTTAGCAAAAGAAGGAAAAAACTAGGAATACTAATTGCAACATACATCAATAGATGCACACGAGGTAGAGCACATCTCACATAAAAATGTTTCTTTCACATACATGGATCATGGTTACAGTGCAGTACTATATAACAACTTGGTAGGAATTTGCATTTGCATATACGCGGCAGCGCTAATTAGCGCCAGCTTAGAATTTACTAACATGTGTTTCTCACTAATAGCGCTAATTTTTCATTCGCACATTCGCCTGTTGAAATTTTATTTGGCTAAAATGGGAGCTATTATTTGCCATAGTGCCCAGTACTTCCTGCCGCTATAGTAAATGACCCCCATAGACTTTAACGGTGTTCGCGTGCGCGAACAAACTTTTTTCCTGTTCACATGTTCTGGTGCGAACCAAACAGGGGGGTGTTCGGCTCATCCCTACCTAGCAGTAAAAAGGGTCGCTGGTTCGTATTCCCAACCACACTGCCTGCCTGCATGGGTTTCCTCCGGGTACTCCGGTTTCCTCCCACACTCCAAAGACATGCTGGTAGGTTAATTGGCTTCTGTCTAAATTGGCTCTAGTATATGAATGTGAGTTAGGGACCTTAGATTGTAAGCTCCTTGAGGGTAGGGGCCCATGTGAGTGTATAATGTATATGTAAAGCACTGCGTAAATTGACGGCACTATAGAAGTACCTTAAATAAAAATAAATAAGTCTTCACTAATATTATAGTGTGAATCTCAAAAACACCTTAAACTAGCTAACAAGCAGTTTACATTTGATAAACTTTATTGTATGGTATATAAACCATCAAACACTAGTAAAAGTATTTTGTATATATAATTGTGCTCAGCCCAATAGGCTAGCAGTTAGCACCTCTACCTTCAAAAATTCAGGTATTGAAAGACTCATGGGTTCAAATCCCACAGGAGAATCCTGAAAGATTACTATTGGTGGAGAAAAGGAGAATGCCAATTAGCCAAAGCAGCATACAGTGAATGCCAAGTAGCCAATACACTTTAATGTGGTTGATATTATTGTATTAACTCTTCAAATGCTTGCAATGGTATGTAAGTATTCACTAATATTATGGTGTGAATCTCCAAACACCACACACTAGCTAACAAGCAGTTTACATTTGATAAACTTTATTGTATAGTATATAAAACATCAAACACTAGTAAAAGTATTGGTATGTATAATCGTGCTCAGCCCAATAGGCTAGCAGTTAGCACCTCTACCTTCAAATCATTCAGGTATTGAAAGACTCATGGGTTCAAATCCCACAGAAAAAAATCCTAAAAGATTGCATTGGTGGGAAAAGGAGAATGCCAATTAGCCAAAGCAACTCATAGCCAATGCACTTTTATGTGAATGATTTTATTGTATTAACTCTTTAAATGCATGCAATGATATGTAAGTATTCAATTATATTATGATGTGACATTCCAAACACCACACACTAGCTAAAGGGCAGTTTACATTTCTTTGTTTGTTTATTTTAATTCACTTGTGCACTGAAAAAATAAACACAGCTGGTGGATGGTAGGTTGGCTGTTGTTTGAACTCATACCATGAGTGGTGTGAAGATATCCAAGGAGACCACTAAGCCATTGTGCTAAGTACAAGACATGCATAATAGTGTAGTATTATTTAAGAATGAACATAAATAATTACTGCTTTATAGTCAACTAAATTAATAAATAATAAATCAAAACATAAAAAAAACAACATACAACAAATAGGTAACCTAAATATTAATACATGTAACTTTACAGAATAGCAGACATTACTATGTAATAATCATTCAGAACTGTATTTCTTAGCAAAAGAAGGAAAAAAAACTAGGAATACTAATTAAAATATAAATCAATAGATGCACGGGAACTAGAGCACATCTCTGATAAAAATGTTTTTTTCACATACATGGATCATGGCTACAGTACAGTGCTATATAACAACTTGATAAGAATTGGCATTTGTATATACGCGGAAGCGCTAATTAGCGGCAATTTAGAATTTACAAGCGGTTGTTCCCCACTTGTTTCGCTAATTTTCATGCGCAAATTCGCCGGTTTTGTTTTCATATGGCTAAAATGGGTGCTATTATTTGCCATAGTGCCCAGTACTTCCTGGAGTTATAGTAAATGACCCCCATAGTGTATATGTATGTGTATGATGCCTTAAAAGGCTGCATTCTTCTCTATGTATTCTATTGATCTCTTTGGAAGTGGCACATTTCCACCATCATAAAATGACAAAAGTATTCAAAGTGATTGTAAACCTTCTTTTTTTTTTTAAATAACAAACATGTCATACTTACCTCCACTGTGCAGTTCATTTTGCACAGTGTGGCCTTGAACCTCGTCTTATGGGATCCTCCGGCGGCGCTCGCGGCTCCTTCTCACATTTGTAAACCCCCTGGGAGAAGCGGTCTCCCTGGTGGTTACCTTGTGGGTGCACTCCCGAGTCCAGCATTTGCGTGCACAGACACAGAATGCCGGACTCGGCGCCACCCCCCCAGCGCCCGCATCATTGGATTTGGTTGACAGCAGTGGGAGCCAATGCCTGAGCTGCTATCCATCTATCCAATCAAGAGCCAAGAACCCCGGGCAGAGAAGGTGAGCGCATCTCTGCCGAGGGAACGAACGGGCTCAGGTGAGTAAAATGGGGGGGCTGGGGCACCGGTCAGTGTCAGAAGTTTTTTCATCTTAATGCATAGGATGCATTAAGGTAAAAAAAGACAAGGGTTTACAACCCCTTTAAGATTTCCATGGTCGGTATACAAAAGAAGAGGTGCTTTTAAGCCACTGGTGCCAATTTTCTGTGACCCATTTGATGGTTATAATTACTGTCTGCTGATGAGACTTTCTAAAGAAGAAGGATCTGGGTTAGTGAGTACTGGAGTCAAAAACTTTTTTTAAAGTCTCAAAGAATGACAGAGCTTCTGCCAGCAAAGACAAAGTATGGACACGTTTTGTTATCAGGGCTATAATGAAGGGAGGATGTATCAGAGGAAGGAGACTTGAGTCTGATAATAAAATGCTTTTGGAGAGTTTAGCATAGAGGGAATGTTCCCAGAGCTTGGACAGAATAATGCAAACATGTTTGACATGTTCTGCGATAGAGAGGAGGAAAAAATGAGGATGCCATGCAGGTGAATTGGTACAAAATTGTTTAAATTATTGCTGGAAGACATCATTGACAAACTCTTGGAACACAGCAGGAGCGTTTCTGAGCCGAAAGGGCATTACTTGTGATTAGGAATGAGCTTCGTGTTCGAGTCGAACCCATGTTCGACTCGAACATCGTCTGTTTGCCCGTTCGCTAAATTGCGAACGATATGGGCCAAATTCATGTGGCGCATCACGGCCCATAATTCACTGCGGCATCGCAGTGCATTGCTGGCTGATGATTGGCCAAGCATGCACTATGACCCGCATGCTTGGCCAATCACAGCGCCGTCTGAACAGAGAGCCGTAATTGGCCAAAGCCAAGGAGGCTTTGGCCAATTATGGCTCAGGGGATTTAGCACACGCCCCACACTATATAAGGCCGCCTGCACGGCGGCCCTGTGTAGTGTGTGTTCCGGCGTTCATAGATAGAGAGAGAGAGAGAGACAGACAGTGTCATTTGATTTGAGTTAGATAGATTAGGCAGAACAGTCAGTCAGCTGCACTTACAGTGTATTGTGTATATATATGCATCCCAGGTGTTGCATATATATATATACACTGTATTCGGTTTAGCTAGATCCGTTCCTGTTATCTTCTTACTGACAGGCAGGCTTGTCTTGTTACAGTATTTACAGCTACCTGAAGAAAATTGCTGGTGTTCTTTTGATCCTATTAGTACCACAGTCAGGCAGCTAGACTATTTACAGTTAGTGCAGTGCGTCCTGCTCACAGTGTTCAGCTAAAACTACAAGTTAGTGCTGTGCGTCCTGCTCACAGTGTTCAGCTAAAACTACAAGTTAGTGTGGTGTGTCCACCTCACAGAGTTCAGCTAAAACTACAAGTTAGTGCGGTGCGTCCACCTCACAGTGTTCAGCTAAACCTACAAGTTAGTGCTGTGCGTCCTGCTCACAGAGTTCAGCTAAAACTACAATTAGTGTGGTGCGTCCTCCTCACAGTGTCCAGCTAAACCTACAAGTTATTTTTTTGCGACCTCTGCACAGTGTTCAGCTAAACCTACAAGTTAGCGTAGTGAGACCTCTGCACAGTGTTCATCTAAAGCTACAAGTTAGTGCAGTGCGTCCTGCTCACAGTGTTCAGCTAGATCCGTTCCTGTTATCTTCTTACTGACAGACAGGCTTGTCTTGTTACAGTATTTACAGCTACCTGAAGAAAATTGCTGGTGTTCTTTTGATCCTATTAGTACCACAGTCAGGCAGCTAGACTATTTACAGTTAGTGCAGTGCGTCCTGCTCACAGTGTTCAGCTAAAACTACAAGTTAGTGTGGTCCGTCCACCTCACAGTGTTCAGCTAAACCTACAAGTTAGTGTGGTGCGTCCTGCTCACAGTGTTCAGCTAAAACTACAAGTTAGTGGGGTACGTCCACCTCACAGTGTTCAGCTAAACCTAGAAGTTAGTGCTGTGCGTCCTGCTCACAGTGTTCAGCTAAACCTACAAGTTAGTGTAGTGAGACCTCTGCACAGTGTTTATCTAAAGCTACAAGTTAGTGCAGTGCGTCCTGCTCACAGTGTTCAGCTAGATCCATTCCTGTTATCTTCTTACTGACAGGCAGGCTTGTCTTGTTACAGTATTTACAGCTACCTGAAGAAAATTGCTGGTGTTCTTTTGATCCTATTAGTACCCCAGTCAGGCAGCTAGACTATTTACAGTTAGTGCAGTGCGTCCTGCTCACAGTGTTCAGCTAAAACTACAAGTTAGTGGGGTACGTCCACCTCACAGTGTTCAGCTAAACCTAGAAGTTAGTGCAGTGCGTCCTGCTCACAGTGTTCAGCTAAAACTACAAGTTAGTGCTGTGCGTCCTGCTCACAGTGTTCAGCTAAACTTACAAGTTAGTGTAGTGAGACCTCTGCACAGTGTTCATCTAAAGCTACAAGTTAGTGCAGTGCGTCCTGCTCACAGTGTTCAGTTAGATCCGTTCCTGTTATCTTCTTACTGACAGGCAGGCTTGTCTTGTTACAGTATTTACAGCTACCTGAAGAAAATTGCTGGTGTTCTTTTGATCCTATTACTACCACAGTCAGGCAGCTAGACTATTTACAGTTAGTGCAGTGCGTCCTGCTCACAGTGTTCAGCTAAACCTACAAGATAGTGTGGTGCGTCCTTCTCACAGTGTTCAGCTAAACCTACAAGTTAGTGCGGTGCGTCCTGCTCAGAGTGTACAGCTAAACCTACAAGTTAGTGCTGTGCGTCCTGCTCACAGTGTTCAGCTAAAACTACAAGTTAGTGTGGTGTGTCCACCTCACAGAGTTCAGCTAAAACTACAAGTTAGTGCGGTGCGTCCACCTCACAGTGTTCAGCTAAACCTACAAGTTAGTGCTGTGCGTCCTGCTCACAGAGTTCAGCTAAAACTACAATTAGTGTGGTGCGTCCTCCTCACAGTGTCCAGCTAAACCTACAAGTTATTTTTTTGCGAGCTCTGCACAGTGTTCAGCTAAAGCTACCTGTAGAAGGTTGGTGGTGTTTTCCTGATCCTATCACTACCGCAGGCAGCTAAAAAAGCTACAAGTTAGTTTTTTAAGAGCTCTGCACAGTGTTCAGCTAAAGCTATCTGTAGAAGGTTGGTGGTGTTCTCATACTACAGGCAGGCAGTTGATTTTGCTAGCTGCAGTATCAGTACATATATATATATATATATATATATATATATATATATATATATATATATATATATCCCAGCTTAGTGCAGCTACAGGCCATTAGTATGTCTGGAAGGCCAAGAAGGAGAGGCAGACAGTCACAAGCCAATAAGAGAGGGCAAGCAGGCTCTGTGTGTAGTGATGGTCGTGGAGACGGTGCATCCTCATCAGCACGTGGCCGTGGGACACGCTTGGCCTTTTTTTCGGCAGCTGGCCGTGTTGAGCCGCAACATGCGGAAGACTTGGTCGAGTGGATGACCAAGCCGTCCTCATCCTCCTCATCCTCTCTCACCCATGCCCAGGGTACTTTGTCTGGCAAAGCAGTGGCCTCTTCCCTTGGCTCAATGTCATCAGTGACTCCTTCCTTACCCCACCATGTCCTCCTGAGGAGTCCCTCGAACTGTTTGACCACAGTGTTGGGTACATGCTCCAGGAGGATGCCCAGAGTTTGGAAGGCTCTGATGATGATACTGAGCTCGATGAAGGCAGTAATGTGAGCACGGACAGAGGGGGTGCCCAAGAAGGACAGCAGTCTGGCAGTCATGCTCCCCCTGCTGCAGCATACTGCCAGGTTTGCTCCAGTGATGAGGAGGGAGGGGATGATGAGGTCACTGACTCAACGTGGGTGCCTGATAGGAGAGAGGAGGAGGAGGAGGCGGCACATCACCAACGAGGCAGGATGCCCTCCAGGGGCCAGCCTAAGGGCAGCACCTTGACTGCATCACACCCCAAAGCTCCACATGTGCAGGGCGCTGCAGTCTCTGCGCGTTATTCAAAAAGTTCTTTGGTGTGGGCCTTTTTTGAGACGAGTGCATCAGATCGCACCGCTGCTATTTGCAACATATGTCTCAAGCGTATCTCGCGTGGCCAAAACATCTCCCGCTTGGGTACCACATGCTTGACCAGACATATGTTGACCTGCCATGCAGTTCATTGGCAAGCGTATCTAAAAGACCCACACCAAAGAACAAAGAGGACCTCTCCTTGCTCCTCATCAGCTGAGATCTCCAACCCCACTATACATTCAGTCCTCTCTGAGACCTGCACTGAGAGGAATGAAGGTGTAGAATTAGGTGTGTCACAGCCGAATACTTGTGGGCAATCTGCGTTTGGTACACCGACGTCAGATTGTACCAGGCAAATTTCCCTGCCCCAGCTGCTGCACCGCCGAAAGAAGTTTGCTCCCAGCCATCCACATGCCCAGCGGTTGAATGCTAGCTTGGCAAAATTGCTAGCACTTCAACTGCTGCTTTTTCAGTTGGTAGACTCTGCCCCCTTCTGTGAGTTTGTGGAGTGTGCGGTTCCTCAGTGGCAGGTACCCAAACGCCACTTTTTCTCACGGAAGGCGATTCCTGCTCTCTACCGGCATGTGGAAGGCAATGTCCATGCCTCGCTGGACAGGGCGGTCAGCGGTAAGGTGCATATTACCGCTGACTCATGGTCCAGCAGGCATGGAGAAGGGACGTTACCTAAGTTTCACGGCGCATTGGGTGACTCTGCTGGCAGCTGGGAAGGATGCAGGACAAGGTGCAGTAGTGTTGGAGGTTGTTCCGCCACCATGCCTCCAAAATGCTAATGATTGTGACACACCTCTCTCCTCCACCCCCTCCTCTTCTTCTTCCTCCATGGCCTCTTCCTGTGCTTTGTCCTCTGAACCAGCGGTGCTCCGTAGCCGTTCAAGGGGCTACGCAAGTACGCAGGCCAAAAGATGCCATGCGGTGCTTGAGCTGGTGTGCTTGGGGGACAGGAGCCACACTGGGGCAGAGGTTCTGTCAGCTCTGCAGGGGCAGGTTCAGAGGTGGTTGACACCACACCAACTTAAGGCAGGAATGGTGGTTTGTGACAATGGCACCAACCTCCTCTCTGCCCTCCGACAGGGACAAATGACCCATGTGCCCTGTTTGGCTCACATCCTTAACTTGGTGGTGCAGCGGTTCTTGGGCAGGTACCCGGGCTTACAGAATGTCCTGAGGCAGGCCAGGAAAGTCTGTGTGCATTTCCGCTTGTCATATAATGCCAGTGCTCGGCTGACGGACCTCCAAAAGGAGTTTAACCTGCCCAAGAATCGCCTAATCTGTGAAATGCCCACCAGGTGGAACTCAATGTTGGCCATGCTGCAGCAGCTGCACACGCAGCAGAGGGCCATCAATGAGTACCTGTGCGACTATGGCACCAGGACAGGGTCAGGGGAGCTTGTTTTTTTTTCCCCACGCCAGTGGGCCATGATCAGGGATGCATGCACTGTCCTGTCACCATTTGAGGAGGCCACGAGGATGGTGAGCAGTGACAGTGCATGCATCAGTGACACTGTCCCCCTTGTCCACCTGTTGGAGCACACGCTGCGTGGAATAATGGACAGGGCACTTGAGGCAGAACAGAGACAGGAAGAGGAGGACTTCCTTCGCTCTCAAGGCCCCCTTTATCCAGACAGTGCCCGCCGATCACACAGGAAGAGGAGGAGGAGGAGGAGGAGGAGGAGGAAGATTGTGTCAGTATGGAGGTGGAGCCTGGCACTCAGCATCAGCAGCAGTCTTTAAGGGATCAGTCCCAAGAAACACATGGACTTGTACGTGGCTGGGAGGAGGTGGCTGCGGACCATGTCGTCCTTAGTGACCCAGAGGACTCCGCACCGAATGCCTCAGCAAACCTACGCTGCATGGCCTCACTGATCCTGCAAAGCCTGCGTAAGGATCCTCGTATTCGTGGTATCAAGGAGAAGGACCAATACTGGCTGGCAACCCTCCTTGATCCACGTTACAAGGGTAAGGTTGCGGACCTTATCTTGCCATCGCAGAGGGAGCAGAGGATGAAACATCTTCGGGAGGCCTTGCAGAAAGGTCTGTGCAACGCGTTCCCAGAGACTGGGAGGTTACAAACTCCTGTTTCTGGACAACGTGTTGCTGAGGCTTCGGTCAGTCAAAGAAGGAGCGGTGGAGAAGGTGGCCGTCTGACCGATGCGTTCAGACAATTTTTTGGTCCGCAGCCCCAAGGTATGATCGGTTCCAGCAACCATCGCCAGCGTCTGTTTTACATGGTGCAGGAATACCTAGGGGCAAGATCTGACTTGGACACCTTTCCCACCGAAAATCCTCTGGGTTACTGGGTCTTGAGGATGGATCACTGGCCAGAGCTTGCACAGTATGCAATTGAGCTACTGGCCTGTCCTGTATCCAGCGTTCTTTCGGAACGCACATTCAGTGCTGCTGGAGGCTTTGTAACCGATCCCAGGGTGCGTCTGTCCACCGACTCGGACGATCGACTGACCTTCATAAAAATGAATCAGTCTTGGATCACCACCAGCTACCAAGCACCTGATGCTGATGTAACCGAATAATTTTTTTTGAAATCTCAGATCCCTTCAAAGACTGCCTATGCTGATGCTGAGTGACTATCCCTGAGTAATTATCCTCTTCCTCCTCAATCATCACGCTGATAGCTTGAAAGAACATTTTTGGTTCTGGGCGCCACCACCAGTGCCTAAGGCCCAATTTTTCAGCCCCTGTTTAACAGGGGCGTGTAATTACAATTTTTGATGCAATACTTTGCAGCAGGACTCGTTCCTGCGTTCCAACTAGAGTATCTGTGAGGGGTTGCAGTGTTGTGGCACCAGCACCAGTGCCTAAGGCCCAATTTTTCAGCCCCTGTTTAACAGGGGCATGTAATTACAATTTTTGATGCAATACTTTACAGCAGGGCTCGTTTCTGCGTTCCAACTAGAGTATCTGTGAGGGGTTGCAGTGTTGTGGCACCAGCACCAGTGCCTAAGGCCCAATTTTTCAGCCCCTGTTTAACAGGGGCATGTAATTACAATTTTTGATGCAATACTTTGCAGCAGGGCTCGTTTCTGCGTTCCAACTAGAGTATCTGTGAGGGGTTGCAGTGTTGTGGCACCAGCACCAGTACCTAAGGCCCAATTTTTCAGCCCCTGTTTAACAGGGGCATGTAATTACAATTTTTGATGCAATACTTTGCAGCAGGGCTCGTTTCTGCGTTCCAACTAGAGTATCTGTGAGGGGTTGCAGTGTTGTGGCACCAGCACCAGTGCCTAAGGCCCAATTTTTCAGCCCCTGTTTAACAGGGGCATGTAATTACAATTTTTGATGCAATACTTTGCAGCAGGGCTCATTTCTGCGTTCCAACTAGAGTATCTGTGAGAGGTTGCAGTGTTGTGGCACCAGCACCAGTGCCTAAGGCCCAATTTTTCAGCCCCTGTTTAACAGGGGCATGTAATTACAATTTTTGATGCAATACTTTGCAGCAGGGCTCATTTCTGCATTCCAACTAGAGTATCTGTGAGAGGTTGCAGTGTTGTGGCACCAGTGCCTAAGGCCCAATTTTTCAGCCCCTGTTTAACAGGGGTCTGTAATTACAATTTTTGATGCAATACTTTGCAGCAGGGCTCATTTCTGCATTCCAACTAGAGTATCTGTGAGGGGTTGCAGTGTTGTGGCACCAGCACCAGTGCCTAAGGCCTAATTTTTCAGCCCCTGTTCAACAGGGGCATGTAATTACAATTCTTGATCTAATATTTCACAGCAGGGCCCATTTCTGCACCCACCAAGAGCGAGTGAGGACTTACAGTGTTGTGGCACCACCACCACCAAAGGCCCAATTTTTCTGCCCTTGTTCAACAGGGGCATGTAATTACAATTCTTGATCTAATATTTCACAGCAGGGCCTTGTGAGGGCTTACAGTCTTGTGGCCACAACAACACCTAAGGCCCAAATTTCTGCTGAGTATATAGGGCAGGCCCCTACTTTCAAACATCTAACTTACAAACGACTCCTACTTGCAAACGGAAGGAGACAACAGGAAGTGAGATGAAATCTACCCCTAGGAAGGGAAATTCTCTCCTGTAAGAGTTAATATGGGAAAAACATTTCTCCTTTCCACTGATGCTTTCCAATCCTTGTTCCACAAAAAACCCCAAATTTTCAAAAAACATTTGTCATTGGGACAAAAAGTGAGGTGAAATCTTCTGAAGAGGAGGAAAGACAGCAAAACAAATGTCACAGGGGTGATAACCCTTCCCTATGTTTTCCAAAAAGCTTAAAAAAGATTTTTTGGCTGGAGCTAAACACGTTAAAAATGTACCCGTTAAAAATTACAAACAGATTCTACTTAACAACAAACCTACAGTCCCTGTCTTGTTTGCACCGCCTGTATACTGCTGTTCAGAGTATATAGGGCCTGGTGGCCCCACACCTTTCCTTATTTTAATTTGGGTGCGGGGTTCCCCTTAATATCCATACAAGACCCAAAGGGCCTGGTAATGGTCTGGGGGATACCCATGCCGTTTGTCTCACTGATTTTCATCCATATTGCCAGGACCCGACATTACATTAAACCCGCAAGCAGTTTTAAATGAGATTTTTTCCTTTAAAAATGACATTTTGTGCAGGGACTGTTCTAAACACGGGAAACATGCGCCACTTTACAGGCATACTATAGACACACCCCAGGTACAATGTTTAAAGGAATATTTCACTTTTTTTTTTTTTTTACTTTAAGCATCATTAAAATCACTGCTCTCGAAAAAACGGACGTTTTTAAAAGTTTTTTTTGCATCGATACAAGTCCCCTGGGTTAGGACCCGGGTCCCCAAACCCTTTTTAGGACAATACCATGCAAATTATCCTTTAAAATGAGCACTTTTGATTTCGAACGTTCGAGTCCCATAGACGTCAATGGGGCTCTAACGTTCGTGCAAATTTTCGGTCCGTTCGCAGGTTCTGGTGCGAAAAGAACTGGGGAGTGTTCAGCTCATCCCTACTTGTGATGATCCTCAAAATTTTTAAAGACCCTCTTCCTTTCAGCACCCAGGCAAATGCAAATTAGATTGTAAGTTCCTCTAAGGTCCAGTTTGGAGAATATCTGAGCATCCTGGATAACGCTAAACAGTCATGTGATCAATTGAAAAGAATAATTGTTATTTTGTTGAGGCCCCTGTAATCTATGCAGGGACATAAGGTATTATTTTTTTTTAAGATGAAGTGGAATCTTGTGCTGCAGGTTAAGTACATAGATGGTCAAATAAACCTATTTCTGAGATTATCTTCAATGTATTCCTTCATAGCTTGATTACCAGGCTTAGAGAGGGGTAGAATCAGCCTTTGGGTGGAGAAGTACTGTAACTACTATGAGATCAATGGGACAGTTGTAAGTCTGGTAAAATAATGGCAGTCTTCTCACAGAAGAGATCTGTATAATCAGAACAACAGGCCAGAAAAGAAGAGGTACTCACAAAAGCAACAAGGATGTGTTCCTTCAGGAAAGTCTTTAAGCAGTGCTTGGATCATGAGGAGATTTTTCCAGGGGTTGTGAGATTGCAGTCACACTGGCCTAGAATCAAGGGGTAAGCAGGATAAGAGATGATATAGAACAAAATATTTTCTTAATGCAAGGCCCTGACTCTTGATTTGGGGTTTGTAATGTGACTGACTTGACAATGGAGAGTTGTCAAAGGCAACTAAAAAAGAACACTCCACTGGTAGGTGGAATTTTGAGAATATGAGACAAGGCTAGATCCATGAAGATACTAGCAGCGCCAGAAGGAAATAACAGCTGGAACAAGAGGAACAGTTTAAGTTCCCTCTGGTCCCCTGGCTTTTCCTGGCTTGATGGGGCAGTTGAGAAGAAAATGTCCCTGGGATCTACAGTAAAGGCAAAGGTCAAGAATACATTGTCTGGGTTTTTCCTCAGAGGACAAATGAATGACTCCTATTTGCATAAATTCATGAACTGGCAGATGCAGCCCTTAGGGACAATTCACTCATAGATAAGGACACTCATGATAAGATGGCATAATGTTCTGAACGCCTCTCCAGTAGGAGGCTACCATGTGAATTGTGTGAGCCATGGTCTAATATAAGATAACAGGGGCAGGGTAATTAACAAAAGAGTGTAGTTTTTGGTTTTTGTTATTTTTATTTTTATTTTTTGTGTGTTGCATTAATAGTACAACCAATTGCAAGAAAATCCTTTATTATTATTATAATAAAAGTATAAATGTATAATTATTATTATACATATGCATACAAGTGTAAAAGGATAATATTTATTTATTTACAAAAAAACCCACACGAGGGATGTCATATAATGATCATCCTTCAAAATATATAAAAACAGAGCTACATACACATTACATTTTCAGAGTAATGATTGTATAACAATGTGTTTCTGACATATCTTTCACATGGATATGATATGGTATGGTTGGGTCTATGCATTGTATGGCCCCAAGCCACTTCTTCAGGACCCAGCACCTTATATCATTCCATATTCACATTGTTAAATATATGTCACCAAATGTTATACAACCCCTGGCAAAAATTATGGAATCACCAGTCCCTGAGGATGTTCCTTCAGTTGTTTATTGTTGTAGAAAAAAAAGCAGATCACAGACATGGCCAAAAACTAAAGGCATTTCAAATGGCAACTTTCTGGCTTTAACAAACACTAAAAGAAATCAAGAAAAATAATTGTGGTGGCCAGTAACAGTTAGATTTATAGAACAAGCATTGGGAATAAATTATGGAATCACTCAATTCTGAGGAAAAAATTATGGAATCACCCTGTAAATTTTCATTACAAACAATAACACCTGCATCAGATTAAATGTGCTTGTTAGTATGTAGGTAAAGAGGGTAAATCATCACGCAGTGTTGCACAAGATGTTGGTTGTTCACAGTCGGCTGTGTCTAAAACATGGACCAAATACAAACAACATGGGAAGGTGGTTAAAGGCAAGCATACTGGTAGACCAAGGAAGACATAAAAGTGTCAAGACAGAAAACTTAAAGCAATATGCCCTGAAAACAGAAAATGTACAACAAAATAAATGAGGAACAAAAGGGAGGAAACTGGAGTCAACATCTGTGACCGAACTGTAAGAAACCGCCTAAAGGAAATGGGACTTACATACAGAAAAGCTATAAGAAAGCCATCTCTAACACCTAAACACAAAAAAACAAGGTTACAATGGGCTAAGGAAAGGCAATCGCGGACTGTGGATGATTGGATGAAAATCATATTCAGTGATGAATCTCGAATCTGCATTAGGCAAGGTGATGATGCTGGAACTTTTGTTTGGTGCTGTTCCAATGAGATTTATGCAGACGACTGTCTGAAGAAAACATGCAAATTTCTACAGTCAATTATGATATGGGCCTGCATGTCAGGTAAAGGCATTGGGGAGAAGGCTGTCATTAAATCTTCAATAAATGCACAGGTTTACATTGAAATTTTGGACACTTTTCTTATCCCATCTATTGAAAGGATGTTTGGGGATGATGAAATAATTTATCAAGATGATAATGCATCTTGCCATAGAGCAAAAACTGAAAAAATTCCTTAAAGAAAGACACATAAGGTCAATGTCATGGCCTGCAAACAGTCCGGATCTCAATCCAATTGAAAATCTGTGGTGGAAGTTAAAGAAAATGGTCCATGAGAAGGCTCCAACCTGCAAAGATGATTTGGCAATAGCAATCAGAGAAGGCTGGAGCCAGATTGATGAAGAGTACTGTTTATCACTCATTAAGTCAATGCCTCAGAGACTGTAAGCAGTTATAAAAGCCAGAGGTGGTGCAACAAAGTACTAGTGATGTGTTGGAGTGTTATTTTGTTTGTTTGTTTTTCATAATTCCATAATTTTTTCCTCAGAGTTAAGTGATTCCATAATTTATTCCCTGTGCTTGTTCTATAAATCTAATGCCCCGTACACACGGTCGGATTTTCCGACAGAAAATGTCTGATAGGACCTCCATCACACATTTTCTATCAGATTTTCTGACACACAAAGTTTGAGAGCAGGCTATAAAATTTTCCGACAACAAAATCTATTGTCGGAATTTCCGATCGTGTGTACACAAATCCGACGCACAAAGTGCCACGCATGCTCAGAATAAATAAAGAGATGAAAGCTATTGGCTACTGCCCCGTTTATAGTCCCGACGTACGTGTTTTACGTCACCGCGTTCAGAATGATCGGATTTTCCGACAACTTTGTGTGACCGTGTGTTGCAAGACAAGTTTGAGTCAACATCCGTCAGAAAAAATCCTAGGATTTTGTTGTTGGAATGTCCGATCAATGTCCGACCGTGTGTACGGGGCATAACTGTTACTGGCCACCACAATTATTTTTCTTGATTTCTTTTAGTGCTTCTTAAAGCCAGAAAGTTGCCATTTGAAATGCCTTTAGTTTTTGGCCATGTCTGTGATCTGCTTTTTTTCTACAACAATAAACAACTGAAGGAACATCCTCAGGGACTGGTGATTCCATAATTTTTTCCAGGGGTTGTATATATCTTCACGTACTGCATGCTAGAAAGGGCTCTATTACATGCCTCTAGCAGTGCTTAAACTTACTAAGGCATATCCCATTGTTGTTACACTGGATTTCTCAATATTGCTGTCCTGACGGTCTTTCCTTCTTTGGATACAAGACACACACTTGCCCCTGATACAGATATGTTTTAAAAGCATATAAACTATTTATATCAAACATTCCATAATTTTGGAGAATTTTCTACCACGGGGATCTTATACATGAGGCCTAACCAATTTAAAGACAGTGAGTCTTGCTCTTTCTTTTCTTTTGTTACGTCCCTGAACCTTGAACGTGTCCTGAAGAAGCCTCACGGCGAAACGTGTAGACATACAAGGGCCTACTGTACTTACTGTATCATTTTTCATGTTTTTTATCTTTTTGAACACTGAGTTTATACTATGTACTTTTTTCAATAAATGTTATGAATATTAGTTTTTGTTACTTTTCCATTGTTTTCATGCCTATAAAGTCCAACCTTGGCTACTTTAATTAGTACCCTTCCCTGTGTCTCTTTAAACAGAACAAATTTAAAAATAAACAAATCTACAAGGAACACAATTTTTAACCTAACACTGGTCAAAGAAAAAAGTGTATCTTTTTTTTTTTTTTTTTTTAGTTTTGTTACTTTTTTTTCTATGGATTGCATGAAAATAATTTTTGCAAGACAATGGGGTTTATTTACTAAAGGTAAATAGTTTGTTCACTGCAAGTCCAGTCACTCTAGATCTGAGTGGAACATGCGAGAGAAATAAAAAAAAAACAGTATTTTCGTTTGCACATGATTGGGTGAAAGAAATCAGCAGAGCTTCCCCTCATTTCAGAGCTTCCCCTCAGATCTAGAGCCATCTGCACTTGCAGTGTACTCCAAGTGCACAGTATATTTGTCTTTAGTAAATTAAACTCTACATTACAAAAAGAAAGTCTTGCTTGTCCTTAAAAAATATGTAAAATACTTTTTATCTTCAGTAATGACAATGGTATTGCCAAATAAACAGGTAATAACATAAATGTAAACATGTATCTGATCCATAGATAGGGTTGGTGTATGATAATCCTCTTCCACTGGGCTGTCCCCACAAATGGCAGCTCTCTGGCCAGAAACACAGCCAGCTGAAAGATTTTGTTTAGTGGGGGTAAATACTCCCACTATATAAATGACTTCCAGGCAGAGAAGCTAGAGGTTAGGGCAGGAGAACTGGAGAAATCTGGCCATTTAATTGGTCCATTTCCCAAACTCCAAACAGCCTGGATTTGGGACAAACACATAGTTGTAAACCCTTACATATACTCAGTGAAGGGACTATCTTCATGTGATATGCATTGGAGAAATAAATCATTCTACATAAGCTTTATCTGTTTATCTGCTGTCTTCTCTTCTCTACAGCTGTTCAAACTGCTGAATTTATAAGCTTGTCTGAGAGTTCAGAAAAAAGGGAGCAGAGAGCTGAAATGACACTCTGCAGGCCTCAGTGGGGAAAGGTCTGAGAGCTGATTGGTGGGAAAAGACACATCCCCTTTACTCTGCCCACAGGAACAGAGCTAAGGCTGTCAATCTGCTGGAGGCCCTTCCCCTGTCATAATTTTTCTCTGGGTGTCAGGAAAAAAATGTTAGAAGTCATTCAGCTCTGTTCTGAGTCCTGATTCCCAGAGACTTTGCAGAGCTTTGGGTGGCAATAAGCCTCTTTCCCTAGGTCCAGACCTCATTATTTTTCTCAGCTGTGCACACCCCTTTATATATGTGATTCTGACTGATGCTTGGGGCCCTCTCTCTTTTTCTCTCTCTTTATTTACACCTGAGAAGAGAAAGAGAAAGTCCTTCTAAATATATAACCTAACCCTGGAAGGATCAGGAGGCTCTTTTACCAGCAAAAGGTATACCAGAGATTAGAATGTAAAAGACCCTGGCTGCTACTCAAATTCTGGACATGAGATTTCTTGCAGAAAAATTCAGAAGTGTTTTCAGATTTACCTGGTCAAACTAACATAACATATCACCACATTGTGACTAAACCTTGCATCAAAGTAAAGTAAAAACCTCATTGGGTACCTTGAGATCCAGGAAAAGACATTTCAGAAAAGGTACATAAAATGTTAGCCCTTAGGGCTATAGTGCAATCTAATAGCGAGTAGTCAAATCCCATAGACCTCATTCCCAAGCCAGGTGGCAATTTGAAGTTCTGCAATGTCTTCAGGAAACTAATTAAAATATCCAAATGTGATGCTTATCCCAGGTCCTGGGTTGATAAGTTAATAGAAAGGTTGAGTCATCCAGGTACACCCTCAGTCTTACTAAGGGGTAATGGTAGGTTTCCATAACCACTTATGGACCGCCCGCCGTTGTTATACGGCGGCTGTTTGAAGGAGGAAATCTTTGTTATGGCAGCAACTAGCTGCCATAACCCTGGTATCCTTGTCTTCAGCGGGCGGTCCGCTACAAGATAAAAGTGGCCTTTGCGATGGATTGGCACCAAGATCACTTTTATCAGTGGCAGGAGAGGGCCCCCCTCCGCCTCTTACCAGAGCGGTCGGAAGCAGCGAAGGTGATTGCGTCCTGTCAGTAGCTGGGTATGGAGACAAGTGAGGGGAAGATGGCCCCCACCCATCTCCATACAATTGCTGGGCAGAAGCGACGTCAAAATGTCACTTCCGCCCACAGCTCTTAAAGGGACATTTTTTTTTAAATAATTTTTTTAAATGACAATTTTTTTTTTTATTTGCATTTTAGTCTAAATATGAGATCTGAGGTCTTTTTGACCCCAGATCTCATATTTAAGAGGTCCTGTCATGCTTTTTTCTATTACAAGGGATGTTTATATTCCTTGTAATAGGAATAAAAGTGACATTTTTAAAAAAAAAAAACAGTGTAAGAATAAAAAATAAAAGGTAAAATAAATTAAAAAAAAAAAAAAATTTAAACGTGCCCCGTCTCAACGAGCTTGCATGCAGAACTGAACACACACGTGAGTAGTGCCCGCATATGAAAATGGTGTTCAACCACACATGTGAGGTATCGCCGCTATTGGTAGAGCGAGAGCAATAATTCTAGCCCTAGATCTCCTCTGTAACTTAAAACATGCAACCTGTAGAATTTTTTAAACGTCGCCTATGTAGATTTTTAAGGCTAAAAGTTTGTCGCCATTCCACGAGTGCGCGCTATTTTGAAGCGTGACATGTTGGGTATAAATTTACTCAGCATAACGTTATCTTTCACAATATAAAAAAAATTGGGCTAACTTTACTGTTTATTTGTTTAATAAATCTTTATTAAAGAAAAATATAGAAAAGGTATGTATATACCACAATAAAGATACATTCTTGGTGGAAAAACAGCATAAGTTTCAATGCTCACAAATTAACAACTTTTGTCCAGAGGCGAATAAATGTCCCTGAAAATTCGAAAGAGGAAATATAAGCGAATCAAATGAATAAATAGACAGAGGTTACTTTCTAAGCGAGCAAATGAATCAAAACATAAGAAAGAAAATACATTGCTTTAATTTAAAGTGAAAGATGAAAGAAAAGGAGTAGAAAAAGGGGAGTAAGGAAAAATAGATGAAAGGAAAGAAGATAAATAAAGGAAGAGGGATGATAGATAGGGTGTGGACTAAAGAGTGGGGGAAGGGAGGGGAGGGGGTTGTTGGCATGCTTGTCAATATGTTGAAAAATCTTGAGATAATGGAATTTAAATAGCAAAACTTCATTGATAGGCTTAAGGGGTTTGCATTATAATGTCCTTATAGGAGGAAGTGGACTGGAATTTCACCCAGGGTGCCCAGGTTAACGAATGCTTCTTGGAAGTACCTTTAATGTTGTGGGTAATATTCTCCATGAGATGAACTTCATCTACCTTTTGTAGCCAGACTTTTATAGATGGGATAGTTGGTTGGCCCCATAAAGTAGGAATTAGAGCTTTGGCTGTGTTCAATAGGTGGGGAATGAGTGAACATTTATATGAGCCTATGGGGACTTTAGTGGCACGGAAAAGAATAGTCCATGGATCATTGGGTAGATTGACATCAGAGATCTGTAAGATCAGATTGCAAATGGCAGCCCAAAAGGGTCGAATGAGTGAGCAAAACCACCAGATATGTGCATGAGTAGCTTTGTTCCCACAGTTCCTCCAGCATAATGGGGAACTGGCGGGGAACATTTGGTGTAGTCTAGCAGGAGTGTAATGCCACCTGGTGATTAATTTATAGTTGACCTCTGCCATTTTTGAGGCAAGGGAAGAGGTGTGAGCTAATTGTAAGACCTTGTCCTTATGTTTGTCCGTGAGAGGGAAGCCCAGATCTATTTCCCATTTAGCCAGGAAAGGTGGATAGGTGGGATTTTGAAGAGCAATAAGAGCTTTATAGAAAAGAGAAATACCATGTAGAGGGGGGTCTTTTGGGTGAAATATCTCTTCTATGCTATTTAAATCTTGTAGGCCTCTAAGCGGATGAGGAAGGGAACTTAAAAAGCGTTATAGTTGGTTGAATCAATATTTATCAAGAAATGTAATGGGTTTATGGTCAAGGATCACCTGTAATGGTTTATGTGTGTTGCCACTGAGAACATGATGTAATAGGAGAGGCTCTTCTGAACTCCATGATTTAAAACCTGGCAAAAAATATTTATGGTTGAGGAGAGGCATTAAAGGTGAATCATATTCCCATGAGAATTTCTTATATAGGGCATCCCATATATCTAATGAGGATATGGTGAGTACTGAAGTATTTCGAGCAAGATCCCTATAAGTATGGGTATCCAGGGAACTAATGAGAGATCTACACCACTTAAAAAATATTCAAGTTGTACCCACAATTTTGAATTAAAAGCATATTTCCAGTCAGCTAATCCGGACAAGACAACCGCTTGATAGTATGCCTTAAAATTAGGAAGTGCAAGTCCCCCAGAACATTTGGAGTGAAATAATAGCTCTCTAGATATCCTGTGATGACTGTCCCTCCAAATAAAGCGAGAGATCAAGGTTTGCAAATTGGTGAAGAACCCCACAGGTATACCCAGTGGGAGCATTTGAAAAATAAAGAGAATGCGGGGTAGTATATTCATTTTAATGATGTTTACTTTCCCTAACCAGGTGTGTGATAGGCTGGTCCATTTTCGTAGGTCATCCCTAATCCTGTTTAGCAAGGGGATATAATTATGCCGGAAAAGAGAGTGAGGATTAGAAGTGATGTAGAAACCCAGGTATTTCATACATTTGGGCACCCATTTAAAGGGAAAGAGGGGTTTCAGGGAAAGCGCCTCGGACTTGGGGTTGTTAATGATTAAAATTTCTGATTTGGATAAATTAATTTTGAAGTTAGAGATTGATTGAAAGGTGGAAAATGCCGACATTAAATTAGGTATTGATATGCGTGGCTGCTGAATAAAAAATAGTATGTCGTCAGCATAAGCTGCGTATTTGTGGGAGCTGTTACCTATTTGTATGCCATGGATATTAACATTATTCCTAATTGTAGCTAGGAAGGGTTCTAAGGTAATAGCGAATAGGAGAGGGGACAGGGAACATCCCTGCCTGGTACCATTATGTAGGACGAAAGGGTCACTCAACGTCCCATTAATACGAATTTGTGCTGTGGGGTTAGAATAGAGAGATGAAATACGATGGCACATCTTAGGTCCCAATCCAAAATGTCGCAAGGTCATCTTAAGATAGTCCCAGTCCACCCTATCAAAAGCTTTTTCAGCATCAGTGGAAAGGAGTAGGGTGGGCTGGGCACATCTGTGAACATACTGGATCAGGGAGACTGCCCTAAGGGAGCTATCTTTTGCTTCTCTATTAGGTATGAAACCTGATTGGTCTGCAGAGATCCAACTGGGTAATAGGGGGAGCAGGCGATTTGCCATTACTTTAGCAAATAATTTAATATCAGTATTTATTAGTGATATCGGCCTAAAACTGTTACAGAGGGTGGGGTCCTTATCGGGTTTAGGAATGACAGTGATGTGAGTCGAGAGGGATTCTGGACGTAAGCCTGAGGAATGAGAGATTGATTTTGCATAAGCTGTGAGACGGGGGATCAAAGTGTCGTTAAATGTTTTGTAGTATAAAATAGTGAACCCATCAGGTCCGGGTGCTTTACCGGAGGGGGAAGATTTCAAAGCGGCCTGAAATTCCTCAACCGTGAAATCCTCTTCCATTTCTCTAAGGACGGACACGGGCAATTTAGGTAGGTTGGCTTCTTTCAAGTAGGAGAGCATGCGGCTTTACCTCTCTTTCTGAGGCAGAGAGGCTAGCTCATTTTTGACATTGTAGAGGTCCGCATAGAACTCTCTAAAGGCTTTAGCAATGTCTGGAGTTGCATGACCAAACTCACCTGTTGAAAGTTTGATTTTGGAGATAAATGATTGCGACTGTTTAGCTTTTAGTGATTTAGCTAGTTGTTTACTTGGTTTGTTCCCCCATTCATAAAATTTCTGAGATATGCGCTGAAATTTTCTCTTAGTGTCTAAATTGAGAAGGGACTTCAATTCCTCACGTTTAAGTGTGAGGGATTGAAGGTGCTCAATATGTAAAGAGAGTTTATGTTGCTTGTCAAGATCAGCTATTTGTTGTAAAACCTGTTTAATTTGTTGACTATGCTCCTTTTTTTTTAGTACCTAGCTCAATAGTATAGTATAGTAGTACAGTTTAGTATACTACCTCTAATAGTAGCCTTATGAGCTTCCCAAACAATAGAGGGAGAGGTGTCAGAGGTTTTGTTTTCCTTAAAGTATTGCAACAAATAGGAGTTCAACATGGAAACCTCAGCTTCATTAGAAAGAAGGGAATCATTAAGTTTCCAGTTATTAGTGCGGCATGTTAAGGAAGGCATGGTCAACGTCATTGAAACAGGTGCGTGGTCTGATATAGACGCAGTACCTATGTGAGTAGACTGTAAGAGAGGAAGATGGAAGTGATCTAGGAATATATTATCTATTCTGGAATATGATTGGTGTGTTGTAGAGAAATGTGAATAATCCCTCTCCTTGGGATGAAGGAGGCTCCAAACATCCATTAGTTGAAGGTTTAAAAGCCTCTTTTTGACAAATTTCAGGTGTTTGAATGAAATAGAGCGGCCTTGGGATGTGTCTATTGTTGGGTCTAGAGGCATGTTAATAAGATAGTTAATAAGATAGTAAGACCCTTGGCGAAATGTGACAGTTTAGTTAAGGTTTGTGAGAAAAAAGTAGGCTGATTTCGGTTTGGACAGTATACATTTGCAAGAGTACGTATTACCTATAAAGGCTAACTTTACTGTTGTCTTATTTTTTCCTTGTCAAAAGAAGTTTATTGAGTATACAATGTTATAAAGATACATAAAGTAAGTTTACAAGGATCTATAAAGTAAGCTCATTGTTTTACAGTAGGGTTTATATAGGTAAATATAATGAAATTTCAAATATTAAACATTGGGTTCACGTAAACCTAAATTAAAGATATATATCATTTCCTTAGTTACTTTTGTAGGTATTTAAATGATTTATACCTACTATACATATTGTTTACAAGTAGAGTGTATATAGGTCATATAAATTCTGAAAATGAGCTTTAATGGTAAGGTGGAGAAAAGGAAAGAGAAAGAAGAAAAAGGGTTGAAAGGTAGAGGTATGGTCCACAAGGTTGTCCCGCTCGTCAGTTTATTATTCTTTTTAGTTCTCTTTGAAGCCTTAGAATGGGTGTCTCTGTAAGTCATTTAATCTGTTACCATGGCAACAGGACAGAGTCATTGAAGTTTGACAGGAACTGTTGTTTTATCCAAGGATGCCAAAGTTTTTCAAATTTTGGAATTTGATTTTGATCGATGGCTACCATCTTAGCATGGGACATTGTATTATTCATTCTGTGAATTGTTTCTGCTAGTACCAATGTAGGAGATTTCCATGCCTTGGCCACTGTTTGTTTTGCAGCCGTTATTAGTTGGATCATAAGTTTGAATTGAGAGAGTGTTAACCATTCCGGTTTTAGATTAAGTAAAGTTAAATATGGATCTGGTTGTATTATTTTTTTGAATATTTTAGATGCAATCACGAAGACTTCCTTCCAGAAGGTTTGGATTACTGGGCACGTCCACCATATGTGTAAATATGTGCCTATTTCTGGGCATCCTCGAAAACAAAGAGCTGAGGTATTAGGTGAATATTTTGCCACTCTAGCGGGTACAAGGTACCAGCGAGTTAGGACTTTATAATTTGTCTCCAGTGCTAAGATGTTGGGTGAAGATGACTTAGATGTGAGCCATATGTTAGACCAGTCCGTGTCTTCTAAAGTTCGTCCCAGGTCCTCCTCCCACCTCTGAACGTAAGAGGGTCTATTAAGATTTGCTACTCCATATAATTGATTATAAAGTGATGAAATTGTACCTTTAGCAAATGGATCTTTTGTACAGATTGATTCAAAAATGGATAATTGGGATAATGGTGTATCCCCCTTTAGGAATGGTGTATAGAAATTTTTGATTTGGAGATATCTAAATATCTCAGAGTTTGGTAGATCATATTTTTCTCTAAGCGATGGGAATGAAAGGAATGATTTAGATGCTATGAAGTAATTTAGTGTCTGAATGCCTGATGTTGTCCAAGCTTTAAAAGAATTTGGGTAGATCCATGTCGGATAAAAGGCCGGATTTCTGATAAAAGAAAGGAGAGGATTGTGTGGAGATTGTAACTGATATTTGGTTTTTAGTTTATCCCAGAGAGATAAGAAGTGTTTAGTTATGGGATTATGAATTTTAAAGCGGTCTTTAGGATCAAGCCATAATAAATTTGATATTAATAGAGGGTCATTTTCTGAAGCCTCTATAAATACCCATAATGGGATTTCCTGTTTTTGCATGGTATTTGGACAGAATGGCCAAATGTGCTGCTCTGTAGTAGTTAGTAAAATTAGGGTATCCCAGGCCTCCTTTATTTTTGGGAAGATGTAGTGTGTGTATAGGTATACGTGGTTTAGAAGAGCCCCATATAAACGAAGTTGCTCTTTTTTGTACTATTCTCAAAAAATAGGAAGGAATTGGAATAGGGAGGACTCTGAATAGATAAAGCAATTTGGGTAGAATAGTCATTTTGATTGCATTAATCTTCCCTATCCAGGATAAAGGAAGTTGCGACCATTGTTTTATTAGATTTGTGATCTGTCTTAATACAGGAGAATAATTGGTTGAGAATAAGTCAGAATGAGATGCTGTTAAATGAATTCCAAGATATGGGATTGATTTTTCTGCCCATGTAAATGGGAGTGCAGCCCTAGCCGGGATCAATTCCATGTTTGTGAGTGAAATATTAAGCACTAGGCATTTCTTAGGATTAATCATAAGGCCGGATAGGGCTGCAAATCCATCAAGAGCTGGTATTAAGTTAGGACCAGAGACCTGTGGTGATGATAGAAAAAGTAATATATCGTCTGCAAATATACATAATTTGTGTGTAATACCTCCTACTTCAATGCCAGTTATAGTTTGGTTTGTTCTGATGTATTGGGCCATGGGTTCGAGTATAAGGGCAAATAATAAGGGAGATAATGGGCAACCCTGTCGGGTACCTCTTTCGATATTAAAGGCTTCAAATTTGTATCCAGCATATTTTATATAGGCTTTGGGTTTATTATATAATGCTTTGATCCATGTTAAAAAGTGGGGTCCAAAACCCCATTTTTGTAATGAATATTGCATATATTGCCAGGATACTGTGTCAAATGCCCTCTTAATATCGAGAGATAGAAAACATAAAGGGATTTTCCGTTTTTTAGCAATATGTGCCAATAACACTGCCCTGCGTATATTATCGCCTGCCTGTCTATTTGGCATGAAGCCTACTTGATCTCTATGTATTAATTTTCCTATAATGCTATTGAGGCGTTTTGCTATTATTTTTGCTAATAATTTAATATCGAGGTTTAACAGAGAGATAGGCCGATAATTCACACAGGAAGTATCATCAGAAAGGGGTTTTGGGATCATACAAACAATTGCCATTAGTGTTTCTTGCCGAAAAGAATGTCCATCTAGAAGTTTGTTAAAAGTTTCAGTGAGAATGGGAGAGAGTATTTCTGAGAATGTTTTATAGTATAAAGCCGAGTAGCCGTCTGGGCCTGGTCTTTTGTTAAGTTTTAGGTCTTTTATGGCGTTAGCAACTTCATCTATAGTTATAGGCTCATCCAAACTGCTTTTTTCATTCTGAGATAACTCAGGTAAGGTTATTTTTGAGAAGAAGGATTCAGCCTCTGTAGGATTAAATTCATTGTTTGTCTTGTATAAAGTTGCGAGATGTGAGTGAAATTTATGGACTATTTTAACTGGATTACAAGTGTAAACATTTTTTGATAATTTCAAACGTATTGGTTTGAAAGATTTGTTAGTTGAATTTAATGCCCAAGCCAAATATGTACCTGGTTTGTTTGTATTCATGTAGAAATTGTGTTTGGAGCGTTTGAGGGATTTATCAACTGACTCAGTGAGAAATAGATCGTATTCCAATCTAGATTTTTCCAGATGAGATTTTGTACTCTGAGATGGATTATCTTGAAATGATATGTAGGCTGCATTAAAATTGAGTTCTAGTTTTTTTGCTAGATTTTTGCGTTCCCGTTTAAATAGTGCCATTTGTCTTTGTATTGTACCACGCAAGACAGGCTTATGAGCTTCCCACAGTGTTATTGGGGAGATGTCTGTTGTATTATTAATTGATATGTATTCCTTTAAAGCTTGTTCAATGGCCATCTAATGTAGTGGGTGTTTGAGCATTATGTCCGGTAAGTACCACGTTGGGTCATGCGCTTTTGGTATGGCTGAGGCTATAGTAGTGTATACTGCATTATGGTCAGACCACGGAATCGGAATTATATCTGATGCAATAATTTCTGGTATCATTCCTATTGTTAGAAAAATATGATCTATTCTGGTGAAGGTTTGATGAGGGTGCGAGAAATAAGTGAATTTCTTTTTCATTGGGTTACTTTCTCTCCAGGAATCTACCAGATTGTATTTGGAAAGAAGTTGAGAAAAAGGTAATCTAGAGGTTATTTTGGATGGTGTAAAAGGTGATTTATCTAGAAATGGGAGAAGGACCTGGTTCGAATCCCCACACATTATCACTGTTCCTATTTTGTGTGTATTAATCACTTGTAATATATGTGAGAGGAATGGTGTAGGTTGTTTGTTTGGAGCGTAGTAGGAAATCACTGTGATTGCTGTATCCATTATATAACCCATGAGTATCAGGTATCTACCTTCTGGGTCTTTAATTTCTGATGATAAGGTGAATGGTGTGGATCGGTGAAATGCAATTAGAGTTCCCCTTTGCTTGGTACAGGCAGAAGCCGTGTAAATTTGTTGATAAAAAGGAGAAATATATTTTGGAGTAGAATCTTTGGTGAAGTGTGTTTCTTGGAGGCATACTATGTGAGCCTTCTTGTTATGGAAAGTACAGAAGGCTTTGGTCCTTTTTTGAGGGACATTTATTCCCTGAACATTCAGGGAAAGTATATTCAGTGGTGCCATGGCAATAGATCAAATAGTTTTGACTTACTTTTTGTTATGCAGAGCTGACTGCACAGATCAACCTGTGTGGACTGAAGAGATGAATAGATAGAAAAGAAACCAGTGAATTCTGGAGTAAAGAGTAAACAAAAAACATATGAGATTAGATGATACATTGTATAAATTATTTTTTGCAAGTAATCACAATTTACCCGTGAAAGAGAATAAATATCTCTCTCAGGGGAATAAGTGCCTTCGTCACACTCCCACATAATATGGGTGGGATAATGAGGAGGGCTAATGAGGGTACACGGATCTTCCGCTTACAGGAGAGAAGTGCTATGTCAAAAGACATCAAAATGATGTTTCATTAATTGGAGTGCAGAATATAGTTTTTGTTGAAATTATTTATTCCAGGGTGGTTGTATATGGTTAGTCTTGCCCTAGGCTAAATAATTCAGTTAGAAAGGTACTGTTAATAACTTTGGTATTGATGAAGATAGTTTGAATTATTTTGGGATTTTAACCCTTTTAGAGTAAACAATTACATATTTTATTCATATGTAACTGTTTAGATATGTTAACTCATAAAATTGAGGTTGTATTGCTTCAGGTTAGAATAAACAAAAACATAATTCTAGGAACTAGTTAGGTAATAATATATTTGTTTTAAGAAAAGAAAGAAAAAGCTTCCATTACTTCTGGATTATTGAACATATTTGTCCTAAAAAGTAATAAATCTATTGTTATTACCTGATAATATATAACTGAACAAGAATTTCCTTATTTCACTTATATATTCTAAGGCTATATGAATCAGAAGTAATAAGAAATATAACTGGAATGTAACATGATCCCACACAGTGTGTGACTATCAGAATGCAGTTACATTCAGTTATAAATATAGGTTTTTTATAGAGAACCATCTCTTAGTATAATAAATGAAGAGATATCAGGAATTAGGATGTCAGTCCATTGAATCTTCTTGGTCCATGGATGATGTGGCATAACGGCCTTTTTTGTGAGAATGATGCTTCCCATTTTGTTCTGAAATTTTCTGGGTGCTGCCTGAAGGTGAAGATGATGCCATTCTTCTGCGTGTGGGAGTGTTGCTGCTTGTGGGTTCTGTCAGATTTAATTTTAAAAGGGTTTGTTGTAGTTCATCTGCTGATCTGCTTCTGTAAATTGTACCTTGGTAGTTAAATCTGACTGAAAAGGGGAAGCCCCATTGATACATAATGTTGTGGCGTTGCAGTTCCATTAGTTGGGGTTTCATGGATCATCTTTTAGTAATAGTAAGTTGGGATAGGTCAGCAAAAATTTGATAATTGTGTCCTTGAAAATTAAGTTCCTAATGGGCAGGAGGCGGAGCCTAGCGGAGCAGACATGCATTGTTAGAGCTCCACACCGCTGAGGAGAGAAGAGAAGGACAAAGCGGAGCCTGCAGGCTCAAAAGGTATCCATTTGAACCTTTTTGCCCCAGGGAACAAACTGTGAAAGTTTGGGCAGGAAACATGGTACTGGGAGGAAACCGTGGCAGAAATAAAAATCACCTCACAAAGAGCTCACAGGCACTCACTGCAGCTGAAGCAGCTCCAGTCACCTCACAAGATACAGCATCAGGGCGCTCTCACAGACAGAAAATGTCACAGCAAGACTCTCTATTTGAGTCAGATACAGAACAAATCCTCTCACAAACTTCTCCACAAGCCTCCTCAGCATCCCCAGTAATATTATTACAATTTGAAAATATGCTTCATAAGGCTTTAAAACAAACCTCAGACCAAATAACAAAAAGCCTAACCAAAGAAATAAGAGAGCTGGGAAACCGCACCGCAGCCTTAGAAATAAAAATGGATGAAATTGAAATTACAACCCAAGAAAATATAACAGAATTGGAACAATTAAAAAAAGAGAATTTAATACTTCAAACTAAGCTCGAAGATTACGAAAATAGAGCCAGACGTTCAAACTTGCGCATAAGGGGAATACCTGAAACTGTGACAGACCTGCAATCTACTATTACTGCTTTATTACAAGAACTAAAGCCAGATATCCCTATTGAACGTTTAGAACTGGACAGAGTACACAGAGCCCTCACAGCCAAAAAGAAAGATGGACCCCCATGTGATATAATCACAAAATGTCATTATTACAGAACGAAAGAACAAATACTAATTGCTGCAAGAGAAAAAAAGGAACTTAATTTTCAAGGACACAATTATCAAATTTTTGCTGACCTATCCCAACTTACTATTACTAAAAGACGATCCATGAAACCCCAACTAATGGAACTGCAATGCCACAACATTATGTATCAATGGGGCTTCCCTTTTCAGTCAGATTTAACTACCAAGGTACAATTTACAGAAGCAGATCAGCAGATGAACTACAACAAACCCTTTTAAAATTAAATCTGACAGAACCCACAAGCAGCAACACTCCCACACGCAGAAGAATGGCGTCATCTTCACCTTTAGGCAGCACCCAGAAAATTTCAGAACAAAATGGGAATCATCATTCTCACAAAAGAGGCCGTTATGCCACATCATCCATGGACCAAGAAGATTCAATGGACTGACATCCTAATTCCTGATATCTCTTCATTTATTATACTAAGAGAGGGTTCTCTATAAAAAACCTGTATTTATAACTGAATGTAACTGCATTCTGATAGTCACACACTGTGTGGGATCATGTTACATTCCAGTTATATTTCTTATTACTTCTGATTCATATAGCCTTAGAATATATAAGTGAAATAAGGAAATTCTTGTTCAGTTATATATTATCAGGTAATAACAATAGATTTATTACTTTTTAGGACAAATATGTTCAATAATCCAGAAGTAATGGAAGCTTTTTCTTTCTTTTCTTAAAACAAATATATTATTACCTAACTAGTTCCTAGAATTATGTTTTTGTTTATTCTAATCTGAAGCAATACAACCTCAATTTTATGAGTTAACATATCTAAACAGTTACATATGAATAAAATATGTAATTGTTTACTCTAAAAGGGTTAAAATCCCAAAATAATTCAAACTATCTTCATCAATACCAAAGTTATTAACAGTACCTTTCTAACTGAATTATTTAGCCTAGGGCAAGACTAACCATATACAACCACCCTGGAATAAATAATTTCAACAAAAACTATATTCTGCACTCCAATTAATGAAACATCATTTTGATGTCTTTTGACATAGCACTTCTCTCCTGTAAGCGGAAGATCCGTGTACCCTCATTAGCCCTCCTCATTATCCCACCCATATTATGTGGGAGTGTGACGAAGGCACTTATTCCCCTGAGAGAGATATTTATTCTCTTTCACGGGTAAATTGTGATTACTTGCAAAAAATAATTTATACAATGTATCATCTAATCTCATATGTTTTTTGTTTACTCTTTACTCCAGAATTCACTGGTTTCTTTTCTATCTATTCATCTCTTCAGTCCACACAGGTTGATCTGCGCAGTCAGCTCTGCATAACAAAAAGTAAGTCAAAACTATTTGATCTATTGCCATGGCACCACTGAATATACTTTCCCTGAATGTTCAGGGAATAAATGTCCCTCAAAAAAGGACCAAAGCCTTCCGTACTTTCCATAACAAGAAGGCTCACATAGTATGCCTCCAAGAAACACACTTCACCAAAGATTCTACTCCAAAATATATTTCTCCTTTTTATCAACAAATTTACACGGCTTCTGCCTGTACCAAGCAAAGGGGAACTCTAATTGCATTTCACCGATCCACACCATTCACCTTATCATCAGAAATTAAAGACCCAGAAGGTAGATACCTGATACTCATGGGTTATATAATGGATACAGCAATCACGGTGATTTCCTACTACGCTCCTAACAAACAACCTACACCATTCCTCTCACATATATTACAAGTGATTAATACACACAAAATAGGAACAGTGATAATGTGTAGGGATTCGAACCAGGTCCTCCTCCCATTTCTAGATAAATCACCTTTTACACCATCCAAAATAACCTCTAGATTACCTTTTTCTCAACTTCTTTCCAAATACAATCTGGTAGATTCATGGAGAGAAAGTAACCCAATGAAAAAGAAATTCACTTATTTCTCGCACCCTCATCAAACCTTCACCAGAATAGATCATATTTTTCTAACAATAGGAATGATACCAGAAATTATTGCATCAGATATAATTCCGATTCCGTGGTCTGACCATAATGCAGTATACACTACTATAGCCTCAGCCATACCAAAAGCGCATGACCCAACGTGGTACTTACCGGACATAATGCTCAAACACCCACTACATTAGATGGCCATTGAACAAGCTTTAAAGGAATACATATCAATTAATAATACAACAGACATCTCCCCAATAACACTGTGGGAAGCTCATAAGCCTGTCTTGCGTGGTACAATACAAGGACAAATGGCACTATTTAAACGGGAACGCAAAAATCTAGCAAAAAAACTAGAACTCAATTTTAATGCAGCCTACATATCATTTCAAGATAATCCATCTCAGAGTACAAAATCTCATCTGGAAAAATCTAGATTGGAATACGATCTATTTCTCACTGAGTCAGTTGATAAATCCCTCAAACGCTCCAAACACAATTTCTACATGAATACAAACAAACCAGGTACATATTTGGCTCGGGCATTAAATTCAACTAACAAATCTTTCAAACCAATACATTTGAAATTATCAAAAAATGTTTACACTTGTAATCCAGTTAAAATAGTCCATAAATTTCACTCACATCTCGCAACTTTATACAAGACAAACAATGAATTTAATCCTACAGAAGCCGAATCCTTCTTCTCAAAAATAACCTTACCTGAGTTATCTCAGAATGAAAAAAGCAGTTTGGATGAGCCTATAACTATAGATGAAGTTGCTAACGCCATAAAAGACCTAAAACTTAACAAAAGACCAGGCCCAGACGGCTACTCGGCTTTATACTATAAAACATTCTCAGAAATACTCTCTCCCATTCTCACTGAAACTTTTAACAAACTTCTAGATGGACATTCTTTTCGGCAAGAAACACTAATGGCAATTGTTTGTATGATCCAAAACCCCTTTCTGATGATACTTCCTGTGTGAATTATCGGCCTATCTCTCTGTTAAACCTCGATATTAAATTATTAGCAAAAATAATAGCAAAACGCCTCAATAGCATTATAGGAAAATTAATACATAGAGATCAAGTAGGCTTCATGCCAAATAGACAGGCAGGCGATAATATACGCAGGGCAGTGTTATTGGCACATATTGCTAAAAAACGGAAAATCCCTTTATGTTTTCTATCTCTCGATATTAAGAGGGCATTTGACACAGTATCCTGGCAATATATGCAATATTCATTACAAAAATGGGGTTTTGGACCCCACTTTTTAACATGGATCAAAGCATTATATAATAAACCCAAAGCCTATATAAAATATGCTGGATACAAATCTGAAGCCTTTAATATCGAAAAAGGTACCCGACAGGGTTGCCCATTATCTCCCTTATTATTTGCCCTTATACTCGAACCCATGGCCCAATACATCAGAACAAACTAAACTATAACTGGCATTGAAGTAGGAGGTATTACACACAAATTATGTATATTTGCAGACGATATATTACTTTTTCTATCATCACCACAGGTCTCTGGTCCTAACTTAATACCAGCTCTTGATGGATTTGCAGCCCTATCCGGCCTTATGATTAATCCTAAGAAATGCCTAGTGCTTAATATTTCACTCACAAACATGGAATTGATCCCGGCTAGGGCTGCACTCCCATTCACATGGGCAGAAAAATCAATCCCATATCTTGGAATTCATTTAACAGCATCTCATTCTGACTTATTCTCAACCAATTATCCTCCTGTATTAAGACAGATCACAAATCTAATAAAACAATGGTCGCAACTTCCTTTATCCTGGATAGGGAAGATTAATGCAATCAAAATGACTATTCTACCCAAATTGCTTTATCTATTCAGAGTCCTCCCTATTCCAATTCCTTCCTATTTTTTGAGAATAGTACAAAAAAGAGCAACTTCGTTTATATGGGGCTCTTCTAAACTACGTATACCTATACACACACTACATCTTCCCAAAAATAAAGGAGGCCTGGGATACCCTAATTTTACTAACTACTACAGAGCAGCACATTTGGCCAGTCTGTCCAAATACCATGCAAAACAGGAAATCCCATTATGGGTATTTATAGAGGCTTCAGAAAATGACCCTCTATTAATATCAAATTTATTATGGCTTGATCCTAAAGACCGCTTTAAAATTCATAATCCCATAACTAAACACTTCTTATCTCTCTGGGATAAACTAAAAACCAAATATCAGTTACAATCTCCACACAATCCTCTCCTTTCTTTTATCAGAAATCCGGCCTTTTATCCGGCATGGATCTACCCAAATTCTTTTAAAGCTTGGACAACAACAGGCATTCAGACACTAAATGACTTCATAGCATCTAAATCATTCCTTTCATTCCCATCGCTTAGAGAAAAATATGATCTACCAAACTCTGAGATATTTAGATATCTCCAAATCAAAAATTTCTATACACCATTCCTAAAGGGGGATACACCATTATCCCAATTATCCATTTTTGAATCAATCTGTACAAAAGATCCATTTGCTAAAGGTACAATTTCATCACTTTATAATCAATTATATGGAGTAGCAAATCTTAATAGACCCTCTTACGTTCAGAGGTGGGAGGAGGACCTGGGACGAACTTTAGAAGACACGGACTGGTCTAACATATGGCTCACATCTAAGTCATCTTCACCCAACATCTTAGCACTGGAGACAAATTATAAAGTCCTAACTCGCTGGTATCTTGTACCCGCTAGAGTGGCAAAATATTCACCTAATACCTCAGCTCTTTGTTTTCGAGGATGCCCAGAAATAGGCACATATTTACACATATGGTGGACGTGCCCAGTAATCCAAACCTTCTGGAAGGAAGTCTTCGTGATTGCATCTAAAATATTTTAAAAAATAATACAACCAGATCCATATTTAACTTTACTTAATCTAAAACCGGAATGGTTAACACTCTCTCAATTCAAACTTATGATCCAACTAATAATGGCTGCAAAACAAACAGTGGCCAAGGCATGGAAATCTCCTACATTGGTACTAGCAGAAACAATTCACAGAATGAATAATACAATGTCCCATGCTAAGATGGTAGCCATCGATCAAAATCAAATTCCAAAATTTGAAAAACTTTGGCATCCTTGGATAAAACAACAGTTCCTGTCAAACTTCAATGACTCTGTCCTGTTGCCATGGTAACAGATTAAATGACTTACAGAGACACCCATTCTAAGGCTTCAAATAGAACTAAAAAGAATAGTAAACTGACGAGCGGGACAACCTTGTGGACCATACCTCTACCTTTCAACCCTTTTTCTTCTTTCTCTTTCCTTTTCTCCACCTTACGATTAAAGCTCATTATCAGAATTTATTTGACCTATATACACTCTACTTGTAAACAATATGTATAGTAGGTATAAATCATTTAAATACCTACAAAAGTAACTAAGGAAATGATATATATCTTTAATTTAGGTTTACGTGAACCCAATGTTTAATATTTGAAATTTCATGATATTTACCTATATAAACCCTACTGTAAAACAATGAGCTTACTTTATAGATCCTTGTAAACTTACTTTATGTATCTTTATAACATTGTATACTCAATAAACTTCTTTTGACAAGGAAAATTAAGTTCCTTTTTTTCTCTTGCAGCAATTAGTATTTGTTCTTTCGTTCTGTAATAATGAAATTTTGTGATTATATCACGTGAGGGTCCATCTTTCTTTTTGGCTGTGAGGGCTCTGTGTACTCTGTCCAGTTCTAAACGTTCAATAGGGATATCTGGCTTTAGTTCTTGTAATAGAGCAGTAATAGTAGATTGCAGGTCTGTCACATTTTCAGGTATTCCCCTTATGCGCAAGTTTGAACGTCTGGCTCTATTTTCGTAATCTTCGAGCTTAGTTTGAAGTATTAAATTCTCTTTTTTTAATTGTTCCAATTCTGTTATATTTTCTTGGGTTGTAATTTCAATTTCATCCATTTTTATTTCTAAGGCTGCGGTGCGGTTTCCCAGCTCTCTTATTTCTTTGGTTAGGCTTTTTGTTATCTGGTCTGAGGTTTGTTTTAAAGCCTTATGAAGCATCTTTTCAAATTGTAATAATATTACTGGGGATACTGAGGGGGCTTGTGGAGAAGTTTGTGAGAGTATTTGTTCTGTATCTGACTCAAATGGAGAGTCTTGCTGTGACATTTTCTGTCTGTGAGAGCGCCCTGATGCTGTATCTTGTGAGGTGACTGGAGCTGCTTCAGCTGCAGTGAGTGCCTGTGAGCTCTTTGTGAGGTGATTCTTATTTCTGCCACGGTTTCCTCCCAGTACCATATTTCCTTCCCAAACTTTCACAGTTTGTTCCCTGGGGCAAAAAGGTTCAAATGGATACCTTTTGAGCCTGCAAGCTCCGCTTTGTCCTTCTCTTCTCTCCTCAGCGGTGTGGAGCTCTAACAATGCATGTCTGCTCCGCTAGGCTCCGCCTGTTGTCTTATTTTTTAATTCAAAAAAGTGTATTTTTTTCCAAAAAAAAGCGCTTGTAAGACCGCTAAGCAAATACGATGTGACAAAAAGTATTGCAACAACCGCCATTTTATTCTATAGGGTGTTAGAAAAAATATGTATAATGTTTGGGGATTCTAAGTAATTTTCTACCAAAAAAAAACTGTTTTTAACTTGTAAACAAAAAATTTCAGAAAGGCTCGATCCTTCACAGCCAGAGGAAATTTAAAGACAGCTTTTGCAACACCAAATCAGCTGTACCAGTACAAGGTTTTCTCTTTAGCTTAAATGGGTCCCTGGACTTATTTAAAATAATGACAGTCCCACAAAGCATAGATAATGTTGCCATTTTTAGTATTTTCCTATCTTAAGATGGTCCAGGCAACTCTACTTTCCATTCGTAAAGCCAGGTTAACAGTCAATTCAAAAAAATGCGCAATAGGCCTTGAAGAAGCCTGATATCTGAGTTACAGCATTGAGCAGGTTGTCTTATTAAATGTTGTCCCAGTCAAAAATGCTCAGGTTAGAGCCTTTCTAGGGATTGTAGGATACTAGAGGTTGTGCCTTACTTTGCTACTATAGTAGTTCCACTTACAGATCTTGCCAAAACGGTGAAGTCCACCATGGTGGCATAGAATGATTTCAGTCAAGAATGTATTGTACGCACAGAGGCCTCTGATGCTGGCAAGCAGTCTTGTTCCAGGAAAATAACAAGTAGCATACCTCAGCTGGAAACTACCCCGCACAGCGAGGAATTATTCAGTAGTGGAAGGGGAGTGTCTGGTCATAAAGTGGGCACTAGAGTCATTGATGTATTATCTTCTAGGTAGATCATTTCCATTGATCAGAGACCATTTTCCTCTACAGTGGATAGCTAAGAGGGCAATGCAAGGGTCACCAGATGGTTTCCGGTTCTGCAAGATTTTACATTTTGTAAAAAACAGAAAAGTCCAGTCTAATTAAATGCAATGCATAATAGCAGCATGCAATACAAACTGATATGTGCAGTCCTTTAAATAAAAATAAAAACAATTGCAGTGCTTGAAGTGAAACTTCAAAAACTTCCATCAATCAGTGCTACAGTAAATTCCCTGGCCACCACCAATAAATTAATCATGCAGCACCCTTTGGAAATACTGCACAAAAGAGACCACTAGCAATATGACAAAACTGGGGATTCACAAGAACCTAGGATCCCAATGGCCTAGAGTTTAATATGCACATAAATCACGATCTGTGAAACTGAAGCATCTCTATTTACACGTAAAAAATACAATTTCATAAAAATGAGCTGGCAAATTCTACATATGTTTAAAGAAGAGTACCTATATGTGCAAAGCTTTAACTTTGCATATGCCTTAAACCATAGGCGTCGTTAAGGATGGGCTATTGAGGCTGAAGCCCCGAATGTGGGCTCAATAGCCCCGAGTGTCTAAGCGGGTCCAGAAAGAACTTACAGCCAGGGCCGGTCCCAGGCGGGTGCACGGGGTGCAGTGCACCCAGGCGCCAGAGAGGTGGGGGCGCTGAAGCGCCAGAGTGCTCCCCTCCCTCCTCCTTCTCCCCTTCGTGCTTCTGGACACTTCTGGATCTACTTCTGGATAGCTCTGTCCGCAGGTCCGGCCGCTGTGCTTTTCACTGCTAGAGCCCGTCCCCCCTCCCTCCTCCTCCTGTCAGAGGAGAGCAGCCGCCGGAGATCGGAGCGGCTGGTCTCTGTGTTGAGAGAGACCAGCCGCGCAGTGACTTCGCTGGGGGGAGGAGGGGGGGCGGCCCGTGCCTGCAGCCTGACACAGGTTCTCTCCACTGTCTCTCACTCCAGCCTAAGCTGCTGCCTGTCTCGATCTGCTCTTCACCCGGGCGGGGCGGCTTCACACTGTCCTCTCTAGCTGCCGCATGGGTGTTATGTGTCTGTACTGATAGAGGGAGGTTTGTCCCTGAGGTGGTCTGTACTAATGGGGGGTTGTCCTGGGGGTCTGTACTAATGGGGGCTTGTCCTGGGGGTCTGTACTAATGGGGGGTTGTCCTGGGGGTCTGTACTAATGGGGGGTTGTCCTGGGGGTCTGTACTAATGGGGGGGGCTGTCCTGGGGGGTCTGTACTAATGGGGGGGTTGTCCTGGGGGGTCTGTACTAATGGGGGGGTTGTCCTGGGGTCTGTACTAATGGGGGGCTGTCCTGGGGGGTCTGTACTAATGGGGGGTTGTCCTGGGGGTCTGTACTAATGGGGGGTTGTCCTGGGGGTCTGTACTAATGGGGGGTTGTCCTGGGGGGTCTGTACTAATGGGGGGGTTGTCCTGGGGGGTCTGTACTAATGGGGGGTTGTCCTGGGGGGTCTGTACTAATGGGGGGGTTGTCCTGGAGGTCTGTACTAATGGGGGGCTGTCCTGGGGGGTCTGTACTAATGGGGGGTTGTCCTGGGGGTCTGTACTAATGGGGGGTTGTCCTGGGGGGCCTGTACTAATGGAGGGGGAGTTGTCTTGGGGGGGTCTGTACTAATGGAGGGGGAGTTGTCTTGGGGGGGTCTGTACTAATGGGGGGGCTGTCCTGGGGGGTCTGTACTAATGGGGGGGTTGTCCTGGGGGGTCTGTACTAATGGGGGGTTGTCCTGGGGTCTGTACTAATGGGGGGCTGTCCTGGGGGGTCTGTACTAATGGGGGGTTGTCCTGGGGGTCTGTACTAATGGGGGGTTGTCCTGGGGGGTCTGTACTAATGGGGGGGTTGTCCTGGGGGGTCTGTACTAATGGGGGGTTGTCCTGGGGGGTCTGTACTAATGGGGGGGTTGTCCTGGGGGTCTGTACTAATGGGGGGCTGTCCTGGGGGGTCTGTACTAATGGGGGGTTGTCCTGGGGGTCTGTACTAATGGGGGGTTGTCCTGGGGGTCTGTACTAATGGAGGGGGAGTTGTCTTGGGGGGGTCTGTACTAATGAAGGGGGGTTGACCTGGGGGGTCTGTACTAATGAAGGGGGGATTTGTCCTGGGGGGTCTGTACTAATGGAGGGATTTGTCCTGGGGGTCTGTACTAATGGAGGGATTTGTCCTGGGGGTCTGTACTAATGGAGGGGGGTGTTTGTCCTGGGCGTCTGTACTAATGGAGGGGGGTGTTTGTCCTGGGGGTCTGTACTAATGGAGGGGGTTGTCCTGGGGGGGTCTGTACTAATGGAGGGGGGTTGTTCTGGGGGAGTCTGTACTAATGGAGGGGGGTGTTTGTCCGGGAGGGTCTGTACTAATGGAGGGGGGATGTCCTGGGGGGGTTTGTACTAATGGAGGGGGATTTGTCCTGGTGGGGGGTCTGTACTATTGGAGGGGGGTTTGTCCTGGTGGGGGGTCTGTACTAATGGAGGGGGGGTTTGTCCTAGGGGGTCTGTACTAATGAAGGGGGGATTTGTCCTGTGGGGGTCTGTACTAGTGGAGGGGGGGTTTTCCTGGGGGGTCTGTAGTAATGGTGGGGGTTTGTCCTGGGGGGGTCTGTACTAATGGAGGGGGGGTTTGTCCTGTGGGGGTCTGTACTAGTGGAGGGGGAGGTTCTCCTGGGGGGTCTGTACTAATGGAGGGGGTTTGTCCTGGGGGTCTGTACTAATAGAGGGGGGGTTTGTCCTGGGGGTCTGTACTAATGGAGGGGGGTTGTCCTGGGGGGTCTGTACTAATGAAGGGGGGCTTTGTCCTGGGGGGGATCTGTACTAATGGAGGGGGGGTTGTCCTGGTGGGGGTCTACTAATGGAGGGGGGGTGGTTTGTCCTGGGGGGGTCTATACTGATGAATATACTGATACTGATGAAGGGGGGGGTCTGTACTGAGAGAGGAGGAACCATCGCTGGGTCAGGTGAGAGGGCCGATCGGCCATTATCTACTAACGTTCATAGGAACTGCAGTCTCTGACCATCTCCTGTATCATGTCTTCAGTCTCTGACCTTCTCTTGTATCATGTCTTCAGTCTCTGACCTTCTCTTGTATCATGTCTGCAGTCTCTGACCATCTCTTGTATCATGTCTGCAGTCTCTGACCATCTCCTGTATCATGTCTGCAGTCTCTGACCATCTCTTGTATCATGTCTACAGTCTCTGACCATCTCCTGTACTATGTCTGCAGTCTCTGATCATCTCCTGCACCATGTCTGCAGTCTCTGACCACCTCCTGTACTATGTCTGCAGTCTCTGACTGTCTCTTGTATCATGTCTACAGTCTCTGATCATCTCCTGTACTATGTCTGCTGTCTCTGACTGTCTCTTGTATCATGTCTACAGTCTCTGACCATCTCCTGTACTATGTCTGCAGTCTCTGATCATCTCCTGTACCATGTCTGCAGTCTCTGATCATCTCCTGTACTATGTCTACAGTCTCTGACCATCTCCTGTATCATGTCTGCAGTCTCTGACCATCTCTTGTATCATGTCTGCAGTCTCTGACCATCTCCTGTATCATGTCTGCAGTCTCTGATCATCTCCTGTACCATGTCTACAGTCTCTGACCAGCTTCTGTACCATGTCTGCAGTCTCTGATCATCTCCTGTACCATGTCTACAGTCTCTGACCATCTATTCTATCTTGTCTGTAGTCTCTGACCATCTCCTGTATATTGTCTGCAGTCTCTGACCATCTCTTGTATCATGTCTGCAGTCTCTGACTGTCTCTTGTATCATGTCTACAGTCTCTGACCATCTCCTGTACTATGTCTGCAGTCTCTGATCATCTCCTGTACCATGTCTGCAGTCTCTGACTGTCTCTTGTATCATGTCTACAGTCTCTGATCATCTCCTGTACTATGTCTGCAGTCTCTGACTGTCTCTTGTATCATGTCTACAGTCTCTGACCATCTCCTGTACTATGTCTGCAGTCTCTGATCATCTCCTGTACCATGTCTGCAGTCTCTGATCATCTCCTGTACTATGTCTACAGTCTCTGATCATCTCCTGTACCATGTCTGCAGTCTCTGATCATCTCCTGTACTATGTCTGCAGTCTCTGATCATCTCCTGTACCATGTCTACAGTCTCTGATCATCTCCTGTACCATATCTGCAGTCTCTGATCATCTCCTGTACTATGTCTGCAGTCTCTGATCATCTCCTGTACTATGTCTGCAGTCTCTGATCATCTCCTGTACCATGTCTGCAGTCTCTGATCATCTCCTGTACCATGTCTGCAGTCTCTGATCATCTCCTGTACTATGTCTGCAGTCTCTGATAATCTCCTGTATTATGTCTGCAGTCTCTGACCATCTCTTGTATCATGTCTACAGTCTTTGATTGTCTCTTGTATCATGTCTGCAGTCTCTGATCATCTCCTGTACTATGTTTGCAGTCTCTGACCATCTCTTGTATCATGTCTGCAATCTCTGACCAGCCTCTGTACCATGTCTGCAGTCTCTGACTGTCTCTTGTATCATGTCTACAGTCTCTGATTGTCTCTTGTATCATGTCTGCAGTCTCTGATCATCTCTTGTACTATGTCTGCAGTCTCTGATCATCTCCTGTACCATGTCTGCAGTCTCTGATCATCTCCTGTACTATGTCTGCAGTCTCTGATCATCTCCTGTATTATGTCTGCAGTCTCTGATCATCTCCTGTACCATGTCTGCAGTCTCTGACCATCTCCTGTACCATGTCTGCAGTCTCTGATCATCTCCTGTACCATGTCTGCAGTCTCTGATCATCTCCTGTACCATGTCTACAGTCTCTGATCATCTCCTGTACCACGTCTGCAGTCTCTGATCATCTCCTGTATCATGTCTGCAGTCTCTGATCATCTCCTGTACCATGTCTACAGTCTCTGATCATCTCCTGTATTATGTCTGCAGTCTCTGATCATCTCCTGTACCATGTCTGCAGTCTCTGATCATCTCCTGTACCATGTCTGCAGTCTCTGATCATCTCCTGTACCATGTCTGCAGTCTCTGATAAACTCCTGTACTATGTCTGCAGTCTCTGATCATCTCCTGTACTATGTCTGCAGTCTCTGATCATCTCCTGTATTATGTCTGCAGTCTCTGATAATCTTCTGTACTATGTCTGCAGTCTCTGACCATCTCTTGTATCATGTCTGCAGTCTTTGACCGTATCCTGTATTATGTCTGGGGACTCTTTCTAACAGAAGCCCTCTCTATGTGCATCAGAGAGACTCCCCTCCAGGTCTCATTAGTGTTCTCTCTTCCTGTATTTTCTTTATTGTTAAGAGATCATGGGAGGATTTCAGGGTAACGAAGACTTCTTAGAGGAGCAGCTCTGTATTTGAGTCGTTGCCATAGAATCGTTTGTAAAGGGGAGGAGTTGGTAAGATGACCACGCCTATGTGGGGGCGCCAGAAATATTTCTGCACCCAGGCGCCGGTGACCCTAGGATCGGCCCTGCTTACAGCACCGGCGGCAGCTGCATTTTTCCTTCTGTGTTATTCGGTCATTGCGACGCCGCCCACTGTACTGTTACCGGCGTTGTGAATCAGCCACGGCCGCTGGTTCCATATCTCCATGTGTGACAGTAGTAGTCCTTTCAGGGTGGCTTCGCCGTGCAGTCCTGTGGAGGAAGAGGCGCTGGGAGCTTGTCACAACCTTCTTCCACTAGTTGTTGGTTCAGTGAGTGGATTCATGTGCTCCCCTCCCCCAGCTCCACCCCTTCTCCAGCTCTCTGCAGATCTCCTAACAAGTGCAGAGCGTGGATAATGGCTGCCGTGGCTGAGCAACTCCCTGACCTCATCTCCGGGATGGACGGCCGTAGTGGAGGACCTGCCAGAGCAGGCATAGCGAACAGTGGGGAGCCAGTCTGCCAGAGTTTCAAGGTACATACAGTATGTTTTGCTGCCCGACACTGACACATCCTGTGATGTCATTCCCTGACCGAGGGTGCCCCGAACATCCCTGTTATCAGCTGCCTGTCACCTCACACACACAGCCCTAATGATATGATGGCATCTACTGTCCCCTGTCATTATCATCCATGCCCCTCATCATTATGCCATATGCATCCCCCTGTCATCATCATCCCCCCTGTACCCCCTGCTATATGCATCCCCCTGTCATCATCCCCCCTGTCATATGCATCCCCCTGCCATCATCCCCCTGCCATATGCATCCCCCTGTCATCATCATTTTCCTTCCTGTACCCCCTGCCATATGCATCCCCCTGTCATTATCCCCCCTCTCATATGCATCCCCCTGCCATATGCACCCCCCTGTCATCATCACCCCCCTGTACCCCCTGTCATATGCAACCCCCTGTCATCATCCCCCTGTCATCATCCCCCCTGTCATATGCATCCCCCTGTCATCATCCCCCTGCCATATGCACCCCCCTGTCATTATCATCCCCCCTGTACCCTCTGCCATATGCATCCCCCTGTCATCATCCCCCTGCAATATGCATCCCCCTGTCATCATTATCCCCCCTGTACCCCCTGCCATATGCATCCACCCTGTCATCATCCCTCTGTCATATGCATCCCCCTCTCATCATCCCCCTGCCATATGCATCCCCCTGTCATCATCACCCCCTGTACCCCCTGTCATATGCATCCCCCTGTCGTCACCCCCTGTACCCCCTGTCATATGCATCCCCCTGTCATCATCATCATCCCCCCCTGTACCCCCTGTCATATGCATCCCCCTGTCATCACCCCCCTGTACCCCCTGTCATATGCATCCCCCTGTCATCACCCCCCCATATCCCCTGTCATATGCATCCCCCGTCATCATCATCCCCCCTGTATCCCACTGTCAGCTTCCTACCACCCGACCCCCTTAAATTTACTGGTGCACATCACATATGATGGACGCAGGGACAATTCTTTTCTTCCAGACACCATCAATGGGCAGGGACTTTTTTCTTTCAGTGACACCAAGGATGCAGGTGCATTCTTCCTTCAGAATCACGCTGTGTGTATGGGCAGCAGCCAGCAGGAGTATAGAATAACGGCCGTGGTGGCTGGGACAGAAGAGAAGATAAAGGTATTGAGGTGCTTCTGGTGTCTCCCTCTCTCCTCCCCCCCTCACTCTCTTAAACCGCTCTCTCTCTTCCCCGCTCTCTCTCTTCCCCCTTCCCCTCTCCCCCTCCCTCCCCCCCACCAAATAAGTAATATTCAATTAGATTAAGAAATACAATGGGTGCTGATTTTCTTGCTTTTCATGGGCACAGTGACTTCATTTGATGGGCACAGTGACTTAATTTGACAGGCACAGGGACTGCATTTGACGGGCACAGTGGCTTCATTTAACGGGCACAGTGGCTGCATTTAATGGGGCACAGTTACTGCATACGATGGGCACAGTGGCTTCATTTGACAGGCACAGTGGCTTTATTTGACGGGCACAGTGGACAACCCCACCTCCCAGCCAAAAAAAACCCCAGCACCACACACACACCCCCATTGCCGGCCTTGGACTTCGGGCTGAAGCCCCTGGTCTTTTTGCAACCTAGCAATGCCCCTGGCTGGGACAGAAGAGAAGATAAAGGTATTGAGGTGCTTCTGGTGTCTCCCTCTCTCTCTCTCCCCCCTCTCTGCCCCTCCCCCCTCTCTACTCCCCCTCTCACTCTCTTACCCGCTCTCTCTCTTCCCCCTTCCCCTCTCCCCCTCCCCCCCCCCACCAAATAAGTAATATTCAATTAGATTAAGAAATACAATGGGTGCTGATTTTCTTGCTTTTCATGGGCACAGTGACTTCATTTGATGGGCACAGTGACTTCATTTGACAGGCACAGTGACTGCATTTGACGGGCACAGTGGCTTCATTTAACGGGCACAGTGGCTGCATTTAATGGGACACAGTTACTGCATATGATGGGCACAGTGGCTTCATTTGACAGGCACAGTGGCTTCATTTGACAGGCACAGTGGACAACCCCACCTCCCAGCCAAAAAAAACCCCAGCACCACACCCTCCCCCCCCCATTGCCGGCCTTGGACTTCGGGCTGAAGCCCCTGGTCTTTTTGCAACCTAGCAACGCCCCTGCCTTAAACTATTGTATGCACATTTACATTAAAGATTAAGCAAACTTGATAATTATTGTTTGCTAACCAGGAGACAATGGAATCAAAAGATCTTGAAAAGCTGCTAATTTATGTCTTTTCCATTCCAGCTTGATATTTAAGACAAGTTCTGTCTTCAACAATTACAGTATGCCATCTAGCAGTGCTTTGATACATTTCAGGTCTAAATGAAGCAACATCTAAATCCTCGTGTTCATGCCAAGTCTCTGAGTTTGAGAAATTGCTTCTCTGATTTCTGCAAGACCTGTGCTCTTCAGATTTTAAGGTCAAGTGTCATTTCTTCAACAAAGGATCATAGCAGGGATCAAATACTGACTTTATGAAAGCAAAACTAGAAATGTTTAACTGCCTGCAGCTCTGTGAGCAGCAGCTTTTCATCTATTGTCTCATATATCTCAAGTGTTATTAATGTTATTGGCAACAGCATATGATTAATATATACAAGCTGTGAGCAAAATTAGTACATATATTAAATTGCAGAGCTGTGTCTGAAAAGCTTTGATTTAAATCCTATTCATCTTCAACTTAGGTGGCTTAATCTTATAATAAATAAATCAGGGATTAATTTTTGTATTTTTAAATAAACATTTCCCTTAAGGCATATTTTTATTTTTTTTTTAGTTTAAACATCCAAGTTAAAAACTATGATATTAAAGTTTTTGTATAATCAGAACTTTTTCTTTTAGTTTTGTATAGAATAGCACAGTTTTAAAACCCCTGCCATGTTATTTTTTGCTTTCTCTGAACCATTGGGAAAACTTAAATTCCTGCACCAAACAGGAAATTAAAGGAAATCCCTCAATCTGAGAGTAATTTCCATCTTAGATGACTGTCCCCATAACACGTCTTACTTGGAAGATTTACCTTTACCTTTTTTCTGGGGACAACTTTAAAATTTAGAATTTCCCCTCACTTTCTTTTCCAGTGACAATGGTCACCGGCACAAATAGAAGAGTGAATCTCCCCAATAGGGACAAAGACAGTAATATAAACTTGACAGAGGGTTTAACCCTCTCCCATTCTAGTCAAAACTAAAAAAAATAATAATAATCTTTAAGATGATATAGTTTACTTGTGAATAGTTGGGAAATTTGCATGAAAAGGTTGCTTTCGCTAGTTTTAAAAAGTTATCTCAGTGACGGTAAGTTCTTATTATGATTTTACCATGCCTCATTCCATGACAGATTCTGCTTAAAGTGATTGTAAAATCTCGTTTAAAAAAAAAAATGTCATACTTACCTGCTCTATGCAGTTGGTTTTGCACAGAGCAGCCCAGATCCTCCTCTTCTCGGGTCCCTCTTCTGTGCTCCTGGCCCTTCCCTCCTGTTGAGTCCCCCCACAGCAAGCGGCTTGCTATGGGGGCACCCTTAGCTGAATCAAAGCTCCCTGTGTCCATTCAGACACAGGGGTGTGGCCCGGCCCTGCCCTCTCTTTTTCCTGATTGTCTGACTGATTTTGATTGACAATCTTGCCATGCTTATGTCTCAGCCAATGAGGAGGGGAGTCCCGGGCAGCATAGACACTCCTGCAACATCGTTAGATAAAGACAGGCTCGGGTGTGTATTAGGGGGACTGCTGCACACAGAAGGTTTTCTTATCTTAATGCATAGAATGCATTAGGATTAAAAAAACATTCTGCCTTTACAATCCCTTTAAGAATAGAAGTTGTAGAAGAATAGAGTTGTAGCCAGGCATTTTTTAATTATGAAACACTGGATAGAATTTATGTTAATACCCAGAGTAACAGCTTTAAAGTGACTTTGTCCCATTAATAAGAAAAAATAGCTAAAGTGCAGGCTGTGAGATTATAGTCAGATAAAGCTCCATATATTCACAATATATATACAAAAGTGAAAAGTAAAAAAAAAGTGTGAAAAGGAGCTTACGAGTTAGCTATTAAAAATACAGAAATAATTTATGTACAAAATCACTATGCATTCCCTTAAAGCAACTTTGAGTTTGAAACTAATGTTGGCACAAGACATGATGTTTGCAATACTTTGAAAATAGCTGACCTACTGGGATTTTCACACAGGGTTTTCAGAAAATAGTGTGAAAAGCAAAATACAGCCAGTAAGTGGACAAAAGAGCACTTTGTTAATGAGGGTTGGTCAAAGAACCAGATTTATTCAAGCTAACAGGATGCCCACAACTGTTCAAACCATCACTTTCTACTGTAATTTACTGCAGGACATCTCTGAGCAAACAGCATGTGTCTTTTCAAAGGATAGACTAGAGTGGCAAGACACATTTCACTCTTGTCAGCTAAGAACAGGAATATAATTATGTGTGTGAAGTGAAAGTCTAATCCTTTCAGTCATACTCATGAACCTAATGGGCTCTAACCAGGCTCTAATTAAAAAAATATTATATTTTAGATATTATTACCAGGTGAAATTTGTATAAAAATTAAAGGTGAAATCTGATTTGAGAATGGTGCTAGACAACCAGTAGATTCTTATCCTGTGCTAACTGGTGGCCATGATGACATGATCACACAGCAAATAAGATGTCTATGGCTACCCAAAGACTGCAGCACACAACCTTGGATAAGAAAAGAAAATGGTCAATTTAGTTATTTTGATGAGTAGAATTATTCTTCAAATTATCAATGGCATCCACACATAATGCAAAATAGTATTGTTAGTACGAAACAAAAAGGTGGATGTGGTTATTTTGATGAGTAGAATTTTCCTTCAAAATATCAATGGCATCTTGTGTGTCTGCTGTGCGTACATCCACAAATGGTGCAAAATAGGAGTGTTAGTAGATACAAACCATGGACTACTGTCATTTTTTTGACTAGTAAAAGCAGCCTACATTGCGTGTGAGTCATGTTTACCTTTTAACCATTGCATATAGTAATTGGTAATGCATATTCTTTTGGCATGGGATATTATATGGACTGTTGAATAGTAACTATCATATTATACTGAAATAGAATAAATTATACAGGATAAAACTTACACCAAACTTTCCTAAATATGTACAGTATATTACACATGACATATATCTGCTTTATACATTAGACATTTCCAGGAGCTTAGTTTCATTAAATTCAAGCTGTGAGTGCAGCATACTGTAGCTGAGCATACTGATAGGATCTGCACAATTTCATGCTCTATGTGTTTATCTCATGTGAAGAATAAACATTTATCATCACATTTAATATCCTACGCTGGAAAAACTGAGTTTTCAGCCCTCTAGAAGAAGATACATTTTTTATTACAAATACCCTAAAGGTCTGGATTTCCCCTATAATGTGGCCAGCTTTCTACATACTCATTAAACTACTATCTATGGTAATTTAGTGCACAGATTTAAAGTGCTTATAAGTATATGGGGATGAAGATTGCTATGGCTAGCCTTTTTATCATAACCACGTGATATTAATTTTTTTAAAGCACCAATAAATCCTTTTTTTTTTTTTTTTGCACAATAGCCACCATGCCCAAACCTTTAACCTCTCAGCTAGTTTTATTGTTCTTTTCTAATAATTTTTATTATTATAAGTAACAATGCTACACTTGTAACAAATAGAACATTAATACTTTCATACAGTACAAATCTTAATCCATAGATTCTTCTTTTTTTCTATGTGAACCAGTGCACTTCTATAAAGTGTACAATTTATTGTCATTAACTGTTCTTTGCCCTCAAGCAAGTACTAAGCCTCAATATATTGGAAGCACATATTTTATACACAGGTAGGCCCAAGTATTCATAGTCCAATACAATGCAAGGGAAAAAGAAGAAAGAAAGAGGGAAAAAAAGAAAAAAAGGAACAAAAAGAAGAAAAGCAGTGTCATGAAGTGAAATGCACCCAACTTTTCCATATGTTCAACGAGTTCAATTTAATTTTTTTATAATTTTCTGTTCCCCAGAGATGTAGTGTATCCATGGATTTCATGTTTTTTCATTTCATTCAAAAAAGTCACTAATTTTTTATTTACCAATATCCATGATAGTTTAGCATTTATCAATGAGAACAAGATGGATGACGATTTCCAAGACTTCACTATTGCTAGACTGGCAGCAAATTAACAAAGTAATTGTATTGTTTTGGTGATTCCTCTATAGGTTGCTTTAGTAGGGCCTGCCATTGTGAATTTTTTAAGGTTAAAAATAACAAACATCATCTTCTGGGGTTCCCAGTGGCCCCCGCGGCTCCTCCTTGCATCGGTAAACACCCTGGGAGAAGCATTCTCCCGGGGAGTTACCTTGCAGGGGCGCTCCTGAGTCCAGCATTTGCGTCTATAGACACAGAATGCTGGACTCAGCCCCGCAGCCCAGCGCACACGTCATTGGATTTGATTGGATTGATTGTATTTTATTGACAGCAGCAGGAGCCAATGGCTGCGCTGCTATCAATCTATCCAGTCAAGAGCCAAGAACCCCAGGCAGAGGTGTACAGCGCGTCTCCGCAGAGGGAATGAAGGGCTCAGGTGAGTAAAACTGGGGGCCCAGTCAGTGTCAGAAGTTTTTTCACCTTAATGCATCCTATGAAAAAAACACGAGGGTTTACAACTCCTTTAACTAGGTAAAGAAGTACATTTTTTAAATTATTATTTAAGATACACAGTTTCTGTATTATATTGAGCCTGGGTATGCCCAATAGGCACTGTTTTGTATTTACATTTTTTAAATTGAATAAAGATAAAATAAAAAAATATATATGATAGATACCCAAGCCCATATTTCTCTAAGGTGTTAAACAAATACACCCAGGATATAAAGTCAAAGGCATTTTGTAGGTCTAGGGAGAGGAGCAACTTAAATAATATCTATTACCCTTCTCGTTTTGGTCAGAGGCTTGTCTAAAGGGAATAAACCCCACCTGGTCTGCGTGAATATACTGTGATCGAAAGGAATTTTTAGGAATTTATTCCCATGGCTAGAATTTTTGCCATCATTTTATTATTTTCATTAATTAAGGAGATGAGGAGGTAATTCCCACAATCACTGTGTGTTCTGTCCACCAGATGTCTTGCAGATGTTTTATGCTGGTTATTTGTACCTGTGTTGTTAAATTTACATGCAAAATGTGTAATTTACTTAAGACAATCATATGTGGTGTGCAGGCTCCATCTAGCGTTCCTTTTTGGTATTGCTGCAGTTCTGTTTATCTGTTTATTTGTATGTGTAGTCGAGGAAGTTGTCAGCAAGCAGGGAATTCTGGGTAGAATCTTAATAGGAAGTGAAACAGCCACCATTCTTTGAGAAGACATTCAGGAAACAACACATGTATTTCTCTATCTATCGCCATCACCCCTTAGAGAACTTAAAAAGTAAGTTTTTACTATCCCATCTTGTACTGTATATCGTTGTTTATGCAATGTATGCTGTATTGTATGCAATATTATACTTATTGAGGTCTATTTCTGTTATTTTGTAGTTTCACCTGGCTTGTTCTAATAAAACTGAGATCAAAGAAATATGGTATCTACAGTTATTGGGATAAGAAGGTTTAACTAGCTGTCCCAGAGACAGAACAGTGAAATTTTTAAGCTGACCTCTGAAGGGAAGATAAACCGACTTCGGAAGTCTGTACAGCCCGGGGCCACGCAGTACCCATACAGTCAGAAGCCTTAAAGATACAGGCCTGCGGCAGGCAAAGAAAGCAGCCACGCTACACAGAGATGCGCTCTGTCAAGCAGCAATGACACTAGAACAGTCTCTATACAGCAAGCTTCTTCCCCGCAGCCATGTCTCACAGTGGGACATCTTCTTACAAAACACGTTCACGAACAAGCTCATCTAAGTCGTCTGTCGCAAATACAGCAACTATTGTCTGTTCAACAGCCGAAGCAGCAAAAGCCAGGGCTGCATTCGCAGACCAAGAGTTGCAGATGAAAAAAGAAAAGGCCGCCTTGATGTAGAAAAGGTGAGACAGGAGCAAGAGAGAGAGAAGGAAAGAGTATGCTTGGAGCAAGAGAGAGAGAAAGAAAGAGTACACATGGAACAAGAGAGAGAGAAGAAAAGAATACGCCTGGAAGAAGAATTAGCCCAGCAGGAAGCATCTCTGAAATTGCAGCAAGCTATCTTAGAAGCTAACATGGAGAAGCTGACAGTAGAAAGAGACGCTGCCGCTGCTATTGCAGAAGCAGAAGCTTTAGAAGCAGCCTTCTACGATGAGCCAAGACTAGGCAGCAGCATACCGGGTCTAGAAGAGGACCAACAAGATTCTTCACAACGCATGTCAGATTATGTCTACCAGCACTGGGACCCAAGCAGCATCCCACAACAAGAAATCAAACATGACGTCAGTGAGTCACATCAAATAAAGCAGCAACAAGACGACCTGGGACCCCAGCGCTACAAGCAAGAAAATTCTGACAGAGATCCAGACTACCCAGTCCCAACCAAACCTTCTACTCCACGAGGTACCCAGCCTTCATACAAACAGCAAACACCTGTCTTCACTCCAAGAAGGCATGCAACAAACAGGTACGAACTGCCAACCTTAAGCAAGTTTGAACCCAGTGCGCCTAAAGAAGAGACTTTTACCAGGTATACCTTTACACCGCACAACAATACACCAGCAGCCTACCCCAATGCCAATCAGGCTACTGTAGACTTTGCCAAGTTCCTGGCCAAAAGAGAGTTAGTTACCCAAGGACTTGTCCAATTTAGTGATCGCCCTCAACACTACAGGGCGTGGCGATCCGCTTTCCAGAGTGTCATTCAAGGTCTAGATCTATCCTGCAGAGAACAGATAGAACTCCTCGTAAAGTGGCTTGGCAATGATTCAGCTAAACATGCCAAAAGGATCAGAGACATTATTATAAACCACCCTGAGATAGGCCTTGCAAACATCTGGAACAGACTGGATAGATGTTATGGCTCACCAGAGGCTATAGAGAGTACACTGTTTAAAAGGATAGAAGACTTCCCAAAAATACCTAGCAGAGGTTACCAAAGACTCAGAGAATTTAGTGACCTGTGTATAGAGTTACAAGTTGCTAAAGCAGAAGGAGACTTACCTGGCCTTTCTTATCTTGATTCTGCTAGAGGTATTAACTCCCTAGCACAAAAACTTCCTTATGAGTTACACGAAAGATGGATTACTCATGGCTGTAACTACAAACGAAAACACAGTGTGCCTTTTCCACCCTTTAGTGAGTTTATGGACTTTGTAGACAGACAAGCAGGAATGAAAGATGACCCCAGCTTCATTTTTCCAGTGTCTTATACCACTTCTTCTGGCCCTAAACAACTCAGAGCTCCAGAAGCAGTTCACAAAACTAACATTTCTTCTCACAGATTTGCAGAGTCTCAGCCAGAGGATCAAGACAGCGACCCTACTAAGTTCTGCCCTCTACATAAGATGCCACATCCTCTTCTGAAATGCAGAGCATTCAGGACAAAGACCATCCAGGATCGCAAAGCTTTCCTCAAAGATAACAACATCTGTTGCAAGTGCTGCTCTTCGTCCACACATTTCGCCAAGGACTGTAAGGTCAGTGTCAAATGTACAGAATGTGACAGCACAGAGCATAACACAGCTCTACACCCAAGGCCTACTCCAAGAACTTTCCCACCTGTTCATAGGGACAAGGAGCAAGGTGGGGAGACCAAACACTCTGGTACAGACGCCATAGCAATCACTTCACAGTATACTGAAGTTTGCAAAGGAAGTACAGGTGGCAGGTCCTGCTCTAAAATCTGTCTCGTGAGAGTTTACCCAAAAGGACGCAGGGACAGAGCAGTCAAGCTCTACGTCATCTTAGATGATCAGAGTAACAAGTCACTAGCTAGATCTGTGTTTTTTGACATTCTAAACCTTAAAGGCCCCAGCAGCCCTTACTCCCTTAGGACTTGTGCAGGTACAGTGGAAATGGCGGGGAGAAAAGCTGACGGCCTACAAATTGAATCTATGGATGGTAAGACATGCTTACCCTTACCGACCATAATAGAGTGCAACCAGATGCCAGACAACAGATCGGAGATTTCCACACCAGACGCAGCAGCTCACCAGACTCACTTGAATCACATAGCACATCTCATACCAGAACTAGATGATCAGGCTCAGATAATCTTACTCCTAGGGAGGGATATCTTGCAAGTCCACAAAGTAAGAAAACTGATCAACGGTCCTAAAAATGCCCCATATGCCCAAAAACTGGATCTCGGGTGGGTCATTCTCGGTGATGTTTGCCTGGGAGGTGCACACAAACCTGCATCTGTTAATAACCTGCTCACTAGTACCCTCGAGAATGGTTGTCCTTCTCTTTTCCAACCCTGTCAGAATCACGTCCTCATAAAGGAGCTACCACACAACAACCCTGTACCTTTTCCCTTCCTAAGTCCCCTCTGTGACAGCAATACCTATCACGAAGACCAAAGTGACTTAGGAAGCACAGTGTTCAGGAGAACAAAGGAAGACAACCAGGTAGCAATGTCCATTGAGGATAGGCTCTTCTTAGAAGTTATGGAAAGGACGGGACAAATAGCTGGGTTGCACCTCTTCCCTTTAAACCACAAAGACGAAGTTTGCCTAACAACAGAGAATTAGCATATAAACGTCTCACTTCCCTAAGACACAATCTTCAAAGGAAACCAGAGATGAAAGAACATTTCTTTTCCTTCATGGAGAAAATATTCCAGAATGGTCAAGCTGAGATAGCCCCAAACCTCAAAGACTCTGAGGAATGTTGGTATTTACCCATATTTAGGGTCTATCACCCTAAGAAGCCAGGGCAGATTAGAGTGGTGTTCGATTCCAGCGCCAAACATGAAGGTGTCTCTCTAAATGATGTCCTTCTCTCTGGCCCTGATCTTAACAACAGACTATTAGGAGTACTTCTTCGCTTTCACAAAGATTCAGTCGCATGCATGGCAGACATACAACAAATGTTCTATTGCTTTCTTGTTAAAGAAGAACACCAACACTTTCTGAGGTTTCTCTGGTTCAGGGACAACAACCCCTCTGGAGACATCACAGAATACCGCATGAGGGTGCACATATTTGGCAACAGTCCTTCCCCTGCAGTTGCTATATATGGCCTCAGACATTCTGCTAGAGTAGGAGAGTCAGAATATGGGTCAGATGTCAGATAGTTTGTGGACAAGGATTTCTTTACAGACGATTGCTTGAAATCACTACCCACAAATGAAGCCGCAATCAGTCTCCTCAAAAGAACTCGGGCAATGCTTGCATGTTCCAACTTAAGACTCCACAAGATTGCTTCCAACAGTAGGGAAGTTTTAGAAGCTTTTCCTGTCTTAAAATTCCACGACCATATGCTCCTCTGTCATCTGCTGACGTTCAGATGCAAAGTCTTTGTGTGTTTTCGGATGCTTCTGTTAAAGCAATTGCTGCTGTAGCTTACCTGAAAATCATAGACACTAAAGGACAATGCCACATAGGGTTTGTAATGGGGAAAGTAAAACTTGTACCACGTCCCGAACACACCATACCCAGGCTTGAACTTTGTGCTGCAGTATTGGCTACAGAGCTAGCTGAACTAATTACAATAGAGACAAACCTAGAAATTCAAAAAACTGAGTTCTACACAGACAGTAAAGTAGTTCCTGGTTACATCCATAATGAAACAAGGCGTTTCTACGTCTATGTCAATAACAGAGTGTTGAGGATAAGGAGATCCACCCGCCCAGAGCAATGGCATTTTTTGCCTACAGACTGTAATCCTGCAGACCTAGCTACCAGATCTGTAGCGGCCAGCCCTCTTGAAAGTACTTCGTGGTTCACAAGTCCCATCTTTCTATGCAATCTAGACTGTAACACTAAGGACCTCTCCACATTTGATCTAATAGATGCAGGTAAGGATCAGGAAATTCACCCTCAGGTTTCTACAGCAGTCACAACTTCTCTTAACCAGTTTAAAACCCACTGTTTCAGCAGGTTCTCCACCTGGAGGTCACTAGTTAGAGCTATCACTTGCTTAATCCACATAGCTCAGTCCTATAAAAAACAACCATCAACTCATGACAATTGCAGAGGTTGGCACCACTATAGGAAAGTCTACTCAGCAACTGACCTAGAACTATCTAAAAATTGTTTAATATCTGTTGTACAGAGAGAAGTCTTTGCCAAAGAGATTTATTGTATTCTCAACCAGAAACCTGTTCCTAAAGACAGTGTTTTGAAGAAACTTGATCCAATTCTTAATGAAAATGGCATGTTGCGAGTAGGAGGTCGTTTAAAAGAAGGCAAGTTAGAGTTCCCAGAGAAACATCCTTTAGTGATCCCTGGTCACCATCATATTGCCTACTTACTCATTCAACACTACCATGACCAAAGTAAACACCAGGGTCGACTGTTTACTGAAGGAGCCTTACGAGCTGCTGGACTGTGGATAGTCAGAGCCAAGAGATGTGTGAGTAGGCTCCTCTTCAAGTGCGTTAACTGCCGAAAACTTTGTGGAATGTCACAGACACAAAAGATGGCCAATTTACCATCTGACAGACTTAGCATGGATCCGCCTTTCACTAATGTTGGACTTGATGTTTTTGGTCCCTGGTCTGTCGCCACCCAGTACACAAAAAGGGGGCACTCAAACAGTAAACGCTGGGCAGTCATATTCGTCTGCATGTCTATCCGAGCTGTCCACATCGAAGTGATTGAGTCAATTGACACTTTAAGTTTCATTAATGCTCTTAGACGTTTCATCGCAATCAGAGGCCCAGTGAAACTCTTTCACTCTGACAGAGGGTCTAACTTTGTAGGAGCAGTAAAAGAACTTCAAATTCCTTCTAATTTGGGCATTCTCAGAGTAGAAAGATACTTGAGTGAACAAGACTGCACGTGGTTCTTCAACCCACCTCACTCTTCTCACATGGGAGGTGTTTGGGAGAGGATGATAGGCATAGCCCGCAGAATTCTTGACTCTATCTTCCTACAAGTAGGAACTGCAAGGCTTACTCACGAATGTTTAGTGACATTTATGGCAGAGGTTACAGCTATCATTAACGCCAGACCTTTGACATCCATTTCAAGTGACTCTAAAGATCCAGTGGTGCTCACACCTGCCATGTTACTCACGCAAAAGACTAGTATTGCCAGTGCTCCAGCTGGAGAGTTTTGTGAGAAAGACCTTTACAAATGTCAATGGAGACAAGTACAAACCCTTGCCAATACCTTCTGGAACCGGTGGAGAGAACAATATATATCTACTCTACAAGTACGGAGAAAGTGGCACACTGAAAAGCCTAATCTTAAACCTGGTGATGTTGTGCTCATGAAAGATTGCCAGGCACTAAAGAATATGTGGCCTTTAGGTTTGATCACCAAAGTACTGCCAAGCAAAGATAATCGTGTCCGTAAGGTCGAAGTCAAGATCTTTCAACAGAATGAGGCTAAAGTATTCTTGAGACCAGTGACCAAACTTATTCCGTTGCTTTCTATGGAAGACTCTGTTAGTGACATCACTTGATGTCAGGTGGGGAGTGTTCTGTCCACCAGATGTCTTGCAGATGTTTTATACTGGCTATTTGTACCTGTGTTGTTAAATTTACATGCAAAATGTGTAATTTACTTAAGACAATCATATGTGGTGTGCAGGCTCCATCTAGTGTTCCTTTTTGGTATTGCTGCAGTTCTGTTTATCTGTTTATTTGTATGTGTAGTTGAGGAAGTTGTCAGCAAGCAGGGAATTCTGGGTAGAATATTAACAGGAAGTGAAACAGCCACCATTCTTTGAGAAGACATTCAGGAAACAACACATGTATTTCTCTATCTATCGCCATCACCCCTTAGAGAACTTAAAAAAAGTATGTTTTAACTATCCCATCTTGTACTGTATATCGTTGTTTATGCAATGTATGCTGTATTGTATGCAATATTATACTTATTGAGGTCTATTTCTGTTATTTTGTAGTTTCACCTGGCTTGTTCTAATAAAACTGAGATCAAAGAAATATAGTATCTACAGTTATTGGGATAAGAAAGTTTAACTAGCTGTCCCAGAGACAGAACACTGTGATATATTCTCCGTTTCAGGATCATGTGAATAAAAACAGTGTTTTATCTAGTGTTATATTTAACCTTCCAAAATTCTTAGAACAAATATGTACACATTTGTACAAAACGTAAAATATTTGAATTTCTATCTGTAGGAAACCCCTAGATGATAATATTGTGTGAAACCTTAACATGTTAAAATCATCTTTGGCTATGGCCACTTAGGCTATTCAAGCAAAATTACTTCTATGTGTTTCCCTAAGTCAAGACATTGCTATGACTATTTACTGGCAATTCAGTAGCTGTCAAGATTAGTGAGTCATGCTGGTGAGCTATTAATAACAATATAATCTTGTTGTACATATTTGGGACCCTCATACGTCTTGCGAATACAGGTGAGTGTTTCTATAGACAGGAAGTACTAAAATCCTTCCCTTACATCACTTTGGAGTTTAACAGAGGTGGACCTTTGCAGTTCTAAAAAACATGCTCATTAATAAAATTTAAATGTGCTAAGAATAGATCTGCTAAAACAAATAGCCCTAGGCTGCGATTGCAAAGTAATCAAATTAAATTAATATATAGCAATTAATATTGTGTTGTATAACACTTCATACATGTCTGTTTGTCATAGGGAACACTTAATCTTTATTTTTCAAAGCATAATTTGTAATAGAGCGCTTTTTAACCTTTCTTGTCTATAATTTTCTAATCTCATTTCCTTATCCCAGGATTTATTTTATAATTCTATTTTTAATCAGTAACATTCAAAACTCAATCTTAGTTTTTACCACCCACAGGCTCCCATAGAATCAAACTTTCAGACACAAATGGTTTGTTGGAAATTCACAAAGTATTGCCCTCATTTTTCGAGAGACATTATTTCACCATCTTGCCTTCATCAGCTATCATTACCATCATATGCTATATACAGTAGATACATTTACTTGAAGCCTATCAGCAGATTCACATGCTTGTTTGTCTGTACCTGCTTGAACTGAAGCCAGGTGTGCACAGTTCATACCTAGGTAACATAATGATAGCTAACATTGCTATGATCAAAGTGAATGTTCAGCTTGAGTTAAAAACAAACATAGTAAAGAACACTTTCCTTTCAAGTCATACCTTAAAATGTTTTGCGATTTGATTCTTTACCAATATGTTGTTTATTGCACACAAAAACAGAACAACTTAAATACTCCCCTTGGTGATCCTATCAGTCATTTTTATAGACACAATAAAAGCGAGCTTCTTACAGAATAAACTTTCTCACACTTAACAATGGATTGAGCTAAATAAATCAATGGTGTGTATAAAGATCCATATATTGAAATTATTTTTTGCTGTAGTTTAATGGGACAACTGTATGGCATAGTACATAGTTGCCAGCATGTTACAATCATTTTCAAAACCATTAAGCTGGCGTTTATAAGTCTAATGATGTAGCCCCATTTGTGAAACAGTATAACGGTGGTATAAACTCTTTTCATTCTCTATTAACTAGAACCTGTCAGGGTAAAAATATGGGTAAATTTCATTGATGACTTGTTTTTGCAGGTAATTGCCCTAGGGTTGTCATGTTTATCCTATCTTAAAGCCCAATTCCACCGTAAAACTAACCATATAAAGACAATTAATGTGAACCATATTCTGAACAAGCAGCAAAAGCACTTTAAAATATACCTTCATTGTGGTGGAATTGATCTTCAAAGTTCACAACAGAGGCACTGAAAATGAAATCTATTTTGCTATTACTTTCTATTGTACCAGAACCTTGGCAGCCTGCTATCCTTCTGTAAACAAACAGCAGATGTTTCTAGGCTTTTATAACTCACCTGAAATCAAACATTAGCATCTGGCTGCAATACCCACCTTCTCTCCAATGCTGTTCCCTGCAGTATTTTCCTATTTCCATCATTAGATGTCCTCAGTTTTTCAGATTGAATGATGTCCAACATGGGCCCATTACCAAAATGCTCTTCACCCTCTGCATTTTGATAGAGAGAACAGCTTTTGACCAACACTCCTCCCCACATCATCAAGAAGCAAAGATAAACACTTTCCTATGGTTTACTTTACAATTATTTTCAGTTATAATCAGGTAAGAATAGGTGTAGGTACTCACTCCCTCCCCCTTCCTCCCCCACTACCTGGCTGGAGAAGAGTAGTAAAGTGGTGTGCTACTGAATGGGGAAGTGCTAGCAGTGAATGTTAAATGAGTTTAAAGTTGGCCATACGTGGATCAAAATTTGGCCGGTTCAGCAGGGATCAGACACATTAGAATCACTTTATGGGCCAGTTGGTTGTACACAATTCCAGCCTGTCATTTTTCTCAAATGATCAGTGGCATCGGCTAGTTAGTGCTCATCATTGTATTCTGCTGGTTGGAGAGGCTCCCTGCTGGCAGAATACAATAGCACAATGGGAGTGATTCCCCTATCCACAACGAATGTGTGGATGGGTGAATTGGCTCTTTTTTTTATCAACCTGCAGGCTTGAGAAAAATTAGTGAGTAATGTATGGCCTGCCTATCAGACACATAAAACACTCATACACTTGTACAAAACATTTTTTTTTTAATTAAACTCTTCTATTACATATGCTTTTCAGCCTCTCTTAAAGAAAGAGCATTTCGAAAAAATTCTAGTAGGGAAAATGTCTTTTAAATACTACTATTTTTAAAAACACTAAACCTCCCAGCATTGGTAGTCAGTGGCTAGCGGAAACAATCATCGGGCTACCTATAGTCTCTCTGTCGGGACCCTTGACCCCCCAAAAACATTCTAGTGGGGAAAATGTATTTTAAATACCCTGATGGTCTAGCAGGGCATTCTGTAATTAAATAAAAAAAATACTTACCTGTCCAGCAGTCCCATGCTGCTCTCTTTACATAGCAAGCATGCTCCGCCTTCCACCAGGAATTCTCACTCTAATACCTAGAAATCTCTTCTAGGTATCAGAGGGAGACTGCAGCAATGGTGATAATTGAACTGTGTGGCATTAAATAGGATGCTTCAAAGAACAGAGCTGCCTGCACCCTCTGCCAGTGTTTGATTGGATGCTGGCCAGTCACATCAGGCTTCTTTCAGTGTTAGGTGCTGAAACTCAGAAAGTGTTCCAGTACCTGGCATCCAGCTGACACTCTGCATATTCTACTAGGACACCCTTATGTGTGGGGGCACAAACTACACCCCCTACATAAGCCCTTGGTGTTATGTGGCTGTCCTTACATAGTAGGTGAGGTTGAAAAAAGACACAAGTCCATCAAGTCCAACCTATCAACCCATCTCCCCACGCCAGGGTCCTAGGTGTAATCCTGGACTCTGAACTAACCTTTCGACCCCACATTCTATCACTATCCAAAGCTTGCCGCCTCAATCTCCACAACATCTCCAAGATACGCCCCTTCCTAACCAATGTCACCACAAAGCTTCTAATCCACTCCCTAGTAATCTCCCGCCTCGACTACTGCAACTCCCTCCTCATTGGTTTACCTCTAAATAGGCTATCCCCACTTCAGTCCATCATGAACGCTGCTGCCAGGCTCATCCACCACACAAACTGCTCAGCGTCTGCTACACCCCTCTACCAATCCCTCCATTGGCTGCCACTCAGTCACCGAATTAAATTCAAGATACTAACTATAACTTACAAAGCCATCCACAACCTGGCCCCCAGCTACATCTCTAACCTAGTCACAAAATACCAACCTAATCGTTCTCTTCGCTCCTCCCAAGACCTCCTGCTCTCAAACTCCCTTGTCACCTCATCCCATGCTCGCCTTCAGGACTTCTCCAGAGCCTCCCCCATCCTCTGGAATGCTCTACCCCAATCCGTCCGATTTTCTCCTACTTTATCCACTTTCAGACGATCCCTGAAAACTCATCTCTTCAGAGAAGCCTATCTGGCCCCCACCTAACAACTGTACATTTATCTTCTCAATCAGCACATCACCCACAGTTATTACCTCTTGTATCTTTTGACCTTCCCTCTTAGATTGTAAGCTCTAAGGAGCAGGGCCCTCTGATTCCTACTGTATCAAAGTGTATTGTATTTGTACTGTCTACCCTCAAGTTGTAAAGCGCTACGTAAACTGTTGGCGCTATATAAATCCTGTATAATAATAATAATGTTCTGAGTCCTGAGGACTTCTAAAAAAGCAGAAAAAAAGAAAATACCAGCTGGGATGCATATGAAGGCAGGAGAGGCAGGAGAGGTCACAGGTGGGTATTAACTTTCTGGCAAGTCATGGACTCAGGATTCCCAAGACTTTACTTGCTATATAATATATCAATGGATCCGCGCTTCAGACTAATTAAACAACTGCTGCCCCCCTATGTGAGTAGGGAACACCTCAGTGAAACCCCAAAAGGATAAAATCAAAATATAGAGAATGGCGCTATGTTAAAAAAAGGGAGTATTAATGTAAAATATTACTAATTTCTAAAGTGACGAATGCTGTAGTGCGTGGTACGATCCCTATTATTATCCCTAATCTTTAGCGTTTTTTGCACATTATTGCACAGTGGTTTGATAACCACGGCACCTATATAGCACAAATTTGGCACTTGTCACTTTGTATTTCTTAATTAGTGGACATATATAAGTTACTGGCAACATATGGTCTATAGTGTTGATAATATATGATTTGTGTCTGCTTATTATATGGGATTATAATTGCTTGTATATATAGCTGACAATTCCCTCTGTCACTAAATAAGGATTTATCACTTTATAATATACACTATTTTGTGGTTGTTTAATATCACACTATTTTATTTATATTTGTGTAGGGATCGTACCACGCACTACAGCATTCGTCACTTTAAAAAATTAGTAATATTTTACATTAATACTCCCTTTTTTTAACACAGCACCATTCCCTATATTTTGTTTTTACTTGCTATATGACTATTCTGGTCATACTTACTACGTAAACAAGCAGGGATGAGCCTGACAGTCCTGAAGTCAGAAATGACAATTCCATATTTCTGTCTCCTTTAAGCCCTGTAGCATTGGAAATATTATATATAATACTTAAATCCCAGGGAACATTAATATGTGTTAAAAATTAATTTAAAGTATAGCTAAAAGTATCATTTTTTCATTTAGTTAGATTAAGGGAGAGTTGTGGCCCCTGTCATTTTTTTTTTTTATTAATCTTTTTATTATTTTTTATTTGTGTCCCATTGTGGAGATTTCTTTTCACTTCCTGTCCTATTGCCAAAACAGAAAGTGAGAGGAAAGCTCTCCATAGTGAAGGAATCCCTGGTTGTCCCCAGGTTCATTAGAACAAGTATCCCCATTTGAAGATTTCCCCCTTATCTCTGTTCTGATGACAAACCTAAAATTGGGATTTCCTTGCCATAATAATAATACTTTAACCTGCAGATTTTTTTTAATATATATTTAAGCTGATCTCCGGGACAAGAAACATTTACCCTCTCCACTTCAGTCGTTAACTAGGGGTTCATTGCTCACACCTACAGAGGTTTTCTCCTCTTCATGTGACATCTTCCCCTGAAGCCTCTTTCCTTTAATGCCCAAGCAGTTGCAGCTCTCTGACATTATTCCACATAATCCATAACTACCAGTCCTCATGGTACAGGAAGACTCCAAGGGCCTGCACACATTCAAGAGTGTCAGACAGCAGAGAAGAAAGCTGGCTGCCTGGAGGGGCAAAGCATAGGGTAGGTATAACACCTCATTCATCATCCCCTAGGCAAAACAAGCGCTTAATCCTTTCAACTGAGTGAAAGTACTCCTTTTCTTTGGCCAGTCCCATACTCTTAACAATTAGATAATAAAAACAACTTTTATACAGCAATATATTTATAAGTATTGTTCATTTTTTCTTTTTAGATAGATTTGGCAGCACTTTGCCACAATAAACAGAGCTTACTTAGGGCTCTTTCACATGGGGGATCTATATGTCCGTTTTTCATCCTTCCGTTTTCGGATGAAAAACGGACGTACATGTGTCCCTATGGAGCGTCGAATGTCAGCGGTGACATGTCCGCTGACATCCGACCCGCTCCGATCCCAAAAGTGTAACGGAGGAAAACCCTACTTTTCCATCCGTTTTCGGATCGGATCGGGTGACGACGGACGCTACAGTCCGTTATCATCCGATCCCCCATAGGGGAGAGCGGCGCTCTGACAGGTCCGTCGCTGCACAGTGTGCAGCGACGGACCTGTCATTTTCCTGCTCAGCGGGGATCGACGGAGCGATCCTCGCTGAGCAAGCGGGTGTTCACGGGGCGGATCATCACTGATCCGCCCCGTGTGAAAGAGCCCTAAGACTTGTTCACAAAAGTATAATTATAAATGTATCAAATTCAGTTTACCAAAGGTTAAATAAAACATTAGTGCCACTTTAAAAATTGTGTTCAAGCCTTGCACAGAATTAATGCCTTTGTGTTTCAAGGAGAAATAACACGGGAAATGCAGTATCAATTAAATATGCCCACTGTACAATATAAAGACATTTTATAGTGGTGAATACATCTGAATACTATGGCATTCACAACCATAGAGCATGAAAGAATAAAGAACTATGAACAGGTATTTACTATACTACATCACATAAGAGAGGGAAAGGATCACGGCAAAATACAAGGATATGTTACAAAGATCCTTAGAATATTTGTTTTGGTCATCAATTGCATTTAACTCCAGTTTTATTCATTATATTTTGTTGTGAATAAATTACAGAATTGCCCAATTTTAAACCTAAATATATAATATATACTGTGGGGGAGATTTTACTAAAAATGGAGCACTCAGAATCAGGTGCAGCTGGTCATCGTAACCAATCAGCTTCTAACTTTAGCTTGTTCAGTTAACCTTTGACAATAAAACATGGAAGCTGAGCGGTTTCTATGCAGAGCTGCCTCAGATTTTGCACTCTCCAGTTCTAGCAAATTAAACCCTGTAACATAATATGTAACAGTTCTGTTTTTCAGAGATTTTCAGTTATGAAATTGAACTCGACCTTTCTAATTACAAATACTGAAATACAGAGATTATTTTCTAAACCCAACTAAATCCGAATAAAGCTGTTGCCCACAGGAGCCAATTGGAATCCATATTTAGTTTCCAGTGCAAGCTATTATAGCTAAAACCTGATTGTCTGCCATGGTGTTCATGTTAGAAAGTGCTGCGCAAACTATATAAATTCTGTATAATAATACTAATAATAGTGTCTTATTTTGTCTTATGCTTACTTCTCATAAACCAGAACTTTAGCCTGTCCAAAAATAGACATTACATTTTTCCATTGCCAGCCTTCAGGTAACTCTTATAGAGTTTCAATAATTTTCAGACTGCGTCTCACTCAAAGTTTTCAAATCAGTATGTGGACTCTACTGACTGAGATATCCTTCCTGTGGACTAATCTACCATGGCTGATAGTTCTGGCTAACATAGGGGTTGATAACTCTACTGGGCTAAAGCAGTAATTAGTCACTTATGCCATGTACACATGACCAGTTTTTTCGTCGGACTGAACTCCGAAGGACTTTTCGACGGAGTTCCGATGGAGTTCCAAGGAAACGGACTTGCCTACACACGATCACACCAAAGTCCGATCGTTTCGAACGTGATGATGTACGACCGGACTAGAATAAGGAAGTTCATAGCCAGTAGCCAATAGCTGACCTTTCGTCCTTTTTTGTCCGTCAGACGAGCATTCAGACGAACGGATTTTGTGTTCGGACTCGAGTTTGTCGGAAAGATTTGAAACATGTTCTATTTCTAAAGTCCGACAGATTTTTCGACAGAAAAGGTCTGATGAAGCCCACACACTATTGAATTGTCTGATGGATTCGTTCCGTCGGGCCAGTTCGGTCGAAAAGTCTGGTCGTGTGTACACGGCATAATACTGCATTATTGTCACAGATGTCTAGAGATTTGATATGCTGCATTCTCTGACTTATCTAAGCCTACAAAATTGCTTCCCGCACATTTCTAACAGCACAGGTTTCCAATATGAATTAATATTTACAATATTAGTTCATATAGTTTATATTATTCTTCTAATATTTGTTTATCCAGAAGCAATTTTGGTGGGTATATAGATAAAGAGACAGGCAAACAAACTGATCGATTAATAAGTGGATAGGATAAAAGAGAATTAACTGCCAAGTTTTTTAATAGTTCATCTGAAGCCCTAACTTTTTTTAGTTTTGGATGGAAAAAGAAAAGGCCTAAGGCTTTTTTTTTGCCACCCATGTCCTACTACAGAGAATTACCTTCACTTCCTGTCTTACTTCAACTATACAAGAAGTAAGTAAGTAAGAGAATTCTTTTTACAAAATAGGGAAATCCTTTTTACGAAGAAAAAAACAAAACAGCATTGGAAGATTTTTACTTATTCATTTTCTTCTAAACACTCAATGTTTTTGATTTTCCCTAATTTTCAGTCCTAGAGATCCTAGAATGTCATCATCTCTGCAGTGAAGACTGTGATTGGTTCTCCAAGATGTTTGGAACAATTTACCTACCGATGCTGATGCTGTTTTGAAGGCAAAGGGTAGTCACACCAAAAATTTATTTAATTTGGATTTCTCTTTTGTTCATTTACTTTACATTTGTAACAAAAAATAAAAGCTGATACAAATAAACTATTAACACTTCTATTTCTGAAAGCATTCTTACTTCACAGCATTTTATCACACCTGCACTACTTTGGTGAGATTGAGGGCCCTTTCACACCTAATGCAGTGGGATGCAGTTGATTGCGTGCATTCTGGACTGCACTCCCAAATGCATAGACAGTCAAAAATCCCATCTATCCTATGGGCATAGTTTACACCATTCCAGTGTGTTGCAGAAAAGTACAGTATGCTGCATTTTTCCTCACCACAAATGCGCAAAAACACATCACAGTGCACATAGAAGCCCAAGGAAAGAAAGAAGAAGGAATTAACATCACAGGACAAATGCAGATAGAAAAATACATGCCAACCGCATGTAAAATGTGCATCAACTGCATGTAAAATGCACATCAAATGCATGCATAGGTACAAGGAAAAAACACACAGTTACTTGCAGTATCTAATGTGAAAGGGACCTTACAGTGGGACTTGGCTCCACAAAATATGCAAAGTCGCATTTAAAGTTGCACCACATAATTGCACTGTAAATCTCATCAAAGTCGCATTGCAGTAGTGTGTGAACTGAGCCTGAAGCAGGTAAATTAAAAAAGTAAATATGTTCCTCATACAACTATGTATCAGATGCCAGCTGCCATGTTCTATACACATTAGAAAAATTACAACACTGGATTCTGATTGGGTTTTATCACCATCATAAACAACTTTCTTTCCTTCAGTTCTTATAAATAAACCCCTGTGTCCACTACAGCTACAGAGTAATTGGAAATAAACTAAGACATAACTAATAGTATACATTTGATTGACATTCAATCTGGCTAAATACAACTTTCTATTTATAGCATAATGAAAATGTCCAATAACACTACATCAAATACTCTGAAAATCCCAGAAAATTGACACTGCACAAGAAACATATTTTCTACATTTCATATATGAATATTACATTACATGTGTGCATATTAAATTATATTCCCATTAGGCATGAACTATATACATATATTTCAAGATATATTTTCAGACTAAATATAAAAACATTTTTCTGGATTATTAAACTATATTAAAAACACAAATTCAAATACACATAATATTGAGTGGATATTATTAGATCTTAAGAGAATAGAGTTAATGCAAAATTGAGCCTGGTTCCCAAAATTACAAAGGAACGGGGAAATAAATGTTTTCAAGGAAGTGATTAAACAGTATTATTTTAGTTTATTAGTCTATTTAGTTTTTCATTTTTCTCTTGTATGTGGTAATACAATTTCAGTTTATAACTTTTTAGAAATTGTGTTTGTCTATAGCTATCTTACAGAGCTAGAGTGGAAAATGAACACTTTGAATTAAACAAGAAAAATAATAAATGCTACTGTGCACCCCCATAACCTAAATTCTGCAGTTAATCCAGAGGAAGGCAAAAGGAATCCTTGTAAAATGGGGTCCAGTTAGAAAAAAAAACAAAAACAAAAAATGGCTGCGTGCGTGTGACGTCACAGCGCCATGCTTTTGCGTCGGAAATGACGGAGGCGCCCGGACAGTACGTCTTTCGGAACGCCAGGTGCACTACACATGGATTGCTGACACACCAGCACTGTCCCTGTATGGGTGAGTAGGGTGGGGGTGGCCGACGTGCACCTGCGGCCTCTGATGGCAATAATTAGTGTCCAATTCTCTGTATTTAATAGGAGCAGTTTCTTGTGGGATCTCCCATTTGATCACCATTGCTCCAGGAGAAAGTTCATCTATACAGGGGCTCCTCTGTGATAGGTAACGCTATTACTTTTTTTTATACCTTATATATTTTTGTTACACCCAAGAGTAACCAATATATTTAACACATTTCATTTTAGAATTGGCACTTTTCTGCTCACAACACATACACTTTATGTAACCCACAAAGGACTGCTTTCCCTCTATTGGTGTACAGCCCATATACTTCACATCTCCCAGGTATAACTACTTTGCGTTTATTCACCCTTTTTTGACATCTTGTGTTTTCCTCACATTGCATTTATACCTTGTCACCTTATCACCTTTCACTTTCTTCATCTTTATTTTCACTAGGCTTTCCATTTTATTTTCACCCCACTTTCCATCACTCAGGTCTTATCATCCTTATTATTGGCGTTGGTTTCATTCACTTTTGTTTACTGTTCACCCTTTTGTTTTGCTGTTTTGTTTGAGTTCACTTGTATTTCCAACAGTATTCACTGTGCACACTCTATCCAATTCTTGTCATGCCTTGCCCTTTCTCCTCCCCCTTCTTTCCCTTCTGAACTTCTTTTTTCCTCTCCTTTTCCCTGTTTTCTTTTTTCCCTTTCCTTACTCACTCATGTTTTTTTCCCCCACTATCCCCCCCCCCCACTTGGGTTTTTTTTTTTCTCCATCCCTCCCTCCCCTTTTCCCTCCCCTTTCCCACCCATTCCCACAGTTCAATATGTGTCATACTTTCTTTAACTCTCCCTTTTTTTTTTCATTTTTTCGCTTTTTGCTTTTTTCTCTGTTTCTCCTTCCTGGGTATACCTGGATATATGTTATTATTCTTTGATCATATAATTTGTGACTATCAAGTATATATAAATTCTAATTGCTGTGACAATTAGGCACAATAGCCTTAATTTGGCTAAAATTATGATTACTACCATTTAACCAATTCAAGTATACATATTAAATCATATTCCTTTATAAGCACTAATTGGTGCCATTGCTTGATGTTCAGGTCGCAGGTGCCGCTGGCCTACGTGCCCCTTACCTGCTATAGGGCATTCCACAAGTGTAATCCGCTGCAAGTTGCGCAGTTGTGTTTGGCCTCTTTTCCCTTGAGGTACTGGCAGGCCGGGGGACCCGGGCTGGGGTGGGATGGTGGAGGTCTTTTTGACAGTTTCAGATCCAGGAGAAATGATTATACACACGTAATTGGTTTCTATGTTTAAAATCATTTTTTTTTTTTGTATCTTTAGATCTATTCTGCATAATTTTAATACAGTTGATTGATACAATCGATACGATTTTTATGCATGTAAACTTTTTCTACAGCGCATACACATCCTCTGAAGAAGACCCGATGGGGTCGAAACGTGTCAGCACTATCCAAGCGCTTGATTAACTGTATAATTGTGTGCAGTTTTACATGTGCTTTTGCGCTTTTAAACAATATTTCCTCTGTACCACAGTTCATGTTTTTACTCTATTGTTATCTGTCTGAATAATAAAATAATTTTTTCTAATTGAGTGTCACCCCTTTACAATACTTGCTGCATAGAAAACTCCTTCTTTTCTGATCAATTTGGAGTGTGCAGCCACTTCCTTTTCTCAAGTGTTCCCCTTCTTTTCAAAAACAAAAAAACTTCCTTTTTACCAAAGGAAATCAGGTTATAATGTGTCCATTATAAGTTGAATATGTTCCTGTTGAAGACTATTCAACATTTTCACAGCTTTTACATTAAGAGTTAAGTCCATCTTAACACTAAAATTGCTACATCTACAGACATCCACAATCTAAGACTAACCTATCTAACCTTGTAAGGAAGAAATCAGTATACATTCTGTACCTTTTTTGAAGCCGCTCCAGTCTCCAGCGGCGGAAGCTCTGCAGAGGACACAGCCGACAACAGCTGTGAAATGAATGGGAAGTGACATCACCCATAGACTTACTATGGGGCTTCCAATGTCGTCTGACTCTTCTGCACCCGCCTCCACAGCAAAGCCGCCGCTGACAGCTCAGAGTGGGACCGGACCGGATCGGCTTCAGAAAAGATGTGTATACCGATTTCTTCTTTACGGGGCTAGATAGGTTAGGCTTAGATCGTGCGTGTCTGTAGATGTAGAGATTTTAGTGTTAGGGTGGACTTCCCCTTTAAAGTATGTCTAAAGCTAAAATGAATCTGTTAATTTATGACAGCGTCTGGATAGATTAGAATCACTGTCATGTTTATAATTGCTGTAGATGTAGACTGCCTCAAATCCTTCTGTCTCTTCATGTAATCCCAGACAGACATGATGATGTTGAGATCAGGGCACTTTGGGGATCAAACCACCACTTCCAGGACTCCTTGTTCTTGTTACTCTGATGATAGTTTTTAATGATGTTGACTGTATCTTTAGGGTCATTGCCCTACTGCAGAATAAATTTGGGACCAGTCATACCTCTCCCTGATGGAACTCACTGTTGCCTGCAAATATTCATAATTGTACCACTCTTCAGCCCTTCAGCAAACAAAATGTTTCAAATTTTGACTTCTCAGTCTAGAGCACCTGCTGCCATTTTTCTGATCCCCAGTTCCTATGTTTTCATGCATAGTTGAGTCGCTTAGCCTTGTTTCTACATTTGAGGTGTGGTTCTTTGGTTGCAATTCTTCTATGAAGGCTACGTCTGGCCAGACTTCTCTGGACAGTAGATTGGTGTATCTGGGTCCCACTTGTTTCCATCTGTTATGTGCTGATGGTACTGCTGGACATCTGCCAATGTCGAAGGGAGATAAGCATGGTGTGTCTTCATCTGCTGCATTAAGTTTCCTTGGCTGGCTACTGTGTCTATTAGACATGTGCATTCCGTTTAGTTCCGAAACGAAATTTGGACAAATTTTTCATTATTCAGAAATTCGGATGCATCCAAATTTCCGAATTACAAAAGTAACGAATTTAAACTAATCTGAAAAAATCGAACGAATTTGAAAAAAAATAGAAATCAATTTTCTAAAAAATACAATAGAATAGAATATAAAAAATAAAGCAATAGAATAAATATATATATATATATATATATATATATATATATATATATATATATACACATATTCTATAATAGTCTTCTCTATTCAAATAAGAATTCATTCTATACGAAATTCGAATTTCGGAACATGGCTTCTGAAGTTCGAATTTCGTATAGAATGAATTTTAATTCAAATAAATACCTTCAGAAGTCACATAAATAGTGAAATGATGTCTACCTGTGTGCAATCTACGCGTCACATGATCTGTCATTACATATACACACCTTTTTGAAAGGCCCCAGAGGCTCCAACACCTAAGCAAGAGGCACCACTAACTAAACACTGCCATGAAGACCAAGGAACTCTCCAAACAAGTAAGGGACAATGTTGTTCAGAAGTACAAGTCAGGGTTAGGTTATAAAAAAAATATCCAAATCTTTGATGATCCCTAGGAGCACCATCAAATCTATCACAACCAAATGGAAAGAACATGGTACAACAGAAAACCTGCCAAGAGACGGCCGCACACAAAAACTCACAAATCGGGCAAGGAGGGCATTAATCAGAGAGGCAGCATAGAGAACTAAGGTAACCCTGGAGGAGCTGCAGAGTTCCACAGCAGAGACTGGAGTATCTGTACATAGGACGACAATCAGCCATACGCTCCAAAAAGTTGGGCTTTATGGCAGAGTGGCCAGAAGAAAGCCATTACTTTAAGCAAAAATAAAATGGCACATTTTGAGTTTGTGAAAAGGCATGTGGGAGACTCCCAAAATGTATGGAGGAAGGTGCTCTGGTCTGATGAGACTAAAATTGAACTTTTTGGCCATCAAAGAAAACGCTATGTCTGGCGCAATCCCAACACATCACATCACCCAAAGAACACCATCCCCACAGTGAAACATGGTGGTGGAAGCATCATGCTGTGGGGATGTTTTTCAGCAGTAAGGACTGGGAAACTGTTCAGAGTTGAGGGAAAGATGGATGGTGTTAAATACAGGGATATTCTTGAGCAAAACCTGTACCATTCTGGAGGTTCACCTTCCAGCAGGACAATGACCCCAAACACACTGCTAAAGCAACACTTGAGTGGTTTAAGGAGAAACATGTAAATGTGTTGGAATGGCCTAGTCAAAGCCCAGACCTCAATCCAATAGAAAATCTGTGGTCAGACTTAAAGATTTCTGTTCACAAGCGCAAACAATTCAACTTGAAGGAGCTGGAGCAGTTTTGCAAGGAGGAATGGGCAAAAATCCCAGTGGTAAGATGTGGCAAGCTCATAGAGACTTATCCAAAGCGACTTGCTTCACAATAAAAAAAAAATCTTCAAAGTTGTGGGCATGTTCTGTAAATTAAATGATGCAAATCCTGAAACAATCCATGCTAATTCAAGGTTGTGAGGCATCAAAACACGAAAAATGCCAAGGGGGTGAATACTTTTGCAAGGCACTGTATACAGTATCTCACAAAAGTGAGTACACCCCTCACATTTTTGTAAATATTTTATTATATATTTTCATGTGACAACACTGAAGAAATTACACTTTGCTACAATGTAAAGTAGTGAGTGTACAGCTTGTATAACAGTGTAAATGTGCTGTCCCCTATAAATAACTCAACACACAGCCATTAATGTCTAAACCACTGGCAACAAAAGTGAGTACACCCCTAAATGAAAATGTCCAAATTGGGTCCAATTAGCCATTTTCCCTCACCGGTGTCATGTGACTCGTTAGCGTTACAAAGTCTCAGGTGTGAATGGGGAGCAGGTGTGTTAAATTTGGTGTTATCGCTCTCACTCTCTCATACTGGTGACTAGAAGTTCAACATGGCATCTCATGGCAAAGAACTCTCTGAGAATCTGAAAAAAAAAAAATTGTTCCTCTACATAAAGATGGCCTAGGCTATAAGAAGATTGCCAATACCCTGAAACTGAGCTGTAGCACGGTGGCCAAGACCATACAGCAGTTTAACAGGACAGGTTCCACTCAGAACAGGCCTCGCCATGGTCGACCAAAGAAGTTGAGTGCATGTGCTCAGCGTCATATCCAGAGGTTGTCTTTGGGAAATAGACGCATGAGTGCTGCCAGCATTGCTGCAGAGGTTGAAGGGGTGGGGGGTCAGCCTGTCAGTGCTCAGATCATACGCTGCACACTGCCTCAAATTGGTCTGCATGGCTGTCTTCCCAGAAGGAAGCCTCTTCTAAAGATGATGCACAAGAAAGCCCGAAAACTGTTTTCTGAAGACAAGCAAACTAAGGACATGGATTACTGGAACCATGTCCTGTGGTCTAATGAGACCATGATAAACTTATTTGGTTCAGATGATGTCAAGCGTGTGTGGCGGAAACCAGGTGAGGAGTACCAAGACAAGTTTGTCTTGTCTACAGTCAGGCATGGTGGTGGGAGTGTCATGATCTGGGGCTGCATGAGTGCTCCCGGCACTGGGGAGCTACAGTTCATTGAAGGAATCATGAATGCCAACATGTACTGTGACATACTGAAGCAGAACATGATCCCCTCCCTTCGGAGACTGGGCTGCAGAGCAGTATTCCAACATAAGCACTCCAAACACACCTCCAAGATGACCACTGCCTTGCTAAAGAAGCTGAGGGTAAAGGATATGGACTGGCCAAGCATGTCTCCAGACCTAAACCTCCAGTGGCAACCTGTGTAGCTCTGGTGAACTCCATGCCCAAGAGGGTTAAGGCAGTGCTGGAAAATAATGGTGGCCACACAAAATATTGACACTTTGGGGTAATTTGGACATTTTCACTTAGGGGTGTACTCACTTTTGTTGTCAGTGGTTTAGACATTAATGGCTGTGTGTTGAGTTATTTTGAGGGAACAGCAAATTTACACTGTTATACAAGCTGTACACTCACTACTTTACATTGTCATGACATTGACATGGTCCTCAATGTTGGCTGTTTCTTTGTGCTTCCTAAAAAGAGCTTGAACAACACATCTTAATACCCCAGTCCGTTTTGAAATCCTTGCTTGGGACAGACCTTGCTGATGCAGTATACCTTGTGTCTTGTTGCTGTGCTCAGTCTTCCCATGGTGTATGACCTGTGACATGAACATGTCTTCCACAATCTCAATTTAGTAGCAGTTTGGCTGTTCCCAGTTTTAAGACTCCTACACAGCAGATTCTGTTTAAGTTAATGACTGTATTTCAACCTACATATGAAAGTGATAATTATTAGCACCTGTTGTGTATAATTGGTTAATCACACACCTGACTCTAATCCTGCAAAATACCTTTGTGTAAATGTACAAAGTGTGCAAGTGTAAGAATTGATGCTGGGTTGATGCCAAAGGTTAGTCACACCAAATATTGATTACATTTAGATTTTTACCATTAGCTCAATTTGCATTTTTTAAATTGATAAAAGTAAACAATTAAAATATATATTTTTGAAAGCATTCTTACATTACAGCACATCTTCCCACCTGCCTTGCACAGTACTGTATATGATTAATAGTTGATGGGTTTTGATATCAAATTATGTTGCTGATCAATAAAGTTAACATATTGGTTTTCATAATTATGACAGATTTATTTTTATCATGTAATTTTTATCACCTGTACATGCAAGTAAACTATTAACAATCTGCTGTGCTGTACTGTGCTGTACTGTGCTGTGCTGCGCTGATAAAACCTTATGAAAATGTGACTCTATGGTCCATAATGTGCTCTGCATCTAATTTTAAAGCCCCAAACAATTTTTTGCTAGGGATGAGCCAAACACTCCACGATTCGGTTCGCATCAGAACATTCGAACGGACCGAAAGTTTGCGCAAACTTTTGAACCCCGTTAAAGTCTATGGGACTCGAACGTAAGAAATCAAAAGTGCGAATTTTAAAGGCCAATATGCAAGTTATTGTCCTAAAAAGGGTTTGGAGACCCGGGTCCTACCCCAGGGGACATGTATCAATGCAAAAAAAAGTTTTAAAAACGGCCGTATTTTCAGGAGCAGTAATTTTATTGATGCTTAAAGTGAAAAAATAAAATTAAGAAATATTCCTTTAAATATCGTGCCTGGGGGGTGTCTATAGTATGCCTGTAAAGTGGCGCGTGTTTCCCGTGTTTAGAACAGTCCCTGCTCAAAATGACATTTCTAAAGGAAAAAAAGTTATTTAAAACTGCTTGCGGCTTTAATGTCATGTCTGGTCCCGGCAATATGGATGAAAATCATTGAGAACCCCCCCCCAGCCCATTAACAGCCCCTTTGGGTCTTGTATGGATATTAAGGGGAACCCCGCACCCAAATAAGAAAAGGAAAAAAGGAAAGGTGTTGGGCCCCCAGGCCCTGTATACTCTGAACAGCAGTATACAGGTGGTGCAAACAAGACAGGGACTGTAGGTTTGTTCTTAAGTAGAATCTGTTTGTAATTTTGAATTGGTACATTCTTTACATGTAGCTCCAGCCAAAAAGTCTATTTTTAATTTTTTTGGAAAACATAGGGAAGGATTATCACCCCTGTAACATTTGTTTTGCTGTCTGTGCACCTGTTCAGAAGATTTCACCTCACTTTCTGTCCCAATGACAATTGGATTTTGAAAATTTGGGGGTTTTAGTGAAACATGGAACTCTTACAGGAGAGGATTTCCCTTCCTAGGGGTAGATTTCCTTTCACTTCCTGTTGTCTCCTTCCATTTGCAAGTAGGAGTTGGTGTTGCCACAACACTGTAAGGCCTCACAGTTACTCTTGGTGGGCTCAGGAATGGGCCCTGCTGTGAAACATTAGATCAAGAATTGTAATTACATGCCCCTGTTGAACAGGGTCAGAAAAATTGGGCCTTTGGTGGTGGACGGTGTGGTGGTGTTGCCACAGCACTGTAAGGCCTCACAGTTACTCTTGTTGGCCGCAGGAACTGGCCCTGCTGTGAAATATTAGATCAAAAATTGTACTAACATGCCCCTGTTAAACAGGAGCAGAAAAATTGGGCCTTGGGCACTGGTGCTGGTGCCAAACACTGCAACTTGCTGGAACCGATCATACCTTGGGGCTGCGGACTAAAAAATTGTCTGAACGTATCAGTAAGACGGCCACCTTCTCCACCGCTCCTTCTGTGACTGACCGAAGCCTCAGCAACATGTTGTCCAGGAGGACCAGGAAACTGTAACCTCCCAGGCTCTGGAAACACGTTGCACAAACCTTTCTGCAAGGCCTCCAGAAGATGTTTCATCCTCTGCTCCCTCTGTGACAGCAAGATAAGGTCCGCAACCTTACCTTTTTAACGTGGATCAGGGAGGGTTGCCAACCAGTAATGATCCCTCTCCTTGATACCACGAATACGAGGATCCTTCCGCAGGTTTTGCAGGATCAGGGAGGCCATGCAGTGTAGGTTTGCTGAGGCTTTCGGTCCAGAGTCCTCTGGGTCACTAAGGATGACATTATCTGCAGCCACCTCCTCCCAGCCACGTACAAGTCTATGGGTTTCTTTGGACTGTAAATGATCCCTTGAAGACTGCTGCTGATGCTGAGTGCTAAGCCCCACCTCCATGCTGACACAATCCTCTTCCTCCTCGTCCCCTTCCTGTGTGATTGGTGGGCATGCAGGAACACTGTCTGGATAAAGAGGGCCTTGAGAGGTAAGGAAGTCCTCCTCTTCCTGCCTCTGTTCTGCCTCAAGTGCCCTGTCCATTATTCCACACAGCGTGTGCTCCAACAGGTGGAAAGAGGGACAGTGTCACTGATGCATGCACTGTCACTGCTCACCATCCTCGTGGTCTCCTCAAATGGTGACAGGACAGTGCATGCATCCATGATAATGGCCCACTGGCGTGGGGAAAAAAAACCAAGCTCCCCTGACCCTGTCCTGGTGCCATAGTCGCACAGGTACTCATTGATGGCCCTCTGCTGCATGTGCAGTCACTGCAGCATGACCAGCATTGAGTTCCACCTGGTGGGCATGTCACAGATTAGGCGGTTCTTGGGCAGGTTAAATTCCTTTTGGAGGTCAGCCAGCCGAGCACTGGCATTATATGACCGGCAGAAATGCACACAGACTTTCCTGGCCTACCTCAGGACATCCTGTAAGCCTGGGTACCTACCCAAGAACCACTGCACCACCAAGTTAAGAACGTGAGCCAAACAGGGCACATGGGTCAGTTGCCCCTGTCGGAGGGAGGAGAGGAGGTTGGTGCCATTGTCGCAAACCACCATTCCTGGCTTAAGCTGGCGTGGCGTCAACCACCTCTGAACCTGCCCCTGCAGAGCTGACAGAATCTCTGCCCCAGTGTGGCTTCTGTCCCCCAAGAACACTGGCTCAAGCACCGCATGGCATCTTTTTGCCTGCGTGCTTGCGTAGCCCCTTGAACGCCTACGGAGCACCACTGGTTCCGAGGAAAATGAGCAGGGGGTGGAGGAGAGAGGTGTGGCAGAATCACCACTAAATGGAGGTTGTTCCGCTTGGTGGCGGAGCAACCTCCAACACTACTGCACCCTGTCCTGCATCCTTCCTAGCTGCCAGAAGAGTCATCCAGTGTACGGTGAAAGATAGGTAACGTCCCTGTCCATGCATGCTGGACCATGACAAAACAGAAAGTGCAGCGCTAGTAAATGAATGATATGAGAGGACTAAAAGCACAATACATTCCACCACAGTGTGTGAATAATCAGTCCATATATCCGGTCCACATAGATCTTCAAAATGTGGAAAAATGCATGCTTGCAAAAATGGTGATTCCAGGAGCCCACCACCACGGTAACAAATGGCCTCTCACCTGATGTAGTAGACCCTTTGATTATAGAGGGTCAAAAACGCCTTTATCATAAACCAATGGATATGCATCACATCAATCAAGGACCAGGTACAGGACACTCCAATACGACCATATGAAATAAAAATGGCAAAAGGATAGTGCTCTCCATTTGGTAAAAGCTTTATTTAATATGTAAAATAGAAACACTCACATATGTAGTACTTGATACAAGCGAAAAATGAAGATCCTCCGATCCTCCAGCTTAGCAGATGCGCAGTGGCCGCGGGTGACGTCACGACGTTCCTCGTTCTGGACGCGTTGCGTCCCAGTGGGCGGGGACTTCATCAGCAGATGAGGAACGTCGTGGGCACCCGTGCTATATGCTAGGTACGTAGCCATGGCAACAGTACACTGAACGTAATAGACCTCAAGCTCACCCGGAAGCCGATCCGGATGTAACCCCTTAGAGAGGAATGATGAGTGAACGGAAGTTTCACTCTCAAACATCTATAAAAAGAAAACGTATCTATCCTAAAAAGGACATATGCACTAATCCCAAACAGAGATATGTACAAGCCCTAGGAATAAAGAATCAAAATTTATTCCATATTATATAAAATATATAAAATAATTAATTTAAAATATTGTGAATACAATTACACAACACCAAAATTTTTTTAAAATAAAAGTGTGAGTCATCCGCGGCCACTGTCATCTAATAAAAATACATATAAAATCAAATGGAGAGCGATTAACGGTCTGATAAAAAACAATTTGTGTCGAAATCCACGTTTAACCCTTCAGGGCAAAGAGCCCTGGTTTCAAAGATCCAATATGATTCTCTTTTGCTCAATTGCCTTATGAAATTCCCCCCCCTCCAGTGTCTCGTGACCCTCTCTATACCCCAAAATCTTAGACTTTTGGGATTCTGATGGTGATGGAGTTTGAAGTGTCTGGAGACATTGTGGGATTTCAGGCCTTTTTTAATATTGTTGACATGCTCAGCGAGCCTCACATGTAGGGGTCTGGATGTTCTTCCAATATACTGGAGCCCGCAACCGCACTCCAGCATATACACGACCCCTACCGTCTCGCAGGTAATTAGCTGTTTAATTTCATATTCCTTACCCGTAGCAGAGGCTAGGAATTTTTTCCTTTTCTTTATGTTCCCTTTAGCATGTTTAAACGGGATGCATTTGCCGCATGCGTAGAAGCCACTCAGAAAGGAAAATAGCCTATCCGAGGAAGGTACAGGGGGGTTCAAAACACTAGGGGCCAATCGGTCCCTTAATGATGGAGCCTTCCTATAAATAAACTGAGGGCGATCAGGGAGCACCGGACCTAAGACTTTATCCTGTTTTAAGATGGGCCAGTTCTTAAGTACTATTTTCTCGAATGTGCGATACTGCACATTATAATCAAGCACCATCTTAAAATTTTGATTATCTCCACCAGTCTCCCTAACAGTGTCAGAGACCAGAGTCCCTCTGTCGAGACCTTTAACTCGAGTGATCTCCTCCTCTAGCTTGGAACGATCGTATCCTTTTTGTTCAAACCTAGTTGTCAGAATGTGTGATTGTGTCATAAAGTCCTCATCAGAGGTGCAATTTCTACGCAGCCTGATGTACTGCCCCCTGGGGATATTGCACAACCACGAATGGTGGTGGCAACTACCCAGGGGGATGTACGAGTTGCGGTCAGTGGGTTTGAAATAATTGGTCATAGTGAAACGGTTGTGTGTAATGTTGATGATCAAATCCAAAAATACAACCTTTTCTTGGTCGATCGTCCAAGTCAAGACAATGTTTTTATGATTGTTATTGAGAGTGTTAATAAACATGTCAAGTTTATCCCTATTACCTCTCCATATCAGGATAAGATCGTCAATAAAGCGACGGTAACAAATGAGCTCAGGGGGTCTGTTGGCAAAGACTGCCTCTTCCTCCCAGTGGGCCATAAATATATTGGCCACACTGGGAGCAAAACGGGCCATAAATATATTGGCCACACTGGGAGCAAAACGGGCCCCCATGGCCACTCCCCTTGTCTGCAAATAAAAATCCCTATTGTACCAAAAATAATTTTTGGTTAAACAAAAATTCAAACAATTCAACAGGAATTCCTTATGTCTCCCAGATAGTGAGGAAGAGGATAGAGCCCATTCAACAGACGTCATAGCATCTCTATGACCAATAATGGTATACAGAGAGCTGACGTCTGCTGTAACCAAAAAGGTGGGTGATGAACACTCTAGATTTTCCAAGATCTGGATGACATGCTTAGTGTCTTTGAGATATGCAGGGGTTTTAGTCACTAATGGTTGCAAGAAGACATCAATGTATTGCCCAAGGCGTGCTGACACTGAGTCGATCCCATCAACAATGGGTCGACCGGGGGGGTTGGTGATGTCTTTATGAATTTTGGGCAAAAAGTAAATCACAGGGGTTCTGCAAAATAAAGGATCCAGATACATTGCTTCTTTCTTAGTGAGGATTTTTTGATCCTTGCCATCCTCTATAATTGCATGCAATTCATCTTTATACATTAACATAGGATCTTTACTAAGAATCCTATAGGTATCTTGGTCAGAGAGCAGGCGACTCATCTCTGACTGATAATAGTCCCTGCTTAGAATGACCAGACCCCCCCCTTTGTCGGCGGGACGGATGACTATATCTTTCCGCTCCGCAAGCGATTGTATCCCTCGTTTAATATATAAAGGATCAACAATTTTCTTAACCTTTAACTGGTTCAGATCATGAGCAACCATATTTTTGAACACTTCTAAATGCTTATTGTCAGTATTCTGCGGGTTAAACGTGGATTTGTTCGGTAAAGATGAATGTTGGGAACTAGACGATTTAGTTCCCTGATGTGGTTGGGCCAAAAAGTATTTTTTCATATTAAGAGACCTAACATATTTCTGAATGTTGACATAAGTGTCAAATTTGTTAAGGTTTTTGATGGGGGCAAATTTTAAACCTCGATCCAAAACCTTAATCTCATCATCACTGAGAGTAACCTGACTCAAATTATATATACCCTTCCCTACCGTGGTTTGGACCTTTTGTACTCTCCTGCCCCCTCTCCTTCCTCTCTTTCTTTTCGCTTGCGAGGGCCGGCGTTTGATGGAGTGTAAGATATCGGCTGTCTCCATGACTCTCCTTGTTGGGGTTGATAGGACTGAGGGGGGTATCTCTGTTCCCCCCGTTGGCCTAAAAAACCATTATGTTTATAAGGGGTATGGTCAGCTAGTGGGGCAAAACAGTTAGACGTAGGGATAGGTTTGTTGTAGGGGGGGTCGCAACCTCCTCTCTCAAAATGTTCCCTACTTTCTTCATACGCTGGGTAACCATTCTGACGAAAAGGTGTCCCATAATGATTATAGGGCCTATTATTACCTCTGCCCCTTCCTCTCGTATTACCTTTTTTATTATTATTTTTTCTCTTATGGCCATAGGTATTGGGGGGAGGGGCCTGCTTAGTATGATGTGGGTGATCATATTCATAAGCGGGGTCATTTTTGGGGGCATAACTTCCAGTCCCTCCTATGGCTACCTGAGTGTTAGCCGGAGTTGGAGCAGGGTCTTCCGTACCTGGGGAATTCTGCCATTTAAAGATTATCCCCCCATTGAAATCTTCAAAATCCCTGATAAACTTTTTACGTTTCTTATTTTGTGTTTCCAAATCCCATTTAGTGAGTTTGTTTTTGAGTTCTCCAGACAATCTGATAAACTCCTCACTATCTTTGAAAGTTTCGACATTCTTGGTAATTTCTCCTATCTGAGAGTCAAGAGTGGCCATCCTCTTTCTCTTACGGATCAAGAGAAACTCCAACAATTCGAAACCTCTCTTAATGAAAAAAATCACTCCATTCAGACATAGATTGAACATCAGTTAAGCCATCATTGAGGGGTAAATCCCAACGCAGGCGTCTTGGTATAAGTCTAGCAGCAAGATATTGCTCAAAAGATGTGATATCCCACCAGGTCTTAATCTTTTTTTCGTAGATATAGCCCAATTTTCTGAAAGATTGAGGTAAATCATTAGTGGGTTCTAGGGTGGGATTCCTAGAGAATACCTCATTAATCTTTATATCTCGCTTTTCAAAATAATCGAACACTTCCATTTCACAGCTAGATTGCTGAAAATTGCACAAATAATAAGAATAAAAAATGAATCAGCGCAAAATAGTATACAATAGGAGCAGCAGCTGAACACCAGGGTCAAAATTCAAATCCCTCAGCAGACATAACAAAACAGAAAGTGCAGCGCTAGTAAATGAATGATATGAGAGGACTAAAAGCACAATACATTCCACCACAGTGTGTGAATAATCAGTCCATATATCCAGTCCACATGGATCTTCAAAATGTGGAAAAATGCATGCTTGCAAAAACGGTGATTCCAGGAGCCCACCACCACGGTAACAAATGGCCTCTCACCTGATGTAGTAGACCCTTTGATTATAGAGGGTCAAAAACGCCTTTATCATAAACCAATGAATATGCAGCAAATCAATCAAGGACCAGGTACAGGACACTCCAATACGGCCATATGAAATAAAAATGGCAAAAGGATAGTGCTCTCCGTTTGGTAAAAGCTTTATTTAATATGTAAAATAGAAACACTCACATATGTAGTACTTGATACAAGCGAAAAATGAAGATCCTCCGATCCTCCGAACAGCTTAGCAGATGCGCAGTGGCCGCGGGTGACGTCACGACGTTCCTCATTCTGAATGCGTTGCGTCCCAGTGGGCGGGGACTTCATCAGCAGATGAGGAACGTCCTGGGCACCCGCGCTATATGCTAGGTACGTAGCCATGGCAACAGTACACTGAACGTAATAGACCTCCGATCCGGATGTAACCCCTTAGAGAGGAATGATGAGTGAACGGAAGTTTCACTCTCAAACATCTATAAAAAGAAAACGTATCTATCCTAAAAAGGACATATGCACTAATCCCAAACAGAGATATGTACAAGCCCTAGGAATAAAGAATCAAAATTTATTCCATATTATATAAAATATATAAAATAATTAATTTAAAATATTGTGAATACAATTACACAACACCAACATTTTTTAAAAATAAAAGTGTGAGTCATCCGCGGCCACTGTCATCTAATAAAAATACATATAAAATCAAATGGAGAACGATTAACGGTCTCATATAAAACAATTTGTGTCGAAATCCACATTTAACCCTTCAGGGCAAAGAGCCCTGGTTTCAAAGATCCAATATGATTCTCTTTTGCTCAATTGCCTTATGAAATTCCCCCCCCTCCAGTGTCTCGTGACCCTCTCTATACCCCAAAATCTTAGACTTTTGGGATTCTGATGGTGATGGAGTTTGAAGTGTCTGGAGACATTGTGGGATTTCAGGCCTTTTTTAATATTGTTGACATGCTCAGCGAGCCTCACATGTAGGGGTCTGGATGTTCTTCCAATATACTGGAGCCCGCAACCGCACTCCAGCATATACACGACCCCTACCGTCTCGCAGGTAATTAGCTGTTTAATTTCATATTCCTTACCCGTAGCAGAGGCTAGGAATTTTTTCCTTTTCTTTATGTTCCCTTTAGCATGTTTACACGGGATGCATTTGCCGCATGCGTAGAAGCCACTCAGAAAGGAAAATAGCCTATCCGAGGAAGGTACAGGGGGTTCAAAACACTAGGGGCCAATCGGTCCCTTAATGATGGAGCCTTCCTATAAATAAACTGAGGGCGATCAGGGAGCACCGGACCTAAGATTTTATCCTGTTTTAAGATGGGCCAGTTCTTAAGTACTATTTTCTCGAATGTGCGATACTGCACATTATAATCAAGCACCATCTTAAAATTTTGATTATCTCCACCAGTCTCCCTAACAGTGTCAGAGACCAGAGTCCCTCTGTCGAGACCTTTAACTCGAGTGATCTCCTCCTCTAGCTTGGAACGATCGTATCCTTTTTGTTCAAACCTAGTTGTCAGAATGTGTGATTGTGTCATAAAGTCCTCATCAGAGGTGCAATTTCTACGCAGCCTGATGTACTGCCCCCTGGGGATATTGCACAACCACGAATGGTGGTGGCAACTACCCAGGGGGATGTACGAGTTGCGGTCAGTGGGTTTGAAATAATTGGTCATAGTGAAACGGTTGTGTGTAATGTTGATGATCAAATCCAAAAATACAACCTTTTCTTGGTCGATCGTCCAAGTCAAGACAATGTTTTTATGATTGTTATTGAGAGTGTTAATAAACATGTCAAGTTTATCCCTATTACCTCTCCATATCAGGATAAGATCGTCAATAAAGCGACGGTAACAAATGAGCTCAGGGGGTCTGTTGGCAAAGACTGCCTCTTCCTCCCAGTGGGCCATAAATATATTGGCCACACTGGGAGCAAAACGGGCCATAAATATATTGGCCACACTGGGAGCAAAACGGGCCCCCATGGCCACTACCCTTGTCTGCAAATAAAAATCCCTATTGTACCAAAAATAATTTTTGGTTAAACAAAAATTCAAACAATTCAACAGGAATTCCTGATGTCTCCCAGATAGTGAGGAAGAGGATAGAGCCCATTCAACAGACGTCATAGCATCTCTATGACCAATAATGGTATACAGAGAGCTGACGTCTGCTGTAACCAAAAAGGTGGGTGATGAACACTCTAGATTTTCCAAGATCTGGATGACATGCTTAGTGTCTTTGAGATATGCAGGGGTTTTAGTCACTAATGGTTGCAAGAAGACATCAATGTATTGCCCAAGGCGTGCTGACACTGAGTCGATCCCATTAACAATGGGTCGACCGGGGGGGTTGGTGATGTCTTTATGAATTTTGGGCAAAAAGTAAATCACAGGGGTTCTGCAAAATAAAGGATCCAGATACATTGCTTCTTTCTTAGTGAGGATTTTTTGATCCCTGCCATCCTCTATAATTGCATGCAATTCATCTTTATACATTAACATAGGATCTTTACTAAGAATCCTATAGGTATCTTGGTCAGAGAGCAGGCGACTCATCTCTGACTGATAATAGTCCCTGCTTAGAATGACCAGACCCCCCCCTTTGTCGGCGGGGCGGATGACTATATCTTTCCGCTCCGCAAGCGATTGTATCCCTCGTTTAATATATAAAGGATCAACAATTTTCTTAACCTTTAACTGGTTCAGATCATGAGCAACCATATTTTTGAACACTTCTAAATGCTTAATGTCAGTATTCTGTGGGTTAAACGTGGATTTGTTCCGTAAAGATGAATGTTGGGAACTAGACGATTTAGTTCCCTGATGTGGTTGGGCCAAAAAGTATTTTTTCATATTAGAGACCTAACATATTTCTGAATGTTGACATAAGTGTCAAATTTGTTAAGGTTTTTGATGGGGGCAAATTTTAAACCTCGATCCAAAACCTTAATCTCTCTGTTGAATGGGCTCTATCCTCTTCCTCACTATCTGGGAGACATCAGGAATTCCTGTTGAGTTGTTTGAATTTTTGTTTAACCAAAAATTATTTTTGGTACAATAGGGATTTTTATTTGCAGACAAGGGTAGTGGCCATGGGGGCCCGTTTTGCTCCCAGTGTGACCAATATATTTATGGCCCACTGGGAGGAAGAGGCAGTCTTTGCCAACAGACCCCCTGAGCTCATTTGTTACCGTCGCTTTATTGACGATCTTATCCTGATATGGAGAGGTAATAGGGATAAACTTGACATGTTTATTAACACTCTCAATAACAATCATAAAAACATTGTCTTGACTTGGACGATCGACCAAGAAAAGGTTGTATTTTTGGATTTGATCATCAACATTACACACAACCGTTTCACTATGACCAATTATTTCAAACCCACTGACCGCAACTCGTACTGGCCCATCTTAAAACAGGATAAAATCTTAGGTCCGGTGCTCCCTGATCGCCCTCAGTTTATTTATAGGAAGGCTCCATCATTAAGGGACCGATTGGCCCCTAGTGTTTTGAACCCCCCTGTACCTTCCTCGGATAGGCTATTTTCCTTTCTGAGTGGCTTCTATGCATGCGGCAAATGCATCCCGTGTAAACATGCTAAAGGGAACATAAAGAAAAGGAAAAAATTCCTAGCCTCTGCTATGGGTAAGGAATATGAAATTAAACAGCTAATTATCTGCGAGACGGTAGGGGTCGTGTATATGCTGGAGTGCGGTTGCGGGCTCCAGTATATTGGAAGAACATCCAGACCCCTACATGTGAGGCTCGCTGAGCATGTCAACAATATTAAAAAAGGCCTGAAATCCCACAATGTCTCCAGGCACTTCAAACTCCATCACCATCAGAATCCCAAAAGTCTAAGATTTTGGGGTATAGAGAGGGTCACGAGACACTGGAGGGGGGGGAATTTCATAAGGCAATTGAGCAAAAGAGAATCATATTGGATCTTTGAAACCAGGGCTCTTTGCCCTGAAGGGTTAAACGTGGATTTCGACACAAATTGTTTTATATCAGACCGTTAATCGTTCTCCATTTGATTTTATATGTATTTTTATTAGATGACAGTGGCCGCGGATGACTCACACTTTTATTTTAAACAAATTTTGGTGTTGTGTAATTGTATTCACAATATTTTAAATTAATTATTTTATATATTTTATATAATATGGAATAAATTTTGATTCTTTATTCCTAGGGCTTGTACATATCTCTGTTTGGGATTAGTGCATATGTCCTTTTTAGGATAGATACGTTTTCTTTTTATAGATGTTTGAGAGTGAAACTTCCGTTCACTCATCATTCCTCTCTAAGGGGTTACATCCGGATCGGCTTCCGGGTGAGCTTGAGGTCTATTACGTTCAGTGTACAGTTGCCATGGCTACGTACCTAGCATATAGCGCGGGTGCCCACGACGTTCCTCATCTGCTGATGAAGTCCCCGCCCACTGGGACGCAACGCGTCCAGAACGAGGACGTCACCCGCGGCCACTGCGCATCTGCTAAGCTGTTCGGAGGATCGGAGGATGTTCATTTTTCGCTTGTATCAAGTACTACATATGTGAGTGTTTCTATTTTACATATTAAATAAAGCTTTTACCAAACGGAGAGCACTATCCTTTTGCCATTTTTATTTCATATGGCCGTATTGGAGTGTCCTGTACCTGGTCCTTGATTGATGTGCTGCATATTCATTGGTTTATGATAAAGGCGTTTTTGACCCTCTATAATCAAAGGGTCTACTACATCAGGTGAGAGGCCATTTGTTACCGTGGTGGTGGGCTCCTGGAATCACCGTTTTTGCAAGCATGCATTTTTCCACATTTTGAAGATCCATGTGGACTGGATATATGGACTGATTATTCACACACTGTGGTGGAATGTATTGTGCTTTTAGTCCTCTCATATCATTCATTTACTAGCGCTGCACTTTCTGTTTTGTTATGTCTGCTGAGGGATTTGAATTTTGACCCTGGTGTTCAGCTGCTGCTCCTATTATATACTATTTCGCGCTGATTCATTTTTTATTCTTATTATGATGGACCATGAGTCAGCGTTAATATGCACCTTACTGATGACCACCCTATCCAGCGAGGCATGGACATTGCCTTCTACATGCTGGTAGAGAGCCAGAATCACCTTCTGTGAAAAAAAGTGGCGTTTGGGGACCTGCCACTGAGGTACCGCACATTCCACAAACTCACGGAAGGGGGCAGAGTCTACCAACTGAAAAGGCAGCAGTTGAAGTGCTAGCAATTTAGCCAAGCTAGCATTCAACTGCTGGGCATGTGGATGGCTGGGAGCAAACTTCTTTCACCGGTGGAGCAACTGGGGTAGGGAAATCTGCCTGTTAGAATCGGACGTTGGTGTACCGATAGCAGATTTCCCGCAAGTACTTGGCAGTGGCACACCTAATTCTACACCTTCATTCCTCACAGTGCAGGTTTCTGAGAGGAATGAAGGTATAGTGGGGTTGGAGATCCCAGCTGATGAGGAGGAGCAAAGAGAGGTCTGCCTTGTTCTTTGGTGTGGGTCTTTTAGGTTGTGTTGCCAATGGGCTGCATGGGAGCTCGACATATGTCTGATTAAGCATGTGGTGCCCAAGCGCTTGCTGTCTAGTCCATGCTTAATACGCTTCAGACATATGTTGCAAATAGCAACGGTGCGATCTGCTGCACACGTCTCAAAAAGAACTTTTGGAATAACGTGTGGAGTCACCAGCACCCTGCACTTGCAGAGCTCTGCAGTGTTGTGATGCAGTCGGTTGGCTGCCCTTAAGCTGGCCCCTGGAGGGCATCCTGCCTCGTTGGATATGTGCCTCCTCCTTATCCTCCTCCACCTTCTCCTCCTCTCTCCTATCAGGCACCCATGTAGAGTCAGTGAGCTCATCATCCCCTCCCTCCTTGTCACTGGAGCAAACCTGGCAGTATGCTGCAGCTGGGGGAACATGACTGCCAGTTTGTTGTCCTTCTTGGGCAACCCCTCTCTCTGGGCTCACGTTACTGCCTTCCTCAAGCTGGGTACCAACATCAGAGCCTTCAAAACACTGTGCATCCTCCTGCAGCATGTACCCGACACTGTGGTTGAACAGTTCGGGGGACTCTTCCGGTGGGGCTAGGGAAGGAGTAACTGATGATGACCTCGAGTCCAAGGAATAGGCTGCCTTGGCACCTGCATTGGCAGACAAGGTAGCCTGGGTGACAGAGGATGAGGACGGCTTGGTCATCCACTCTACCAACTCTTCGGCATGTTGTGGCACAACGTGGCCAGCTGCTGAGAAAAAGGACAAGCATGCCCCACGGCCACGTGCTGATGAGGATGCACCGTGTCCAAGACCAGCCCTGTTGCCTCTAGACGCAGAGCCTGGTTGCCCTCTTTTATTGGCCTGTGACTGTCTGCCTCTCCTTGTTGGCCTTCCAGACATACTGTCTTTGATGTATTGGAATAGGTACACAAGGAATGGCCTGCAGTGAGATGTAGCTGCACAAAGCTGGGATGTATATATATATATATATATATATATATATATATACTGATTATACTGCAGCTAGCTGAATCGCCTGCCTGCCTGTAGTATTATTAGAAAGAGAACCCCAGCAATAGTCTGTAGTTAGCTTTAGTTGCACACTGTGCCCAGGGTACAGTACACTGAAAATACTGCAGCTGCCTGCCTGTAAGTATATTAGGAAGAGAACACCAGCAATTGTCTGCAGTTAGCTTTAGTTGCACACTGTGCGCAAGATACAGTACACTGACTGAAAATACTGCAGCTGCCTGCCTGTAAGTATATTAGGAAAAGAACACCAGCAATTGTCTGCAGTTAGCTTTAGTTGCACATTGTGCGCAGGATACAGTACACTGACTGAAAATACTGCAGCTGCCTGCCTTTAAGTGTATTAGGAAGAGAACACCAGCAATTGTCTGCAGTTAGCTTTAGATGCTGTAACAAGCCCCTGCTCACTCAATTCCACTCTCCCGACACTCCTCTGCGGCTATAGAATCAGATTGCAGATCACAACATCTGATTGTTCGGTCATCCGATGCTCCGGGATTAGAACTACAGCTATGTGCCATTCGAATCCAGTTGTGATAGCTCAGAACAAACACCAGGCAGGCTGTATGTAAGTTCAAACAGGAATCTCACTTTTATTGGATGCACACAACACAATTTTATACACAGCAGTTTGAACACCCCGCCCCCAACAACCACTTTCCTATTGGTCAATTGTAAAGTACACTATAGTCCTTAATTCGGTCCTCTTGGCCATGCAAATGAGGACTTGAAACAGGGTCAGCAGGGATTGGCCGGATAGCTTGAATAGGAGGACTGATATGTGTAATGACACAGAGAAGCCCCAGGGGGTAATTAAAGTACATAAAAAATGGTCAAACACAGAACAATGCATTCCTTCCAGACCATGGAGCTGGCTGGAGGGGGTTAGCCTTAAAACAGGGCAGAAGACCCCCCCACTGTATAATAGAATCAAAGGAGAAATAATTCAGTATTCCAAGCTTCATGACAGTTGCACACTGTGCGTAGGATACAGTACACTGACTGAAAATACTGCAGCTGCCTGCCTGTAAGTATATTAGGAAGAGAACACCAGCAATTGTCTGCAGTTAGCTTTAGTTGCACACTGTGCACAGGATACAGTACACTGACTGAAAATTCTGCAGCTGCCTGCCTGAGGTATTATTAGGAAGAGAAAACCAGCAATTGTCTGCAGTTAGCTTTAGTTGCACACTGTGCACAGGATACAGTACACTGACTGAAAATACTGCAGCTGTCTGCCTGTGGTATTATTAGGAAGAGAACACCAGCAATTGTCTGCAGTTAGCTTTAGTTGCACACTGTGCACAAGATACAGTACACTGACTGAAAATACTGCAGCTGCCTGCCTGTGGTATTATTAGGAAGAGAACACCAGCAATTGTCTGCAGTTAGCTTTAGTTGCACACTGCACAGGATACAGTACACTGACTGAAAATCCTGCAGCTGCCTACCTGAGGTATTATTAGAAAGAGAACACCGGCAACTGCCTGCTGTTAGCTTTAGTTGCACACTGTGCACGGGATACAGTACACTGACTGAAAATACTGCAGCTGCCTGCCTGAGGTATTATTAGGAAGAGAAAACCAGCAATTGTCTGCAGTTAGCTTTAGTTGCACACTGTGCACAGGATACAGTACACTGACTGAAAATACTGCAGCTGTCTGCCTGTGGTATTATTAGGAAGAGAACACAAGCAATTGTCTGCAGTTAGCTTTAGTTGCACACTGTGCACAGGATACAGTACACTGACTGAAAATACTGCAGCTGCCTGCCTGTGGTATTATTAGGAAGAGAACACCAGCAATTGTCTGCAGTTAGCTTTAGTTGCACACTGCACAGGATACAGTACACTGACTGAAAATCCTGCAGCTGCCTACCTGAGGTATTATTAGAAAGAGAACACCGGCAACTGCCTGCTGTTAGCTTTAGTTGCACACTGTGCACGGGATACAGTACACTGACTGAAAATACTGCAGCTGCCTGTCTGTAAGTATATTAGGAAGAGAACACCAGCAATTGGCTGCAGTTAGCTTTAGCTGCACACTGTGCCCAGTATACAGTACACTAATATACTGCAGCTAGCTGAATCAACTGCCTGCCTGAGGTATTATTAGGAAAAGAACACCAGCAATTGTCTGCAGTTAGCTTTAGTTGCACACTGTGCACAGGATACAGTACACTGACTGAAAATACTGCAGCTGCCTGTCTGTCAGTATATTAGGAAGAGAACACCAGCAATTGGCTGCAGTTAGCTTTAGTTGCACACTGTACCCAGTATACAGTACACAGTAATATACTGCAATTAGCTGAATCAACTGCCTGCCTGAGGTATTATTAGGAAGAGAACACCAGCAATTATCTGCAGTTAGCTTTAGTTGCACACTGCACAGGATACAGTACACTGACTGAAAATACTGCAGCTGCCTGCCTGAGGTATTATTAGAAAGAGAACACCAGCAATTTGCTGAAGTTAGCTTTAGTTTCACACTGTGTGCAGGATACAGTACACTGACTGAAAATACTGCAGCTGCCTGCCTGTAAGTATATTAGGAAGAGAACACCAGCAATTTTTTGCAGTTAGCTTTAGTTGCACACTGTGCACAGGATAAAGTACACTGACTGAAAACACTGTAGCTGCCTGCCTGTAAGCATATTAGGAAGAGAACACCAGCAATTGGCTGCAGTTAGCTTTAGTTGCACACTGTGCGCAGGATACAGTACACTGACTGAAAATACTGCAGCTGCCTGCCTGTAAGTATATTAGGAAGAGAATAACAGGAATGGATCTAGCTAAACTGAATACAGTGTATATATATATATATATATATATATATATATATATATACAACACCTGAGATGCATATATATACACAATACACTGACTGAAAATACTGCAGCTGCCTGCCTGTAAGTATATTAGTATATTAGGAAGAGCATGACAGGAACGGATCTAGCTAAACTGAATACAGTGTGTATATATATATATATATATATATATATATATACAACACCTGAGATGCATATATATATACACAATACACTGACTGCAGCTAACTGACTCGCCTGCCTACTCTATCTAACTCAAATGAAATGACACTGTCTTTCTCTCTCTCTATCTCTCTTTCAGCACGCCGGAACACACTACACAGGGCCGACGTGCAGGCGGCCCTATATAGTGTGGGGCATGTACTAAATCTCCTGAGGCATAATTGGCCAAAGCAACCCTGCCTTTGGACAATTATGGCTCTCTGTTCTTACCGCACTGTGATTGGCCAAAGCATGCGGGTCATAGTGCATTCTTGGCCAATCATCAGCCAGCAATGCTCTGCAATGCCGCAGTGAATTATGGCCGTGACGCGCCACTCGAATTTGGCGCCAACGGCCCATGATGTTTGCAATTTGAACGGTCGAACGGCCGATGTTCGAGTCGAACTTACGTTCGACTCGAAGCTCATCCCTATTTGTTGCTAATCAGATCTAGCTAGCACCTATTGTCAAACTGATCCCTAGTCATTACAGTATACTTTTTTCTAGTACAGACTCTGTCAAGTTGTGCTTAATATAAAAGTGCTGAGAAAATATATCAAATGTTATACTGTTACCATTTGTAAATGTGGTATCCTTGTATGTGAGTGCAGGCTTTCATTGTTATACCCTGTATTCACATGCTTTCCCTAGGCTTCCAAGTTGAATTATACTGGGTGTCTGTAACTGAGGACATCTAGTAGTGAAAACAAATCACTGCAGGAAACAGTACCAAGGGGGAGACTTTTATATCTAGATCTGCGTTTTTGTTTTAAACCCCAGATGGGGAACGATTTTTTATTTTTTTATATATAATAGGGGTTATGCAAAACAAAAAAATCTATAACAAATACATAAACTGAAAAGTTATGAGGCTGTGCCTGCATTTTTTTTGTGCATAAGTAAAAATGTTCCAAAATTTACAGGCCTTACCAAGATTTGTTCCCATACACAAATGTGGGCTTTTTTTCTGTTTTTTGCCAAGTTGCTCTTAATTCCAAGTTCAGGACTAGGGATGGATGAATCAATTTGGGTTTGGTTCACTGGACATTCATCGAACCCATGGTAGCGCACGAAAATTGGGAACTTTAATTACTTCAATACCAGGCACTTTTGTCCCTTCCTGCCCAAGCCAATTTTTAGCTTTTAGCGCTGTCGCGCTTTGAATGACAATTGTGCGGTCATGCTACACTGTACCCAAACAATTTTTTTATCATTTTGTTCCCACAAATAGAGCTTTCTTGATAGGTGGCACTGGTATGCAGCACTGATGGGCATTGATAGGCGGCACTGATGGGCACTGACAGGCGGCACTGATGAGTACTTATGGGTGGCACTGATGGGTGGCATGGGTGGGCACTGATTGACACTGATAGGTGGGCACTGATGGGCATGGATGGGCACAGATAGGTGGCACTGATGGACACTGATGGGTGGTACTGATGGACACTGATAGATGGCATTGCTGGGCATCACTGACGAGGAGACATCTGGCAGGCACTGAATGACTAGCACTAATTGGCAATATGTGTGGGCACTGATTGGCATTGTTTGCGCACTTACTAGCATCCCTGGCGGTCTAGGGTGGCATCCCTGGTGATCCATCTGTTGTGGTGGTCCTGGTGGTGTCCCTGGGGGTCTAGTGTGACCCCCAATCAGCACAGACCCCCCCTGTTAGGAGAGCCGCCGATCGGCTCTCCTCTACTCGCATCTGTCAGACGAAAGTGAGGAAAAGCCGATCAACGTCTCTTTCTGTTTACATTGTGATCAGCCATGATTGGACACGGCTGATCATGTGGTAAAGAGCCTCCGAACGGTGTATCGGTGTGTCAGACTGACACACCACACCACTGATCGCCACGATGCATGTCCCCACAGGCGCGCGGCAGCTGTTATCCTGCTGGACGTCATATGACACCCAGTCAGGATAACTGAACCACCGCCCGTCCGTCATTCTGCTATAGGCCGGGCGGGAAGTGGTTAACCAGAATCCCAAGGGGCCAATCTTGAAAATCAACTCTGGCAACTTTTAAGCCTAATAGACAATAGGACTGTTATGTAAAGGGAAGAAAAAAAAATATTGTAATAACTTCATGCATAGTATTGAAGTACTTTAACTTTGAAAGTGTCCCATATTTTCAAAGTGAGAAACTAATCAGGTTAATAATAAAGAAATAAAAAACAAATGGAGGGCATTATTTCACAGCAAAAAGGCCAAAATATTTTACTGACTCCATGCACATTGTGTAAGTGGACTTTACTAGGCTGCATTTTTATAGGATGACATGAGGGAAAATTACAGCTTATTTCACAGAAAAAAATGCATAAATATTGTACTAAATCCATTCACACTAAGCACCAAAAGCAGCTTTTACTGCAGTTTTACATGGAGACAAAAGGCAGGTTTTAACCACTGGCCAACCATGCTATAGCTGAAAGATGGCTACAGTGCGGTCGTCCAGTTCTGGGAGGGCATCAATAGATATCCTCCCAGAACTCCACTCCCTGAGTGCCTCCTGTGGCATGCATCAGGCATGCACCGTGACCACTGTGTCCTTCAGACACAGCTGATCACAGATCAGGCTAAAGGGCCAATCACAGCTGATCACATGTAAACAGACTTGCCGGACATCGGCAGTCCTTTCCATGCTGTGTCTGTGGGAGGAAAGGAGAGTCATTAACTGGCAAGGCTGTCAGCACATCATTTACACTAATTATCAAGGCGGGGCCAAAACTAAGGGGGGCAAGGGGGGCGCCTGCCCCAGGTGACACATCTAGGGGGCTGGTGCCAGGGGTGCCGCCCCCCACCAGCACTGGGAACCGCTGCTCCAAGGGTGTCACTGTCGCCCGATCGAATGTATAGGACAGACAGGTCTCCCTCCTAGTCCTGCCCAGTGCCCAAACAGCCTATGTCTTTTCTGCTTTAGGCATCCCAGAGAAGGGGAGGGTTCAAAGAAGGCCCTGGACTGGGAGGGGGTTGTGGAGGAGGCCCTAGGCTGGGGGGTGCAGAGGAGGCCCTGGACTGGGGGGGTACAGTGAAGGCCCTGGGCTGAGGGGGGTGCAGAGGAGGTCCCAGACTGGGAGGAGGGGGGGTTAGAGGAGGCCCTGGACTGGAGGGTGCAGTGGAGGCCCTGGGATGATGGGGGATGTGGAGCAGGCTTTGGGCTGGGGAATGTGGAGGAGGACCTGGGCTGGGGGGTGCAGAGGAGGCCATTACCTGGGGGTGCAGAGGAGACCCTGGACTTGGAGGATGCAGAGGAGGTACCCAGGTGGGGGGCGCAGAAGAGGCCCTAACCTGGAGGGGTGCAGAGGAGGCCCTGGAATGGGGGGTGCAGAGGGAGGTGCTTTAGTGGGGGGGTGCAGAGGAGGCCCTGGACTAAGAGGGGAGTACACAAGAGGCCCTTAACTGGGGGGGTGCAGAGGAGGTCCTGGACTGGGGGATGCAGAGGAGGCCCTGGACTAGGAGGGGAGTACACCGGAGGCCCTGGACTGGGGGGTAAACTGGTGCCCTGGATTTGAAAAGTGGGGTTAATAAAGGACCTGGATTCAGAGAGCAGGGTGCAGAGGAGGCTCTTAAGTTGGGGTGGGCTGTAAGGAGGCCTTGGACTGGGAGAGGCCATTGACTAGGAAATGGTGGTTGGTGTGGCAAAGGCCCCTGGATGGGGGGTACAAGAGAGATACTGGACTAGGTGAGGGGGTGCCTGGAGGTCCCGAATTAGGAGAGGGGATGTCTGAAGGCCCTGGACTAGGACAGCAGGTGTCTGGAGGACCTGGACTATGAGTGGAGGATCATGGAGGCCCTCTGGACTAGGAAAGAAGGTGCCTGAAGGACCTTCCAGCTTCAGGGAGAAAGAGTCTGGATTTAAAGCCTGGACTGAGAAAGAGCCTGCCTGGGCCCTGGAGGGTGAGTTCACAACATAAATAGGGACATTTATCAGTTGTTGCAAGTAATGCCAAACAGGAGCAGAGAGACAGGTTGTGTGATTGATTTATTAAAGGAGAAGTACAGTCAAAGCCTGTTTGGTTGTCCTTCTCCTGTTGATCACATCAGTGTAGATTGTTTTGCAGATTGTTTTGCTCTCCTGTGTCCCATTTTCAGCTGAGAGCGGGCCTAAGTCACAGATGTCACAGAGTTTGTCCAGGCTGGGGAAAGATCTCACCCATATGGTTGGGATCTGCTCACATGCCTGGACTAGCACCCAGCTCAGCCTCTTAGCCCCCTCCACAGCCCAGTATTTTTGGTGAGCACCGGGGGGGTGGGGGGGGCAGAGCAGACCCAGAGAATGACAGCCACCATATTTCTGCTCATACCTGGGGCATACTTAAGGCTTGTCCCACTTTGGGTGCTCGGATCGGCGTTTCGTCTGTTCAGGGCATGCGCAGTATGGGTTTTCTTTCCATCTTGGCAGGACATATTGCCAACTTTAGCATGCAGGTGCGCGGTGACACCGGATGCTGTTTGTGTCGGGGGATAATCTGGTTGATGTTTTTCCTATGCACATTTTGAGCACAGGTGCTGAAATGATTTGCCCCTTGATGGGGGCCTCCATTCATCTGGTGTCCACTCACTGCAGGCATTGGATGTTATTCACGCCATTGGGCATGTACCTTCAGTTCCTTGTTCCCATATAAAGTGTATTTTAAAACACAGGCTGCACATTCTGGGATAGCACAGTATCATGGAATAAGGAGAGAAGCTCTGCTTTTCCTTTACAAGTAAGATTTATTCACTTACACTTTCATCCCTCCTTGTTTAATACCTGTATGATTTGCTGCTCATTTGTTTCATGTGTAGTTTTACTTGGTATGATCCATTTATTTGAATCTTGCCTTACCTCTGAAACTTTGGCAGTTCATGCACTACATTTTATACATTCATTTAGCTGTTGCACTGTTCAGCTGTGCCTCCCATGCTATCTATACAGCTCTTATGAAGTTTATTTTCATTGTATGCCTGTGCAATAAATACACACACATAAATACATATAAATTTATACTTTTTTGTGATAGGACTGTGCGTGTTGACACTGGACGCCCTTTGTGCTAGGGGATCGTCTGGTTGACTTTTTCCCTGTGCACATTTTGCACACCTGGTGTCCACTCACTGCAGACATTGGATGTTATTCGCACCAGTGGGCGTGTACCGCCAGTGCTTTGCTCTCATATAAAGTGTACTTCAAACGTAGGTTGCACACTCTGGGATAGCACAGCACCATGGAATGAGGAGAGAAGCTTTGCTTATGCTTTACAAGTAAGATTTATTTACACTTTCTCCCCTCCCTGTTCAATACCTGCATGATTTGCTGCTTATTTGTTTCATGTGAGGTTTTACTTGGCATGATCCAATTATTTGAATCTTGCCTAACCTCTAAAACGTTGGCAGTTCATGCATCACATCTTGTACATTGACTTTGCTGCTGCATTGTTTGTGCCTGCCTCCCATGCTACCTATATGCTTCATTTATGAAGTTTACTTTTACTTTATGCTTGTGCAATGAACGGACATACACAGATACATATATATTTATACTTTTTTGTGATAGGACCGTCTCCACAATTGATGATCCTTGTGAGTCCCTGCATACCTGCGGCAATATTGTACCTCCTCTTCTTCCTCTTACATCCTATGTGGAGTTTAACTGGAAGTGTCGGTCAGCACCCTATCTGTGATTGTTGGGGTGCGTGTCCTTCCATTTCTTTGACATTTCTTTGGATTAAATATCTATGAGATGGGATGCCATACTATATATATGTGTATATATAGTATATATTTGTACTTTACTATACTACTTTTTTTTTTTTTTTTTTTTCTACTCTGTATCTGGTATTTTTCCTTGCCCACAAAATCCCTAGGGGCACCCCCCTTTTTCTCTATCTCTCTGCTTAGGGAGCACTGAGAACTGAGTGATCGGCGGTGTTTAATTACTCGGTCCTCTGCCTTAGAGCTGGCGGGGGACAGATGCAGCATCTACCTAGGTAAGTATGATTCATAAAAGTCCCATAATTCTCTTTTAATTACCTGACATCTCATCTTTCTTGCTATCTGGCCCCCATGACAATTTGGCCTCATTCGCATGGAGCATATGCATCCATGCCCAGTGTGATGGCCGTGTACCGCATGGGGATACTTGGTGTTCTGTGCATCCCTGTGCAGGCAGACCAGTCAAAGTCAATGAATGCAGCAGCTGCATAGACATAGTCGAATGTCAAAATTTGACACGCAGAGCAAGGAGGGGATGCATGTATCCAAACGCACAGTGTCTGCATTCAGATCTGTGCACCCACTTCTATAGGTGAAGCTGGATGCAGATGCAGCAAAAAGTGGCTTAGCATACAGGACCTGTCTCAGCGCCTGTGTGAATGAGCCCTTAGGGGAAATTATCAAAACTAGAGCAGACAGAATTTGGAACAGCTATGCATGGCAACCAATCAGCTCATAGCTTTCATTTTTAAAGCTGAAGATAGAAGCTGATTGGTTGCCATGCTCAGCTGTTCCAAATTCTGACTGCACCAGTTTTGATAAATTCCCCTCACTGTGTTTTACATTTCTTACTCCTGACTACTGCATTGTAAGTACAGCACATTCTTTGTTAAAGTTGTTGTAAAGGCAGAAGGTGCATTCTATGCATGAAGGTAAAAAACCTTCTGTGTGCCCCAGCCCCACCTAATTCTTATTTGAGCCCCCTCTTGATCCAGAGATGATCACGAGAGCTGACTGGCTTTTGGCAGAAGTGGGAGCCATTGGCTCCCAATGCTGTCAATCACAGACAGTGAGCCAATCAGAAGATGGAAGGAGCAGAGTCGAGCCATGGCTGTGTATGAATGGACACACAGAGCCGTGGCTCAGGAGCTGCTTGCTGTGGGGCCACCCAGAAAGAGGGTAGAGCCAGGGGTGCCGGCGAGAGACCCAAGAAGAGGAGAATCTAAGCTGCTCTGTGTAAAACCACTACACAGAGCAGGTAAGTATAACATGTTTATTTTTTAGAAAAAAAAAAAAAACAAGAATTCAATATTACTTTAAGGTTAGCTGTGTGTAGTAAAAGATATGCAATAAAACAGTTTTATTTTACTAAAATGAGTATACTGAGGTTTGTACTGTCTGTTACATGCTCGCTTGTGGCACAGTCATTAAAGCATATGGCCCTTTAATCCCCTCCCACTGTTGATGCAATCTGACCACACCCACAGTTTTGGCGTGGTGCTGCTATATTGCTAAATACTATTTTTCTTGGGGGGGTGTGTGCATAAAAATGTCCAGCCCGGGTGCCAGATGTGCTAGCTATGCCACTGAATCAGGGCACTGATCATCAGGCACTTTTACTTTATAGAGATACTTATCACATTGTCACATATATTTGTATTTCAATATTTACCTGTTTTAGCACATATTGCCTATTGTTTCTTGGCTTTTTGCTGAGGCTCACTCTGAACAAGCGCGACTGTTATTTATATTTTTGTTTACTGTGAATATATCTATAGAGTTCTGTCACTGCAGTTTGCACTTATTGATCAGTTTTTTTTTTATCATTTAGCACAGTATGCCCTTTTGTATTTATTGACTGTTTTTGATATCATACCTGCTGCTTGATTGGTGACATCACTTACGATAGTTTTTTTGATTTTCGCACCACAACACTATTTTTTTCTTCTCAATATTTTTTTTTCTCAATATGGATGTTTTTGAATATTGATCTTCAGCGTTATTAAAAAGGATGGAGTCTTTGAGGTGAACCAGAAGGAGACCTGGGAGGTCTCATGCGACTTAAAAATCTTATGGTATCAGAAATCCATACCCATTGGGATATTGCATTCTTAGAGCAATATGTGGCTGACGCTATAGTCCCTAAAAGTTTGAAACGGGACGTCAGTCCCCAAAAAGGAGAGTTAGAATTACAGGATTGGTTTAAATAAACGAGGCAGGAGTCAAGTTTCTCGAGTTCCTGATTCAAAGGAAAAATAGTAAATTAGTTTGTTTAGATGGAGAGATTAAACTCATTAAAGATAAACTTACTCCCCACGTCAACAGTTAAGAATAAAAAGAATGGTCTATTGGCCTTAAAAAATTATTTGAAAATGAAGAAATCGAACAAAAGAAAATTTTATAGGGATGTGGGAGATTATAAGACTGGGATAGTCTTTAATTGGCAGAGCAAAATCCAGACGAATGAGGGTGAACCTAAGGCCCCTTCTGAGGCTGCTCCCCCTCCACACCGGGAATAGGCCAGGCAATCTAACACATCAGGAAGTAACCAATACAGACACCCTCTTGCTTCCAACCAATATACCCCAACCTCTAGGAGAGTTTCCTATCGGTCACTCGAGAGGAACCAAAGATCTCCTCCACCGAGACCTAGGCCCTCTGGACCCCTTCCAAAGGGCCCTCCATACAAATCCCCTAACTGGAGACCCAAACCGTAAACCTAATACCTACATATATCAACAAGAAGGTTACAAACCGAGTGGCCCCCCGCCTTGAAGAACATATGAGGAGGACCAACATTCCAACTATATGTTGCCTACTCACAATAGGTTCCAGCCCCTCGAGGATGGGGGTTACTATCATGAAACAAGCAAATATAGAGAATGGGAGGATCATTACGATAATTATTGTACACTTAAGAGGGGAACATACAATGACAGGCCTCCATCGTATCACCCCCCCCCCATTGTCACAATATGGGGACCGACTTAATCAGTACCCTTCACAACACCAACAATGGGAAAATCAGAACTACCCGCAACATTGGGGTTTTCCCAGGTCAGAACAAAATCAACAAAAGTCCATAGAACAAAGAGAGGAGTCAGAGGGGGGAGGAGATCAAAGACCCAAAAGGAAAAGGGAATAAAAGGTCAGGGTATTTATAACCTGAGTAAAATTGTTCTTCGACTGAGACTTCCATTTTGGTTAAAGGGCTTAAAGTTTGCACCTCCTAAACCTCTAAACAAATTCTAAACATACATGAACATAAGTACACGCAAAAACTTAATGTTAAAAGATATGTCAAATCCCATTAACCACTTGACCACTGGGCACTTAAACCCCTTTTCTAACCAGACCAATTTTCAACTTTCAGTGCTCTCACATTTTAAATCACAATTACTCAGTCAGGCAACATGCTACCCATATGATTTTTTTTTTTTGTCCTTTTTTTCACACAAATAGAGCTTTCTTTTGGTGGTATTTGATCACCACTGGGTTTTTTATTTTTTGCGTTATAAATAAAAAAAGACCAAAAAATTTGTAAAAAAAAGCATTTTCTTTGTTTCGGTTATAAAATTTAGCAAATTAGTAATTTTTCTTCATAAATTTTGGCCAAGATTTATACTGTCACATATCTTTGGTAAAAATAACCCAAATCAGTGTATATTATTTGGTCTGTGTGAAAGGTAGAGTCTACAAGCTATGGTGCCAATCACTGAAAATTGATCACACCTGATGTACTGATGGTCTATCATTTCTTGAGACACTAACAAGCCAGGAAAGTACAAATTACCCCTTTTTGGAAAGTAGACATTCCAAGGTAATTTGGTAAGAGGCATTGTGAGTTTTTTGAAGTTGTATTTTTTTCCCACAATTCTTTGCAACATGAAGATTTTTTTTTTTTCCCCACTTAATTGTCATATTAACGGGTTATTTTTCTCACACAGCATATGCATACCACAACTTATACCTCCAAAACACATTCTACTAATCCTCCTGAGTATGGCAATATCACACCTGTGAGACTTTTACACAGCCTGGTCACATACAGAGGCCCAACATGCAGGGAGCAACTAAAAACAAAAAGGGTCCTGCGAGCCTCCACTCACCCGATGCTCAGTAAAAATAGCAAGGATAGCTGCTAGCGTTAAACACGTCTCACAAATCGTGCAGATAAGAATAAATAAAATATATATGCTGTGCTATAGATTGTAATGTACACCTCATCAGTATAGAATCTGAAGTGCATACATCAGATATAGCTAACATAAAAAATTATTAATATTGATCACTACGTGATGTGACCACTTAAAAATAATGCTGTGCTAAATAATATGCAATACACACCCAATCAATCTGGATACCGAAATACATACATAAATAGCATAGATGCATAAAAAAATGGTGATCAATAGTGATGTGACAGTTTAAACAAACGAGTGTAAAACTCAAACGCACAACTCAATACAAAGTGATCATATGCATAACTGTGAAATTCATAAAAAAACATAAAGCTACATAAAGTCCATATATCATATAATGTGAATATATCAAAGAACAAAGTGCTCAAGTGCAAATAAAGGGTCTTGCTGTGTCACTAATGATTGCGCTGAATAGTCCATACAATTCAAACAGCTTGGTAGGTGATCAAATGTGCCAAGGTGTCCTCCCTTCTGTGCTCCCCTAGGTAATAAATGCTCACCTTGGAGCATGCGACTTTGCAATTAAGCTCAGTCCAAACACACATGTGAACCTCCTCTGGGTTCAGATAGGATACAGGAATCCTGGACTCCTGGGTTTATACCTCCTGCACGATTTGTGAGACGTGTTTAACGCTAGCAGCTATCCTTGCTATTTTTACTGAGCATCGGGTGAGTGGAGGCTCGCAGCACCCTTGTTTTTAGTTAATACATATCCCATATACCTGCTGGTATCCCCATGGATCCATTTGCGTTCTTTGATAATAGGGTGTTGGATTTGGAGGATTTATTCTCTGAAACAACCAATAAAGATAATGATATTACACATTGGTTTAGGAAGTTGGGGCACAATATGGACAAAAAAGTAATATCTGGTGGGATTTATCCACCATGGAAAAATATCTGAAGGACAATATGGTACCTAGAAAACTTAGATGGGATATACCGATTAAATGATGGACTAACTGGAGAGGACGATATTGAGGAGTGGTATATATTTTTTAATGGAAAGGGTAAGGAGGTCATGGAATTTCTGATTTTAAAAGAAAACAACGAAAAATGAAGTTTATAGAAAGTCGAATTAAGGAAATACGTGAAAAGATTGAGCCTTTTAAAGAGTTCACTGAATATGCCAAGCATATGGGGGAACTCCACAAGAATATGCAGAAAAAGGATTTAAAGAATAAAAATACTAGGAAGAAGAAATATCTCCGTGACTTGGTGGACAAAAAAAGCAGGTCTTCAGATGGCAGGTGACGGTGAGTGCCATTAACAACGGAGCCACCCAAGGACCATCTACAAATGGACACCGTAACACAGTAGATAGAAATATTGGATTCAAAACCACACAAGTGCCAAGACAGTATAACCAATCTCAGAAACCAGGCCCACAGTCTAATAGGGAATATACTATGAATCAATACCCGGAAAGAGAACAAGGTGTTATGCAGGGACAGACACAAAATATCAGAAAACCTTATAATGGCCAAAATGATAATAGGGGATACAGCTATAATAGAGGAAAGCCATATTATCAAGGTTACCCACAAAACCAGGGGAATTGGAATAGGGGTTACCAGAGGAATAATTACCAATGGAGAGGAAACCAACCAGGGAATGGACCCTATTCTAAGGGATCACAGCAAAATGGCTAGAACCCACAAGGGTATCAATATAACCAGCACCCACACAATTACCAACATCGTACCCCACAGAGAGGGGGTCCACAACAACAATACAGGGGCCACCCACAAGGAGATTATCAGCATCAGGGAGGACCACCTCCCTATAGGGGTCCTCCCCAAGGAGAAAGATACTACTATTCTCCAAAACCACAATGAGCAAGATATGATAGACCACCACCGGACCAATATGAGATTCACAATAGTTATCAACCCCTATGTGACACAATGGATCAAACCCAAAATGGAAAGTCTTTTTGGGACGGGTGGATACCATCCATGAGGGAAGAAATGTAGAAAAAGGGGAGGACGAGCTGGATGAAGGATTCAACAAAAAAGACTAGGGAAGACTAGGGGAGGGTATTTATAATCTCAGTGGCATCAGTGTAACTAGGGAAGAAACTTTGACTTTAGATAGGGACATAAAGTTTGCCCCAAAAAAAGTCTCAATAAGTTTGAGACCTAATATAGGGATTCAGAAATTTATACGTAAGCTTAACATGAAGAAATAATATGCCCAGAATCCAGTGGAAAAGCGGCAGTAGGTAATGATTTCACACAGCTAAGAAACAATTCAGTATTCTACCCTCACATATTGAACAATAAATATGTGGACCTATTTAAGAAAGTTGTGACAACAGATTTAGAACAATTACCAATCAGAAAAGTATATAAGCAAAGGGACATCAAAAAAGGCCTAAAATCCTTGGAAAGTAGAATGGACATTGGGAGGATTGAGGAGGGATTGTCGTTTTATCTCTTGAACAATATAAAATAGAAATGAACAGAATCCTGGAAGATAGTAGCACCTATCAAATTTTAAAATCAGACCCTTAGAGACAATTTAAAACAGAATTGGAATCCATCATTGAATACGGTACAGAGAAAGAACTATTAAAAAAACATGAAGAGAATTATCTAGTACCCACAGTTAGTAGAATACCATCATCTACTATCTACCAAAGATACACAGGGACAAGGTTAACCCCCCAGGGAGACCAATTGTGAGTGAGATAGAATCGTTAACACCCCATTTGGGGGAATATATCGACATCCACCTCCAACCTCTAGTTGGGAATACGCAGGCTTTCTTGAAAGATACCAAGCACACCTTGCAACTGTTGAAGGAATGTACGGTCAGTGAAGATTTGATAATGGCCACAGGGGCCATTATATTATATTTAATGATGATATGTTAATCCTCATATGCCTCCTGACTATTAGTAATTCTACCAAGTTTGCGGCAGGCTTAATGGACCCATCTGGTTACCAAATGGGCTTAGGCATAATGGAGTAGATTGGAATTAGTAAGGGCTGCCAGTAATGGTATCTGAGCAGTAGTTTCTCATTAAATACAAGGATTCAAATTTATTAGCAATCACTAGAGTGTCCTCAGTCTACACCAAAATGGCCGCCGACGCTATATATGATTGCTAGATCTATCGTCCAATCAAATTTCCCCCTGAAGAAGATATGTCATCCTGGTATCGACACGTGTTGGAGAGGGGACAGGATGGTATGGTAGGCAGCTCATCTCACCCCAACACGTGTCAATAACAGAATGACGTATCTTCTTCAGGGGGAAATTTGATTGGGCGATAGATCTAGCAATCATATATAGCGTCGGCGGCCATTATGGTCTAGACTGAGGACACTCTAGTGATTGCTAATCACCTGTTTGGTATACATACGCTCGTTTATCACTTGCTATAGAGTGGTGCACTGGGTGCACCTGTTAAATGTGAGTACCCTTGGAAAGGGTTTTTTTTGCTTTGTTTAAATAAAATGTTTCAAGCTCTATTACACTATCAAGCACTTTTATTTGTGCACAATACGGAGGTATAAACCGAGGAATTCGGGATTCCGGTATCCTATCTGAACCCAGAGGAGGTTCACATGTGTGTTTGGACTGAGCTTAATTGCACGCTTCAAGGTGAGCGTTTATTACCTAGGGGAGCACAGAAGGGAGGACACCTTGGCACGTTTGATCACCTACCAAGCTGTTTGAATTGTATGGACTATTCAGCGCAATCATTAGTGACACAGTAAAACACTTTATTTGCACTTGAGCACTTTGTTCTTTGATATATTCACATTATATGATATATGGACTTTTTTATGAACTTTATGTAGCTTTATGTTTTATGAATTTTTCAGTTATGCCCATGAGCACTTTGTATTGAGTTGTGCGTTTGAGTTTTACACTCCTTTGTTTATTTAAACTGTCACATCACTATTGATAACCATTTTTATATGCATCTATGCTATTTATGTATGTATTTCGGTATCCAGATTGATTGGGTGTGTATTACATATTTAGCATAAATACATAAATATTACATATTTATTTAAAGGGGGAGGGGTATGCCTATATATCAAGAATAATGTACAAGTGAATGTGAGAGATGACATCACTGAGGGGGCTAGGGAGGGGGTGGAATCTTTATGGGTAGAGCTCCAAAGGGATGAAGCTAAGGGGAAAATAATACTGGGAGTATGCTATAGGCCCCCTAACCTGAGGGAGGAAGTGGAGACGGATCTCCTATCACAAATTTGATTAGCAGCAAGGATGGGAAGTGTTATCATAATGGGGGATTTTAATTATCCAGACATAGACTGGGCGGAGGGAACCGCGCATTCATTTAAGGCTCGCCAGTTCCTTAGTGTCTTGCAGGACAATTTTATGGGTCAGATGGTAGACGCACCAACTAGAAATAAAACATTACTAGATCTACTGATTACCAACAATACAGACCTGATAACAGATGTGGAAATACGGGGCAATTTAGGTAACAGCGATCACAGGTCAATTAGTTTCAGTATAAATCACACAAATAGGAGACATGAAGGGAACACAAAGACACTGAATTTCAAAAGAGCCAACTTCCCTAAACTACAAACCTTGCTAAAAGGCATAAATTGGGATAAAATATTAGGAACAAAGAATACGGAGGAGAGATGGGTTTGCTTTAAGAGCATATTAAATAAGGGCATTAGCCAATGTATCCCATTGGGTAATAAATTTAAAAGAGCGAACAAACATCCTGGATGGCTTAACTCCAATGTAAAAATGCATATAAAAGCAAAGGAGAAGGCCTTCAAAAAATACAAGGTTGAGGGATCATCCACAGCATTCAGAATTTATAAAGAATGCAATAAGAAATGTAAGGGTGCAATTAGGATGGCTAAGATAGAACATGAAAGACACATAGCGGAGGAGAGCAAAAAAAATCCCAAGAAATTCTTTAAGTATGTAAACAGTAAAAAAGGGAGGACAGACCATATTGGCCCCATAAAGAATGAGGAAGGACATCTGATTACAAAGGATGGGGAGATGGCGAAGGTATTGAATTTATTCTTCTCCTCAGTCTTCACGAGTGAATCGGGGGGCTTCAGTAACCAAAACTGCAGTGTTTATCCTCATGACACAACACAGGAAGCACCTACATGGTTAACAGAGGACGGAATTAAAATTAGACTTGAGAAACTTAACATTAATAAATCACCGGGACCAGATGGCTTGCATCCGAGGGTACTTAGGGAACTCAGTCAGGTGATTGCCAGACCGTTGTTCCTAATTTTTACAGACAGTCTATTGACTGGAATGGTACCAGCTGATTGGAGAAAAGCCAATGTAGCACCAATATTTAAAAAGGGCCCAAAAAACATCCCTGGGAATTACAGACCAGTTAGCCTAACATCAATAGTATGTAAACTCTTGGAGGGGATGATAAGGGACTATATACAAGATTTTAGTAATAAGAATGATATCATTAGCAGTAATCAGCATGGATTCATGAAGAATCGTTCTTGCCAAACCAATCTATTAACCTTCTATGAGGAGGTGAGTTGCCATCTAGATAAAGGAAGGCCCGTAGACGTGGTGTATCTGGATTTTGCAAAAGCATTTGACACAGTTCCCCATAAACATTTACTGTACAAAATAAGGTGCGTTGGCATGGACCATAGGGTGAGTACATGGATTGAAAACTGGCTACAAGGGCGTGTTCAGAGAGTGGTGATAAATGGGGAGTACTCAGAATGGTCAGGGGTGGGTAGTGGGGTTCCCCAGGGTTCTGTGCTGGGACCAATCCTATTTAATTTGTTCATAAACGACCTGGAGGATGGGATAAACAGTTCAATCTCTGTATTTGCAGACGATACTAAGCTAAGCAGGGCAATAACTTCTCCGCAGGATGTGGAAATCTTGCAAAAAGACCTGAACAAATTAATGGGGTGGGCGACTACATGGCAAATGAGGTTCAATGTAGAAAAATGTAAAATGATGCATTTGGGTGGCAAAAATATGAATGTAATCTATACACTGGGGGGAGAACCTCTGGGGGGAATCTAGGATGGAAAAGGACCTGGGGGTCCTAGTGGATGATAGGCTCAGCAATGGCATGCAATGCCAAGCTGCTGCTAATAAAGCAAACAGAATATTGGCATGCATTAAAAGGGGGATCAACTGCAGAGATAAAACGATAATTCTCCCGCTCTACAAGACTCTGGTCCGCCCGCACCTGGAGTATGCTGTCCAGTTCTGGGCACCAGTCCTCAGGAGGGACGTACTGGAAATGGAGCGAGTACAAAGAAGGGCAACAAAGCTAATAAAGGGTCTGGAGGATCTTAGTTATGAGGAAAGGTTGCGAGCACTGAACTTATTCTCTCTGGAGAAGAGACGCTTGAGAGGGGATATGATTTCAATTTACAAATACTGTACTGGTGACCCCGCAATAGGGATAAAACTTTTTCGCAGAAGAGAGTTTAATAAGACTCGTGGCCACTCATTACAATTAGAAGAAAAGAGGTTTAACCTTAAACTACGTAGAGGGTTCTTTACTGTAAGAGCGGCAAGGATGTGGAATTCCCTTCCACAGGCGGTGGTCTCAGCGGGGAGCATTGATAGCTTCAAGAAACTATTAGATAATCACCTGAATGACCGCAATATACAGGGATATGTAATGTAGTACTGACACATAATCACACACATAGGTTGGACTTGATGGACTTGTGTCTTTTTTCAACCTCACCTACAATGTAACTATGTAAGCGCAGCATTATATTATTTTTAAGCTGTCACATCATGTGGTGATCAATAGTAATATTTTTTTATGTTAGCTATATCTGATGTATGCACTTCAGATTCTATACTGATGTGGTGTGCATTACAATCTATAGCGCAGCCTATATATTTTATTTATGCAAAGAGCAACGTCAGGTGTTCTAGGGACATAAATTACACATTTCATTTTTTGACTACCTCTTACACTTTTGAAGGCCCTGGAGCAGCAGGACAATGGTAAAGTCGACAAAATGACCCCATTTTGGAAAGTAAACACCCCAACGTATATTCTATAAGGCATAATGAGTCTTTTGAAAATGTCTTTTTTTTCCCACAAGTTTTTGGAAAACGTGGAAAGAAAATGAAATCTATTTTTTGTTTAACAGAAAGTTGTCCATTTTATAAGATATTTCTAACACATAGCATGTACATAGCAAAAATGACACCCCAAAATATATTCTGCTACTCCTCCTGAGTATGGCGATATCACATGTGGGAGACTTTTCCACAGCCTGGCCACATACAGAGGCCCAACATGCAGGGAGCACCATCAGGGACATACATTTCAAATCTAATTTGACTACCTATTACACTTTTGTAAGGCAGTGAAGTGGCATGGATGAGCACTGATGTGGCACTGATGAGCACTGATGTCACATGGATGTGGAAAGGATGAGCACTGATTAGGCATGAATGAGCCATGGATGGGCATGGATGAGCATGGATGAGCATGGATGAGCCAGGTATAGATGGAGCATGGATGAGCATGGATGGAGCACAGATGAGCCAGGAAAGGATGGAGCGTGGATGAGCCAGGGATTGAGCATGGATGAGCACGGATGGAGCACGGATGAGCCAGGGATGGCTGGAAAATTAATTAGCACGGATGAGCCAGGGATGGATGGAGCATGGATGAGCCAGGGATTGAGCATGGATGGATGGAGAATGAATCGGCATGGATGGATGGAGCACGGATGAGCCAGGAATGGATGGAGCATGGATGAGCCAGGGATGGAGCAAGGATTTTGCATGGATGAGCCAGGGATGGATGAAGTATAGATGGGCACATATGGAGCATGGATGGGCACATATGAGGCATGGATGAATGGATGGGCACAGATCACTGTGGGCACTCCGGAGACAGCCCTGCTGCACCTGGCTCCCTCCCCTCCTCGCACACTGTACCGATCAGTGCAAGGAGTGGGGAAGAGCTGCACCAGACAAGCTCTGGTTTAAGTGATCGCTCTGTCATTGGACGGAGCGATCACGTGGTAAAGGGCCGCTGTCATTGGGCCTTTACCCCGTTCCGTGACGCGGCGGGTCCGGGAGCGCGATTCTGTGAGGATGTCCATTGAAGCCCCCCCAGAATAAGCCGACCGTGCTGTAGCCGTCTTTCAGCTATGGCCCGGTCGGCATTCTGTTAAAATAACAGAATTAGTCTTACAGACCTTCAACATTCTGGCCAAGCGAATGCCTCCCTCTTTAATCCCCCTGGAGGTCTATCCTCCTCAATTAGAGTGTTCAGAGATGTCCTCTTGAGAGATCTTGAGAACATTAACCGCTTGCTGACCAGCCGCCGTCATTATACTGCGGCAGGTTGGCACAATCTCGCAAACCGTTGTAGCTAGACGTTGGCTTGTGGGATCAGGATGCCCACTGCACAGTGGGGGTGCTGATGCTCCTGGCCGATGGTCGCGATGACTGCCGGCCAAGAGCGATCGTGAGCAGGAGACACAAAACATTGATGAGTGTGTGTAAACACACACTTCCCTGTTCTGAGAGGAGTGACAGATCGTTTGTTCCTATTAGCTAGGAACCACGATCCGTCACTTCCTCTAATCAGTCCCCTCCCCCTGCAGTTAGAATCACCTCCCAGGAAACACAATTAACCCCTTGATCGCCCCCTAGTGTTAACCCCTTCACTGCAAGTGACATTTTTACAGTAATCAATGCATTTTTATAGCACTGATCACTTTATAAATGCCAATGGTCCCAAAAATGTGTCAAAATTGTCCGATGTGTCCGCCATAATGTTAATGTTAATAGAGGTGTCCCTTCTTTAAAAGATTCCTTGGCACCTAATGTTTGTAAACCCCTTAATAATAACAAACTAATGTTCTTTCAGAATCTGGTAGGATCTTACAAATGCAAAAAGTGTTGTCATGAATCACCAGTAATACCTTCATGCCCTGTCTGCTTACCTGGTCTGTATGTCAGCCTTAGGCTGCACTCTTACACCTGCATGGTTAAGTAACCTTCCCTTAGCGTGGCTCCACCCTAGCCTCTACGGGATACACTATTTAACACTGTGCTGTCCAAGCCTGCCTTGCACGAGCAATATTGTGTGTTTGGTTTCCTGTCTCCTGCTTACCGTGTGCTCTACGTCTGTTTCTGTTACTGATCTTGGCTTGTTCTTTGATTATCCCTGCCTGCTTGTTACCCTGACCTTTGGCATGTTCTCTATTTATCCTTGTCTGCTAGTTGCCCTGACCTTTAGCTTATCTCCTGACTATCCCTTGTTCCTGTTAAAGACTTGCCTGGCTGACATTCCTTCTGGCTCCAGATGTTCTACTACTCATCTCTGACTCCCTGTCATTTTGGCTTGTCTGACTATCCGTTCTGGTTCCTGAGCTCTGGTTATGTTTTGACTACACTTACTCTGTTTACATTATTATTATTATTATTATTATTATTATTATTATCAATAAACAAGTGTGGTTTAAGTGTACTTCTGTCTCAGTCTGAGTCATGGTTTCTGACAGCTCTAGCTCCCAGTGGGATCCGTGTTGATGCTCTAGTGGACCTGCTTTTCTGAACCACCCAGAGTTCCATTCGCAGCAGTCAGCCATAGGGTCCACTATCATAGTGGTGCACTCCTGACCCCAACATTGTGCATCCCTCACCTGGTCTCAGGTGACCTGGCAAGTGTGCAGTATGAAAATCCCAAGGGCACTTCTTTTGTTGGGTTAGACAACCATCCACAAAAATATTATTCTTTAACAATAATTTTGATATCTATTATCTTTTTGATTGGTGTAATTTTTCATTTTTAACTTTATAATTAATTTTCTAATTTTTTATTGACATTGGAAACGCTTTTTGTTCTCTTGAGTCACATTGAGGCTTGGTTCCTTGTTTTTCCTATATCAAGAATGTCAATCAGATGTTTATCTATCCTAATAAGGCGGCTAGGTGAAAATGAGACTTGGTTTCCATGTTGTAGTATATAAGGTGATGGCTCAGCGCGTCACCCATGCCCCAGGAAGACGTCACGCATGACAAAACATGTCGGGTGGAGCTATGCACTGACATCATTATGCACCACGTGACCCCGGAAGTGTGGGTGTTTTGCAATTTGTTTGCTGGCAAACGTTTGTTTTATCTTGGAATTTTTATGCTACATGCTTTTAAAGCAATAACCAACATTTTTAATGGTAATACACTATTGGAGCCTCCTTTTTACACTCTCTATAGCACTGAGCTGATGGAGACCCCTAGCTGAAATTCAGATGCAGACTGGATATGAAGGAGGATCTCTAGGGATTAGCAGTGAGCTTTGGGACGAGGCATATCATCTGACCCTTCAGAGGGCTATATCTGCAAGCGCATATGACCTCGCTCATAGGGGGTCCAAAGTTTCTGGTTAGAGTTCCCCCCACTCAGTGTTTTTGTGTAAAAAAAAAAAAAAAAAAACTTCTATTCCCTTGGTGGTGGTGAACACTTTGGAAGATTTCATTCTGTTGGAACTTTTTCACTGTGATAATTAATTTGTGGATTCAAGATCTCACTGTCACTTTTACTTTATAGAGATGCTTAGGGATGAGCTCGAACATCGGCGAACATTATGGGGCGTTCACAGCAAATTCGAGTTCCACGGAACGGCCCATAATGCACTGTGAGATCGCAGTGCATTGTTGTATGATTGGCCAAAGCATGCACCCGTGTCTCACGATGTCCATTTATCTTCATGACTCTGACGGACCCAAAAAATTAAAAAAACAAAACAACTTCTGCCTCGATGTGTTGGCATTCCACCGACTGCTGTCTCTTGGCTGTGACAGCTGTTATATAGGGAAGGGTGGGGCCACCCAGTGACGTAACCGAGTGACCCCGCCCCTTCTGATGACATGTGCTATCCGGTTACGCCAGCGGGTGGCCCCGCCCTTGCCTTTATAAGAGCTGTCACTGCAAAAAGACAGCAGTCGGTGGGAAGCCTCCCATTTTTTTTTTAATAAAGGAGTTATCAAAAACTGTGTCCTGTCCTCTTTACTTTTTTAGCACTTTTTTTTTTGGTGAATGGGTATTGCCCCCGCCCGCAGACCCCCACAACCACCGGGCAAGGGTTGTGGGGATGAGGCCCTTGTCCCCATCAACTTGTGAACAAGGTGCTTTGGGGGGGACCCCAAAGCACCCTCCCCATGTTGAGGGTATGTGGCCTGGTATGGTTCTGGAGGGGAGGGGGCGCTCCCTCATCCCCCCTTTTCCTGCAGCCTGCCAGGTTGCATACTCGGATAAGGGTCTGGTATGGATTTTGGGGGGACCCCCACGCCATCTTTTTTTTTTTTAATTTTGGCGTGGAGTTTCCTTTAATATCTATACCAGACCCAAAGGGCCTGGTATGGACTGGGGGAACCCACGCTGATTTATTTATTTATTTATTTTTTTTTTTTCAATGATTTTTTTTTTTTTTTTTCTGTATATTGCCAGGATCCAGCAATACATTACAGGCGCTAGCAATTGTAAATTACATTTTTTTCTTTAGAGATGTCATTTTTTTGCGGTACTGTTATAAACCTGGGAAAGATGTGCTACTTTACAGGCAGATTAAATGGACCCCCTAGGCACAATATTTAAAGTAAAGTATTTTCACTTTAAAGCATTATTAAAATAGCTAGATGGCCTCTCTCTCTCTCTCTCTCTCTCTCTCTCTCTCTCTCTCTCTCTCTCTCTCTCTCTCTCTCTCTCTCTCTCCTCTCTCTCTCTCTCTCTCTCTCTCTCTCTCTCTCTCTCTCTCTCTTTCTCTCTCTTTTTTTCTCTCTCTCTCTCTCTCTCTCTCTCTCTCTCTCTCTCTCTCTCTCTCTCTCTCTCTCTCTCTCTCTCTCTCTCTCTCTCTCTCTCTCTCTTTTTTCTCTCTCTCTCTCTCTCTTTTTCTCTCTCCTCTCTCTCTCTCTTTTTTTCTCTCTCTCTCTCTCTTTTTTTTTCTCTCTCTCTCTCTCGCTCTCTTTTTTTTTTCTCTCTCTCTCTCTCTCGCTCTCTTTTTTTTTCTCTCTCTCTCTCTCTCGCTCTCTTTTTTTCTCTCTTTCGTGAAGTGTATGTCCGGTTTCATGGTGAATAAAAAAAGCATTTGTTCAAGAGCATTTTTGATGCAGTTCTGATGTGAATATGCAAGGCTCAGGACTGTATGTGTCACGGCTGTGTTTTCAATGCTGGCTAATACATAGTAAATAAAGGGTGTCAACTCCTGTAGGAGGAGGTCAATCCGGGCTGAAATCTTGAGCTGAACCCTGAACAGAATCCTAAACTGAATCATAAAAAACACAACTAAACACATGTGCGATTCAGAAGCATTCCCATAGAACTCAATGAGCCTTGAATTTGCACCTGAATCACACTGTATTGCTCAGAAATGCACAGGACTCTTTTTAAATTTGCACTGTGGATGCATATATGTGAACTGCTTCAATGGAAATCAATGTTATTTCATGTCATGCAAATTGAATGCAGTTTAAAATGCATCCAATTCACATATATGTGAACTGAGTCTTAAACATTGTTTCAGCAAAGCAAAAGGCCTGAGGTTGTGGGCTGAGAGCATACTCACTGCACACTGACCAAGATGTCGCCAAAGAATGGACTCCTGATTATGTGACTGCTCTGGGAGCCATTCACAGTGTTCACATGATAGAAAAGTCGCACTGCCTCCTAGGCAGTAAAGCCCACCTAAAGGGCCACCAGTACGACGTGAAAGTCCCTTTCCTGGTCAGAGTGTATTTGATTTTGCAATCCATAATGGCCAAAAAACATCCACAACAATTTACCTGAAGTCTTTTGTGAGAAAGGCTTGAGCATAGAGAACATAATGATCAGTCAAAATCAAAACATTGGCTACCAAACTATCATTATTGTTAATACACGAAAAATCAAAGCACACTAAATCCATGGACTACAACTGTTCCTTGGGGGCAATATCTGCAATAATCTGCAACAGATTCATCATTTATGGCCAAAAGAAGTGTTCTTTGATCAGTCCATAGGTTTTAGGAGTTCCCAAAAGCCCATTTTGGTCATGCAAACTTCTCAAAACAGTCTTTCTGTAGACTTGAAGGAGCACTAGCTGTGTCCTTCCAATATGATCATGGAACAAGTGTTTATTTTACTATATAGAAGTCCATTGATTATTTTTAGCTTATCCTATTCCCTGAGATCATAGCTACTCTGCTCAAGTAAGGTTCTTTTTATGCACTGATCACATGTCTGATGAATGGGATGTGTGCAGCCCCAAATCATTACACTTTTTTGCTTTGATGTGATCATCTGAATAAATGTTTGGACATTATTTCAAAGATCGGTGGTGTGCTGGCAATCTACATTTTGTTTCATTTGCTTAGGGTCTCTGAAGCTAACAGACTCTTTAAGATATCTGATTACTTGGTCTCTCTTTTTTAGAAGAATCATATTGTAACTTTGTAGCTGGATCTTTAGTGATTCCACTAACGCTGTGGAGCAGCAGGACATGTTTAGGATTCAGTTTTCTTCAGCTCCCAAGTCGTCAAAAACACATAAAACAAATATGGTCTTCCTATGCAGCAGCTGTAGCACAGTATGTAGCCACAGTGGGTTCATAAACTTCCTCCAAGTTACCTTCCTCTAGGTTTGCCAGCAATCCAGGATGCCTTGAGAGAACGTCAGCCCCAATATTGCTGGCCCTGACCTGCATGTCGGGGTGAATTGGTAATTATACAAGTCAGCAAGCCACCTGTGATGAGTGGTGACAGCTTGGCTGTAGTCAAAACATAAGTGAGAAGGTATGTTTTCAGTTTTCCCTTTAAATCACGCTGTTCAACAATGACCCACTTCAAAGCAAGAAAAGTCCAATTTGTGTATAAGATAATTATTGATTGATGTAAGTAACTGGCCTCAGTCCTCCAGGATACTCCTAACGGAAAATTCCTCCTAACTCATAGCAGACATCCACATGAAGAATGTATGGTTTTTGAAGGTCTGCATAGGCCAACTCAGTTGCTCCTGTAAGGTTTTTCTTAAGCTGTAGAAAAGCTTCCTTAGAAATAGAAATCAACATTTAATTGAAACGAGTTTTGGCAGTGTAGGAATTAATGGTTTCCACCGAGTAACAATATGCCACATCCTGCCAGGCAGGTATTACAACTGGATAAGTGATATATTCCAAAAAATAACATCATTCGTTCCTGGACATCTAAAACAATAGTCTTTTCTTTCAGGTACTATCTCCCAATCCTTTCAGCCTCTTTGAGTCTCTAGCAGGAAAAAGCTGTCATCTGCCCCTGGTAAGATTTCCACATCAACCCACAGGACTCTCACTTCCCCTGGTGGAAGTTCTATTGGACACTAGGGGTTACTTGCACATCATCCAGGAAAATCAGGGGGAAAAGTTTGGCAAATATTCTGAAGTTCTGGAGCTACAGGCAATGCAAGCACGGGGGTCCCCTGCTGTAGCTGGAAAAATTGTATGGGTTCCACAAACATATGAGCAGACTCATTACCCCAGGTGGAGGACTCACATGGGCAATTACTTTAGGGGATCCTCATCAGCTACCACATTAGGAATGTGAAGCTCAACTTCTAGGCAACAATCATAAAAACAGGATATCCTCCCACACAAGACAATGACCCTAAGCACACAGCTAAAATAACGAAGGAGTGGCTTCACAACAACTCCGTGACTGTTCTTGAATGGCCCAGCCAGAGCTCTGACTTAAACCCAATTGAGCATCTCTGGAGAGGCCTAAAAATGGCTGTCCACCAATGTTTACCATCCAACCCGACAGAACCGGAGAGGATCTGCAAGGAGGAATGGCAGAGGATCCCCAAATCCAGGTGTGAAAAACTTGTTGCATCTTTCCCAAAAAGACTCATGGCTGTATTAGATCAAAAAGGGTGCTTCTACTAAATACTGAGCAAAAGGTCTGAATACTTAGGACCATGTGATATTTCAGTTTTTCTTTTTTAATAAATCTGCAAAAATGTCAACAATTCTGTGTTTTTCTGTCAATATGGGGTGCTGTGTGTACATTAATGAGGAAAAAATTAAATTAAATGACTTTAGCAAATGGCTGCAATATAACAGAGTGAAAAATTTAAGGGGGTCTGAATACTTTCCGTCCCCACTGTATAGGGTGATGTGGCAATAACCTCTTTATAATTTAAACTGTCCTTAATTTGTCAACATCCACAGAAAAGATTTTCACTTCAGTGAGCAATCTTCCTAAAAGCACTCTTTGCCTTCTTACAAACACAAAATGTATTCTCCCTCTTTATGCTTTATTTACAATAAGCAAATATCTGATTAGGATCACAGGGCAGTCCATAAGGGTCTGTCTGAACTTCAATAGTCTCAACCAGTTATAATCACATGATTGTTCTTATAGGCTTTTAACCATAAAAGATGCTGTTAGTTTAAGGCTTTCCATGATGTGCTTGTTTATTCTTTTCCTTTAAGCATGCCCATTTCTCCATCGCCTGTTGTGCAAATGCTTTCCATGCCTCAAAGCTTGTTTCACCAGCAGGAACAGGCATAACTCCTGAAAAAGCCTTTCATTTGTTATGAGAATCAGTATGTAAATTATGTGATATAATTTAGTGATTTCAGCAGCATATGCTCAATATGTGTTTCCTGCCTAGTGGCTGTAGCAGGCAATATAACAGACTCTCCTGATAGAGCTGATAGCTTTCACTCTACTGGAAATTAATTTACTGGAAAAAATAAACAGCCAGATGATTCAGCTCCTTTGGGATATATGCAAAAAGGACCCTTTAACTGTATTAAATCCACCTCACTGAGATAGAGATATTGAGTATAAAGTAAGTTTTAAAGCGTAACTCCACTTTGGTTGAGAAAAAAACATTCCACTCTGGGTGATCTATGTACATTGCAAGAATTATAACAACCTTTGTTTCAGATTCCTACCTTTTTGTTATTCTGAAGAAATCCATGTGTATTTGTCTGTGCCTCTGGGCACAGTGGGTCTAATGGGAGTGGTTTCATAATTATCCGGCAGCTGGAGGGCACTAATGAGGAAAGCTCCTGGGCCTGATACCCTTTAGACATTTTCCTATTGGAAGTATCGCACCAAAAATGAAATTTTTGTTTCCGGGGATGCCTGAAATCTGACTTGTATCTTAGGCAGACTTCTGGCAAAATTGTTGAGCCAATCACACAAGCAGGAAATTATGTTTCTGGGGAGTGGTCAGTACACATTCTGTGTACAGAACAACTCCATGTAGCCATATTATGTTGCAATTTATAGAAAATTACAGCGACTGCAGATTGAAAAGGAAAGGTAATTTTTAATAACATTCAGTGGCGTCTCCAGCTTTCATATTTAGGGGGGGCACATGGGGGGACAGGGACAAAAATAGGGGGGCAATATAAAATGCAAATATATATATATATATATATATATATATATATATATATATATATATATATATATTTATCTATCCTGGGGCCCTTTACCCCTTTACTACGATCCCACAACGCCCCTTTCACATGTTCTGCAGTGAGCTCCCTTCCTACTGGGGCCCCCCCATTGTGACAGAAAACAAGAGATATATGTCACCAGCATACCAAGAAAATATAAGGGTCCAAAGCAGTGGGAGAACTATAAGGGTTGCAAAGGTTGTCTTGCCACCGGGCCCTGGTGTTCTGTCACTGTGGGGTTCCCCAGCCTCCTCTTGCTGTCCTGCCCCTGCTATTGACAGCGCTGGTCTGGCATTTCTTGGAATTTACAGGCTCGTTCTCCTGTCCTAAGGACGGGAGAAATCAGTCTGTTTTTTCAGTAACTGAGAGTCCTGGTGGAGTCCTTCCTGCAACTCGCTCTTCTCCCTGCCAATGAGGATGCAGGGGAAGGAGCAGATCGGGCGGCCGTGTTGTGTGAGCGCTTGCATTATGCAGTGTCAGCGAGCAGAGGGAGGGGGGAGGAATCACCCGCAGGAGCTGACTGGGGACATTCTCCCTCTCAATAGAGACTGTGTTACCCCAGCGGTGGCCCGAGTAAGATGCGGCACATCCGATATGAATACAAACAAAAAGAAATTGCCTTTTTGTAAAAAAAAAAAAAAAAAAAAATTTTGGGGGGGGGGGGCACATGGTGGGGCCCAGCATAATGTTGGGGGGGTCAGGGCCCCCTCTGGCCCCCCCCCTAGGGTCGCCATTGATAACATTCAATTATGACTTGTATCGCAATTGTACACACTATATTTTTTTTCTTTATTTGCTATTTTTTTTTGCCCACGAAAGTGGAGTTACCTTTTAACTTTTCCCTCCTATCCACAGGAGAAGCATATTGTGAGGTTTTGTTAGCTTTTAGTGCCTTCTGTATTCTATGGGTGCTTAAAGAGTTAGGAACAAATGATATAGCAAATCTTCCTTTTAGATGGAAGGCTCTCTTCCTAAATATTTTACTGACTTACACACACTCCATTTAAGCACTTTTTTTACTAAGATAGAGTTTCATTGGGAGACACCAGACAGATTTTAATCTAGACATAACAATTCTAGTGCATAATTATACATTAAAAAGTCAAAAATATTATTCTGAATCCTAAAACAGTATATATGAACTTTTTACTAGGCCACATTTTCTGAGTGAAAGACTAGCCAGATTTTAATCAAGAAATCCACAGTTTACATTGTAATATATCACAAAAAAGACCTACATTTAACAGGCTTCTTTTCTTCAGTTATCTCATGAGATGCTGAAAATGTTAATTCATTATCACCTTGTGAGTTATTTACCTCACAAACTAACGCTGTTTTAAGAGTTTTTTTAACTCATGTTTTTAAAGTCAATTCACTAAGACAATAAATAAAAGCATGAGATAAATAATTAGTGGTCCAGGCTTGAGGTATTTAAGAAATGTAAAAATATAACAGCCAATTTGCAGTAGCCTACCTTTTTGAAACAGGTTCTCAACAGTAATGCATATAAACCTAAATATGGAAAAAAACACAGGGTCATTGGGGCTGATTTACTTAAAGTAAAACTAAAGGCAAATTTTTTTTATTTTAGTTTTGCATAAAGTGGAGATGGATTAGTCCCCCTGTCATGGTATCATTGCTGTCTGTGCCCCCGTTAGGGAGATTCATCCTCTCTTTGTCTTGTTTACTGTTTTAATTGAAAGTGAAAGAAAACCCCATATTTTGTGTTGTTCCCAGAATAGTAATAGAGGGTAAATCTTTCAATGGGGACACTGGTTCTGGTGACCTGGGGGCCACAAGGAATTCTTTTAATTTGTAGGGATTTCCTCACTTCCTGTTTTGGCTAAGGGACAGTAAGTTAAGGGAAATCTCCCCAATGACAAAGCTCTATTTTTTTTTTTAACTTTTTTATTCAATCTTTGACATTTTATAAAGATATTTTGTATTTACTTCATTTAACTTGGTTGTTTTTGATATGACACGTGGGCCCTGTGAAAGCAGCACCTTTGACTGGTATTTCAGTCACCTTTTTTTCGTTTGTATTATTACATATGCTGCAGGGACTGCACTGACTTAGTGAGTTGGCATATTTCTACGGTTTAAACCATTAAACCTCTTCATTAGCACTAAAAACTGACATGGGATTTAATCCACTGTATACATTCCACTATATCAGGTCATAAGATAAAAAATCACATGGTTTCATGAGTAAAATACCTCATATTTTGATAAAATAATTGATGCTTTATTTTAGTAGTGTTTTTTCATGAATTGCAAAAAAATGTTGAAGAGAAGCTATGATTTATTTTATCTCAGATTTTAAGAGTAAAATAACTCTTTGTGAATTGAGCCCAGTGTGATCTCCTCCTACCTATGAGCAGCAGGTATTTCTCCCTACTAACATGGGATTGAAGGTCGCAACTCCCCACTCCCCAAACAACAATATAGAAACAATGAATAATAATAAAAACACAACAACTCAATTGCCAGTTAAATGGCCATGGCACTTTTATTAGTTTAAATTAAGTGAGATAATCTTTATTTTATTAAACTGAATAAGGAAAAAAACATTAATGGCTCAGTCATCAGAACTTGAGTGAAATAATGATAAATTAGATTTTTAATTATATAATATCATATTTAATACATATACTATTTTTAATATTAATAGATTAAAATGGGAGAAAATAGGGAGGGGAGGCAGCTGTGATCCCATACGAGTGCACACAAACAAACTGTGCACTCTTTTAACATTCTGTGATCTCTCCCTATCTGCTCCAACACACAATGATTTTGTATAAGACTGTAAATATAGCGGTTTTCGGCAACAATACCATATAATAGTAAAGCAGCAGCAACTATCTTTCCTTGCAAGCACTTAGTAATCTCTCCATATCTGCTCCAGGTCTCTCCAGCACACACAGCTTGCGTATGTGACTCACATTGATTACAGCAGTTTTCAGCAGTAGTACTGTGTTGTGACATAGCTGCAAATATCCTGTGTTTTTTTTTTTTTTCCTTACCTAGTCTCTTGCAACACACTGACATAAGGCTCTTGGGAACTCTGACTTTTAGAGGGGGGGCAGGACCGAAACCCCTCATGATTGTCATTTCTAAGCCACCTGATCATGGTTCAGAGGCCAAGATGTGCATGTTTGGTAACTGGTTGCTATAGAAACAATGGACCACATTAGTTTGCTATTTTCCCAAACTGTGATTGACTAGGTTTCAGGTTGAACTCAAGTCAGAAACATATTGGGATCGTAGACAGTATTTAAATAAACCATATAATACCCTTTAATAATATACTTATGAAAAACACTAGACATACTTTTAATGGATTGAAATTGTCCACGGCCCTTTATTATTGGCAATAAATGATTTGATCTTTAAACCAATATCATAACATACATTACATTCATGTCATTTTCACCAAATATTTTCACACCAAACCAAAATGTATTATATAATGTATACACATCTTAAAAAACCATATATGATAACTCAGCCATTACAGCTCGAGTTATAACCATTTTAACCAAAAACAACTGTCCCCTCTCATGTAGCAGAAAAGGACAGATGCCACATAACAAGGACCGCGACAAGGGAGGGAGGGTGGGGAGCTTCTTCTTCTCCTGCTGAGCACCGACTGAAACTGTTGAGCAGATTGTATTAAATTTAAATGACTACTATTAGCTGGTGCCCTGGCAGTTGTAACCATGTGACCTCATGAACCAATTATATTGCAACAATTTCAAAACTGCTTGTTGCTTTAAACTTTTAAAATATATTTTCTAACTGTCACGCTCCCATTGGTGTGCGAGGCAAATTAATTGCTCGCACACTTCTTATGGGATCGTAGACAGTATTTAAATAAACCATACAATACCCTTTAATAATATACTTATGAAAAACACTAGACATACTTTTAATGGATTGAAATTGGCCGCTGCCCTTTATTATTGGCAATAAATTATTTGATCTTTAAACCAATATCATAACATACATTACATTAATGTCATTTTCACCAAATATTTTCACACCAAACCAAAATGTATTATATAATGTATACACATCTTAAAAAACCATATATGATAACTTAGCCATTACAGCTCGAGTTATAACCATTTTAACCAAAAACAATTGTCCCACAAGCCAGGCTCAAACTAAATGAGCCTGGCACCCCACCCGAACCACGGCCAATTCAATACAAGACTCCAAATCTAAATTAAAAATATCCAGTGCAATTGCAGACAAATGCACATTATCTTCTCTGTAAAAACCTCTCAAACCCCCTTCTAGGTCAACATGGCGAAAAGACAAGCCATTAATTGAAGGCATAAACTTCGAAATCGCTTGGTTGATACGTTTCCTGATTTTATCAAATTGTTTAAACTCAGGAACTAACAACCACTGCAATCTAGTAATTATTTCAGAAAAAACGAGGATGGTATTGGGCCAAATTGAATGAATATGGAACAAGTCGAATTTAATCTGATATATAATATCCAGCGTTTTGCGGTGACCTATATCATTGCCGGATAAATGAAAAATGAGGATACCAGGGGGAGGACAGTGTAAGTACAAGTATGACAATGCTTTGCGCAATTCAAATCAAGACATACCCCTTTTACCAAACCACCAAAGTCTAAATTGATCAGTCCGAAGTCCCAAATTAGAACCGTAGACTTTCTCAGAAGCACGTTGATGAGCTGAGTGACCTACAATCCAAACATGACATAGTGAATCTGTAAATTAAAAACAAAAGTGAGGTCTAACATATGAACGGTAACAAGAAGACTGCTAACCCCCTATACCTTTAATACAACTCTCAGACAAACCCAGATTAGAAGCTTCTGTAGCAGCCCCAATACGAAATGAATGGGATGTAATATGTAAGTGATGTAAATTGAGAAATTGTAAGCATTTTTTTAGTACTGATTGGAATTGAAAATGGGTGAGAGGTAAGCCAGATGCATGAATCAACAGGTGGCTTTCACTAGACGGCCTAAACCGCAAAAATTGGTGTACCAAGAAAACTGGACAAATTGGAGAGTTGCTAAGACGCCGAAGCGTAATCCAATGCCCACAACCCAATTTATCAGTTTTACTCTTTTTTAAGAAAATCTGCAATAAGCCACCACTCAGTTTCAAATCAGAAAATAAAATGCCAGAGGAATCTCCATTTTTAAGAGGAAGCAATTCGGAGATGCGAAATGCACCAAAAAAATAGACAAGAGATAGAAAAGAGATACTCTGAACAGTAGTGATTCATATGAAAAGAAGCAAACAGAATTAGTAGACTCACATAAGTGAAATAGAATGTCTGCAGTAATTGGCAACCTTGAGTCCAAAACCATAGTGCGTTTACGATATCCCTTCAGTGCTTGTCTCACTGAATTCTGAATTCTGTATGTGCCAATAAGTAGAAGCAGTCCAAAGAATCCGGGGGTCCCATAAACAAAAAATCATCCAAATAGTGAATCAAATTAGATGACCCAGTTTGAAAGGATACCACCCATTCCAAAAGAGTTGAGTGTCTCAAAATAATGACACGAAAGTGAGCAACCCATAGGGAGGCATTTGTCATAATAAAATCCACCATCGCAATAGAAACCCAAAGAATTAAAAGCTTTGGGATGGATAGGCAGTAGCCTGAATGCAGATTTTATATCCACCTTCGATAACAACGCACCCCTACCAATTTTGCTGATCTTATCTAAAGCATTGTCAAAAGATGCATAAGATATTGTACAGAGAGAATGATCTATGCTATCATTAAGCGACATTCCGTCTGGATAGGATAAATGGTGGATGAGACGGAAAGAATTATGATCCTTTTTAGGTATAATGCCCAATGGCGAAATCCTAAAATTGGAAAAAGGAGGTGAAGCAAACGGGCCAGCTACACGTCCATCCTGAACCTCTTTCAAAATGTTATCAGCTACTATATCAGCATGCTTTTGAACAGATGGTAGATTATCATGAAGCAAACACCCTGAACCCGAAAAAGATGGCAAAGGAAAACCATCTGAAAAAACGCTAAACAGGCCCGCCATCTGTTGATTTGACCAAATGCGTAGCCACGGTAACATGTTTGTTATGTTCACTGGCGTTATTGCTTTTTCTAAAAAGATCAGTATTCTGAGATGAATTGTTAGAAACCAACCTTTTAAAACAACGCAATGCTGCATGATTGCCAGCAAAATAAGCACATTCATGCTTATATTTGCAGGAATTGGGCCATTTACATTGACCCTTATTGAAGCCAAAACAAACACCACACCTAAATGAACCAGTAGGAGGAGCAGAAGGTTTGGTGAATTGTTTTTGAGGGAGTAGCAAATTCAGCCATAGCCCCACATCTTTCATCCCCCATTTTTATGTCTTGTGAATCGCAAGTTTCTGACAAAATGATTCGTCATGAAAGAACCATGCAAGACCATTAAAGTTCTTATAAGCCTCTAAAATAATTTCCACATGCTGGAACAATCCTCAACAGTGTTCAGGATGTTTTTCTCCCATGACACTTGCAAAGATACAAAATGCCTGTAACCAATTGTTAAAGCTACGAGGCACTGTTTTACGCTTGTCATCGTCATTCTTATCAAAATCTCACTTTTCCATACGATTATCTTTAAAAGAAGGCAAAAAGCTATAAAATATCCATATATTCTCCCTTCCAAATTCTTTCTTTAACAGAATTACTCAAATGGAAACCTAAAGGCGAAAGTTCGCATGACAGGGCCTCTTTAAAACAACTCTCAGGGACTGATAGAGAAATCGCAGGAGTAGTTATTGGCACAGTATGCGGGTACAAAGATACCTGAGACACTGCAGGTTGGTCAACAGTAGAAGTATCCAACCAAACACCCGTAACATTAGCATCAACTGTGTGAACAGGGGTAGGTGGTGTACTGACAGGATTTTGCAATGAAGACACTGAACGCGCTAATTGCAAAAGTAGCTGTATATCATCACACTCACCTGTCCTATTAGAGGAGGCAGTCAGCAGCGTATTTACAGCAGGTACAGTACTGGTGCTGGACGGAGATGGAATACCAATAGATACATTATCAACATCAGCAGAACAATTAGTAGCAAGTGTCAGTGAATGACCACTATGATCAATGACCGTGTCATTTTTCCCAGTATTATGTGACACATTAGGTAAAGCAGGAACAGGCTCATCTAAAGAAAAAGTCTCCAAATGAGGGAAGACAGTACTTTTATGCAGCTCAGATGATGTTTTCTTTCTTTGGGCAGCCTGAGAACAGCGCTTACCAGATGAATGTTGCCTGGGAGGTGATGGAGAGTCAAAGCGACAAGGTCTCTTTTTTTCTTTGTGAGAAGGAGCAGGAGCTAGGACCGCACCGACATCAGATCTGCCAGCCTGCTCTTGGCTCAGTGAAGGAACAGGGAAGACGTCAGAGAAGGCAGCAGGCGGAGCCACAGGAGGAAGATCGTAACAGGAAGATAACACAGCAGGGCTGGAGAAATCCTTCGGGGTACAGAGGAGATGTGTAGCCGACAGAGAAGGCACTGTAAGTGCTGATGAAGCCAGCGATGATGAATCCTGTGGGATTGCAGTATGTGGAGGATCCATTGCCAGGCAGCGACGCATCCATTCATCCCCACCAGATGATCCAGCCCTTTCAAGCAACTGACGCAGTAAAGTTTTCATAGTAAGTGGCCAGGAAGTCTCCTCTCCAAGCTTCTTCTTCTCCTGCTGAGCGCTGACTGAAACTGTTGCGCAGATTATTTTAAATTTAAATGACTACTATTAGCTGGTGCCCTGGCAGTTGTAACCATGTGACCTCATAAACCAATTATATTGCAACAATTTCAAAACTGCTTGTTGCTATGGGCTTTTAAAATATATTTTCTAACTGTCACGCTCCCATTGGTGTGCGAGGCAAATTAATTGCTCGCACACTTCTTATTATATCCACATTTGAGTTTATATTTTATGTCTGATTTACAAATAATCAAGGGTAAACTTTGTTGAAGTAAAAAATTATAAGTCTGCAGGTTTAAGCAAGAATGGTAAGACAATGTAATGAATGTATAGTCAATTCAGTTATTTAAATATGTATAATTTTTGCAATATTTTATATTCCCAGAAAGCTTGTTCCATTGTCTGCTTGCATTAAGTTCACAAAAACACTTAAGGCACTTCAACATAGAAAACCTGAATATTTTTTTAATTACATTTTTTTAAAGCTAAAATTTATATTAATGAAATGTATTTGTATGTTTGAAAATCAAGTGGAAAGCCCATCTGTTTTAGCAATTTAAAACCAATAAGATAAAAGTAATTCTTGAAATTACAGTGCCTTGAAAAAGTATTCATACCCCTTGAAATTTTTCCACATTTTGTCATGTTACAATCAAAAATGTAAATGTATTTTACTGGGATTTTATGTGATAGACCAACACAAAGTGGCACATAATTGTGAAGTGGAAGGAAAATGATAAATGGTTTTCAAAATTTTTTACAAATAAATATTAGAAAAGTGTGGTGTGCATTTGTATTCAGACCCCCTGAGTCAATACTTTGTAGAACCACCTTTTGCTGCAATTACAGCTGCAAGTCTTTTTTGGAATGCCTCTACCTGCTTTGAACATCTAGACAGTGATGTTTTTGCCCACCCTTCTTTGAAAAATAGCATAAGAAGGGAGGACCCCCACCATGCCAACATTCAATTGTTTGGAACAAAGGATTGAAAGAGTACCTAGGACTCGCTAAAAAAATAGGCAGACTTTGTGGGCACAACAAGAGGCAGTAGTATATAAAAAATTGTCTTTATTACATATGTGTTATTTCAATACAATTTTTGTAACAAGAAACCGCACCCTCTACTAGACAAGGTCAACAGATACCCAATACAGACATGGAGGCATGGATCCTTTCATTAGATTGGTCAGGGGGGTGTGTATATATATATATATTCTACAAAGGGTCAGGTCCATGAACTTCATGCTTGCTTGTCAATGCATTTTGCATCTAATTGTTTCCTCAGGACATACGGGGTGGGTGCTGTTATATTATTAAGAAAAAGATAATATACAGAAAAGAAAAAAAAAACGGATATCAACAATATTAAAGCTATGCATATTTGTATTAAACAGGTGTGTGTGTGTGTGTATGTATATGTGTGTGTGTGTGTGTATGTATGTATGTATGTGTGTGTGTGTGTATATATGTGTGTGTGTATGTATGTATGTATGTATGTATGTATGTGTGTAATATATATATATATATATATATATATATATATATATATATATATATATATATATATATATATATATATATATATATATATGTATGTATATATACACACATCTTGGACAAAGAAAAAGAACACATCTGCTTGCCTGGTTGACCCTGAAGAAGTAATGGGCGAGACCATAAAAACAAAGGAGAATGATATCAGTCCTTCCAGGAGACAGGAATCCAAATATCGGACACCCAAATGGACGAAAATCCACTTTTCAGGGTGACCAGAAAAAACTGGCAGCTCTATTAGTAAAATAGGCATTGTTCTATGGAGTATTTCTCAATTTTATAAGCTATAGATAGGTAAGATATCATATATAGATACAATCTATCAAGGGTAGAATAATATAAATCAATTGAAGCTCGGTGCGGGGGAGTGTGGGTAAGTTAGGCACAGGTATCCAATTGTAAATATCTAGGAATATAGAATACAAGAGAGGACAAAGAGATGCCCCCTAAGCTCATACTGTATTTATAAACATCTTATTAGAAGGCTTTGTAGTATCGCCTCACAGATATACAAATACAGGGAATGTATAATATAAAAAAACATGAGCCCCAGAGATCTCCGTAGCGGTATAGAGTATAAAGCCAGATTTATATTGACACTCCGTGGTGCTTACCATAGATGGTATTAGCACTCCTTAAGAGTAGAGTTGTCTCTTTAAACAATCTCGAATAGAGCTTGTGAGCCACCAGATAGGGGTAGGAAAGCCTATAAAATAGATCAAGGTATTGTATAGAAGGATGGAGTTAAAAGGAGTAAGTGTATACATGGAGGTGACATAGGGGTAAATTCCAAGAGATAGTAGTACCCACCTTATAATAATATATTAGGTATCCCCCACTTAGGAGCTCATTATTGGAGCTAAACCAAACACCCGATAGGGTAGGGGCGCCTAAGATATATAGAGGAGCAAAGCATAGTGTAAGTATTAAGTATATTGTACCCTGTATCCTTGCATTAAATGGCAACGCCTAGAGCGCATACCTCATCAGCTGTAAGTAAGATTCCCAAGTTAGCTGTCTGCCAGAGACCTGACCCCCTGCCTTTCAACCAGGGTTTTTTTTTTTTTTTTGTTCCATAATGTACATGACAGGATGAACAAAAGGTGAGAGAATAGGAGAGGAAGAAAAAAAAAGAAGGGGGGGGTTAAGAGGAGGGGAGGGGGAAGGAACCTGGAAGAGGTTATTGGATTGATAGCTATTGACCATGCCAAAGCACTCTAAGCACGGTCCTGTTGGTCCTACAACTATTGATAGGTGGAAGAATAGAAAAAGACTGACAACAGATACCACGTATCATGAACCTTTTCCTCCCTATAGTACAAAGAATCTGCAAGGCATTCCATGTGCTCAATAGTGTTAATTTTAGACAGCCATAGAGAAATAGGAGTGAGAGATTGTTTGCATGAAGCAGGAATGCAAGCCCTGGCTACATTCAGCAAATGTACCGTAATCAAAGATTTGTATCGCAAATGCGGTGCACTATTGAGGTAAAATAAGCAACTCAGGGGCGTGGCCTGGACATGGCTGGATAGAGACGTGCTTTATTTGAGCTCCTGGCCATCTCCCGACTACCCCGACTGCTTCAGCTAGATCCAGCGCAGCATGCACTCCTCAAGGAAGAGGACAACAAAGAGGAATCATAAACCCACGAAACCCTCGCCTACAAACCCGCCAACAAGCGAAATCAGGTGATTATTCCCCCTCTCACAACAACACTCTCCGGGATCCAATATGGCAGCTGCACATGCAGGTATGGCAGAGACTCAGACATCTAACAGTACGCCATATCCAACTGTGGAGCCTGCAATTACAGACTCATTCCTGGGCACACCACCAGACTTGCACTCTGAACCTGGAGGCTCACTACAGTCACCTTCTCTCCTATATCATGCGGACCCTGAACTCCACTCTCTGCTCCAGGCACTCCCCACAAGAGCCGACATTGTAGCCTTGATTGGCACAGTCGGAGCTGAAGGCCACGCTACAAGGCTAACAAAAGGTGAAACCTCTCTGGCTACCCTGGACCACCGAGTGAAGGCACTGGAGGAACTGCTGGAGACACATATGGAAGCCCTCATTGACCAACAACTGCACCAGGAAGACATGGAAGACCGGAACCGGAGGAACAATCTCAGGCTCCGGGGCCTGCTGGAGGCCACGGGAGCTGAGGAGCTAACCGACACGGCCCTCGCCATTTTCCGCAGCATCGATGGGGTGGAACTGCCGTAACGTGTGACGTTAGACCGCACACAGAGCGCTGGGCCCCAGGCCATCTGACCCAGCGAGGTCCCTAGATGTGATTTGCAGGCTCCATCATTACACGCACAAAGAGCAGATCATCCGGAAAGCCTGGGAGGCAGGAGAAATGGAGGTTGATGGAGTTACCATCAAAATACTCCCGGATCTTTTCACGTACCACACTACACCAGCGAGCTTTACTTAAACCCCTATGGTAAACTGTTATATTTGAATTTGTTGTCTTCCTTTTAAATTGCTGGACCTCGCTAGATGCCAGGATGCCACATACCGCTGGGGATACCCACTCTCTGTAACCTTCTGTAAGGACCAGAGATCTTTTACCCTCCAAACACCGACATCGCTGCCTGCATTGTTCGAGTTCCGAGACATGGAGCCGATCAAAGCTCCCAACTGGCTGGCACTCTTTCCTTGCTTCCCCAATCGTCAGTACCAACCGGCACAGAGGAGAAAGGACTTCCCGCCCAGGCAGCAAAGAAACCACCGCCGTCCTAGAGCACCATCTACGGAGGCAATCCTGGAATCGTGATGCCTTAAAGCTGTGAGTAATTTCCCCTTGATGCCTTGACGCTCAGCCTGTTGACTAGATCTGTTTGCCAGAACCCCCCACCTTCCCTGTCCCCCTGTACCTGATATACCCAAATTATAGGATGGACTTGCTAGCTGTTCCATGCAAAGAACTCCAGGAACACTCACCGCACCCGTGGAGAGTGCCCCCCCCTCCCATGTTGATACAGGCCATGTTATGGGGAGCGATGCGGCCACATTAGCCCGCACATGACAATGTGTCTCCCGACTGTGCACTACTGCTCCCCACATGACGACTCCCAATGAACATCCTCCATCCGCCACAGGACAAGGCAATATTTGGGGTCCTTGATTCCCTGAGACACTGGCTTACATACTCCATCCAGAACTCTCACACGGTTATTCCCTGGATTTACAAAAACCACCAGGAATGAGAGAGCCCTTGCAGGCAGGAAGGTATGTGCCAGAAGGAAAAAGTAAACCGAGGTTGGCTCAGCTTCCCCCCCCACTACACCAGAACCATCACATTAAGAGGCATGTGGAGAGGAGCGGCGGGTAATGACTGGAACTTGAATTAACCCAGATGCCAGCAGGGGAATATGGGGAAGGGAGATTCACCCACCTGCAGGCCTGAGACGGGGGCATTGGCTATACCCACTGAGGGAGCCAGGTGTCTCTGTCTCGGGAAATGTGGTAGGGTGGATGAGACCTGAAAGAGAGAGCAATGGAATATATATTTGCTGTGCACTAGCGGTAATACCTCATTTTACACAATATGTATGGACCAACATGGGGGGGGGGGTACAGACCCAGTTCTGCAACATGACCTAGGGAAATGAGGTAATTCCAACACTGCTTTAAGAATTGCTTGATGGGACAATAAGTCTTTAAGTTGTTCATGAAAGGGGGCAGGGGCGGGACATCGGCTACCTTAAGGGGAACTTACGGGTTTTTTGAAAGATTCATTCAGATATGGTTAAACTGTTATGTTTGAATTTGTTGTCTTCCTTTTGAGTTGAGACTATTTTTGCACTGTTATTGCACTGTAATATGTAGTCGGGGTGTAAAGGAAGGTCAGGAACTCTCCTATCAAGCCTTGCCCTTCCTCTCTCTCAATTAGGATTGCATATCCTCCTTGGGTGCAACTTTGACCCCCTGTGAATTATATGCTGATACCACGTGTTAACACTTAACAAGGACTCTCGACCTTAATTCGGTTGCTTTCTCTTTCATTTCGATATTCTTCCTTCTCTCTCTGCTTGCTTTTCTCCTTTCTCTCTACCTTATGCTATCATCTTAACTCTCCCTCATCCACTACCCTTTAGATCCCTGCTAACCCATCTTCTCCTCCCAATCCCCCTCCCACCTTTCCTCCCTTCCCAAAATGGCACTGGACAATATCAAGGTGTTATCTATCAACACGCCTAAGAAAAGGCGGTTGCTGCTACATGACCTAAAAAAATCCCACACAGACCTTGCCTTCATCCAAGAGACACACTTCAAAAACGACAGACTAAACTATCTACAGAGTAGGTTCTACCCATTGGCATACCATTCAACTAACTCGACGACCAAATCCAAAGGGGTGTAAACTTCCTTAGCGAACCCAGAACACCTTAGTAGACCCCACGAGATGCTACATTTTCCTCAGGGGACTTGTGGGAGAAATACAAATCACATTAGCAACTATCTATGCCCCCAACGAAAGCCAGGTCTCATTCCTAGATGGAACCTTGAGCAAACTCCAAGACTTCACACGGGGTCAATTGATTTTAGAAGGAGACTTTAATGTCCCCCTGATATCATCAGCGGACACCTCATCGGATACATCATCTATTCCCCCGAGTCACCTCAAACGCATAGCCAGAACGCTGCACAGGGCCCAATTGACTGACATATGGCGACTACAACATTCTGGGGAACGGGACTACACGTTCTACTCTTCCTCACATAAAATCTACACTAGAATAGATTACGTCATGATCCCCCACACTAGAATAGATTACGTCATGATCCCCCATACTCAATTACATGCCGTACGAGACATATCAATAGGCAACATCACATTGGTCAGACCATGCACCCATATTTCTGACATACACCCTGACTGGTACCACATCGCCCAGACATTGCTTCTGGCGCCTAAACCAAAGCCTCTTAAGACCCCAGAAGTACTAGAGGAGGTGACTAAAGAGCTAAGGTTGTACATTCAGATGAATGACAGACCAGAATGTGACCCAGACATACTATGGGAAGCACATAAACCAGTCATGGGAATCCTTATCAAGCATGGGGCCCGTATTAAAAGAGAATGAACGAAATAGCTTTCCCAACTCTACAAAAACTAGAAACCATGGAATCCAAACAAACATGCTTCCTCCCCAGCCTCAGAGATAGACCTTACGACAATCAGAAGACAGATCACTGATCTGTTACTATATAAGGCTAAAGCGGCACTGCAGTTCTGTCGAAAAAGCGAATTACGAATCAGGAGACAAATGTGGGAGACTCCTTGCAAAACAGGTTAGGGAACACAAACTTTCCTCATATATTCCCTAGGTTGTCAGGGGCGACGGACAAAAATTAGTCCTTCCAGCGCAGATAACACAAGAATTTAGAGAGTTTTACTCTCACCTGTATAATTTACCATTGCCAACATCGCCTCTGCCGGCCATGGAGGAATACATTATAGCATCTCAATTACCGTCACTGTCCCCTGAACTTTGCGAGCAACTTGATTCCCCTATCTCCCTTCTGGAATTACCAAAAGCATTAGGGTAACTGAAGCCAGGGAAAGCGCCGGGCCCTGACGGGTACACCGTACAATACTACAAAACACTTCTCCCAATCCTAGGCCCACACATGATTCAGCTATTCAATGGAATCGATTCAGGCTCCATTTTCGCCAGAGATACCCTGAAAGCACACATCTCTCTAATACATAAAGAAGGGAAAGACCCCATTGCATGCGGTAGCTACAGGCCCATGTCGCTGTTAAATACAGATCTCAAGCTATACACAAAGATCCTAGCTACCCGGCTGGCTCAACACCTGCAAAAACTCATCCACCTAGACCAGGTGGGATTTATTCCCATGTGGGAAGCAAGAGACAGTACCTCTAAAGTGCTGAATCTCCTACACATAGCCCAGTCCACAGGTACCCCGTGTGTCTTTCTGAACACTGACGTGGAAAAGGCATTTGACCGAGTGAACTGGCCATTTATGTTTTCCGTCCTCAGACATATTGGCCTGGGAGAGGTGATGTTGAATAGGATAGCTGGAATATACTGTAACCCGACCGCTCAGGTAAAAGCAAACAGCGTACTATCGGAACCCTTCCCAATCAGAAACGGAACGAGACAGGGTTGCCCATTAGATAACTGTTTGCTCTGTCTCTAGAACCTTTCCTCTCTATGGTCAGATTGAACCCCGACATACAGGGATTTAAAGTAGGTAAGACACAACATAAGGTTTCGGCTTACGCCGACGACTTACTCTTCTCACAAATCCAGCAATTTCACTGCCAAATCTAGTCAAACAATTCGACATTTATGGCACTTTATCTAACCTGAAGATAAATTTTACAAAATCAGAAGCGATGGGAATAGCTACGTCACCAAGAACCCTCCCATCGATGTACTCAGATTTCCGCTTTAAGTGGACATCGACCACACTAAATTACCTAGGCATGAGCATCCCGGCCAACCTCTCCTGAATATATGACCTAAACTTCCCACCCCTGCTTACACAAACTACTAGAGAAATGGCATACAAACCTTCATTCTTGGGTTGGTAGGTGTAATTTACTAAAAATGTGCATACTACCAAAGTATCTATATCTATTCCAAGCCCTACCAGTCAAAATACCAAACACATTCTTCAGACAAGTTCAATCATTGTTTACATGCTTTGTCTGGGCCCACAAAAAAACACGCATCCCACGCACAAAATTGACAATGCCAAAACATTATGGAGGCCTAGCACTTCCAGACATCAGGAGATATTATCTAGCAGTACATTTAGGCAGAGTCATTGACTGGCAACGCCACAGTGAACTGAAACTGTGGGTGCAAATAGAACAATCTCCCATCTCCCTGAAGAACGCACTATGGTGTTGGGACTCTATACCACCTGACCTAAAAACACACCCCTTGATAGGGAACACCTTGAAACAATGCTCAAAAGACACTATACAAATAGAGCAAATGACCAAAACATCACCCTTGACCCCAATTCTAGGAAACCCCAAATTTCCCCCAGGCATATCATCTGCACATTTTCAGGCTTTACGTGAATCCGGGAACATCACTGCATCCAAGTTTGTGACAGGAGATAGATGGCCCACCATTGAAAAATTGATGGACTCCACAGGACCCTATCAGCTCACATTCTGGACTGCAGTACAAATGCATCACTTCCTCCAAACTCTGAAAGACCCTCAGGCATACGGTAGACATCTCACCACATTTGCGGAATACTGCTCGGGAATAGAGCCACTATCTCAAGTCCTTTCAAAAACGTACATGCTGCTCAATACCCCACCGGAGCAACCAGAGCTATCCAGCATACTGAAATGGGGAACAGATCTGCACCGCACTTTTACTGTACCTCAAATACAAAACATGATAAACATATCCCTCAAATCCTCACTATGTACCAAGATACAGGAAACCAACTATAAGGTCTTAACGAGATGGTACATGACACCCAGCAGACTTCACACTATTTTTCCCGACACCCCAGAGCGGTGCTGGAGATGTGGTACAGGCAAAGGAACTATTTTACATATATTCTGGACGTGTTCTAAACTGACATCATTTTAGACGACGGTTCGTACCATATCTCAAAAATGTACGGATTTTGTGATTCCAGATGACCCAGCATTTTTTCTACTACACGTTTCCACCATGTCAGTTAAAACCTACAAAAAATCCATACTGAGACATTTAGTGAATGCAGCCAAGTCCTGCATTCCCCTACTATGGAGACAGAAAAACCCACCAACCATAGCATTGTGGCTAAAAAAAGTAGCAGACATAAACAGAATGGAGGACTTGATAATGACAGCAGAAGACAGACATGAGACATATCAGAGAACCTGGACCCTTTGGAATTTAGTACTCAGAAGAAGGTAAATCCTCTATTTAGAACATGAACATTATCTGACATTAAGAAGTGACGCTACACGCATAACTTGAGATGCAGACATAACCCACCCAGATTGCCATCCCCCAAACCCCACCCCCCATCCCCTCCCCTGCTCTTCTTTCTCTACTAGCTCTTCCTGCCTACAGTCAGGTCCATAAATATTGGGACATCAACAAAATTCTAATCTTTTTCGCTCTATACACCACCACAATGGATTTGAAATGAAACGAACAAGATGTGCTTTAACTGAAGACTTTCAGCTTTAATTTGAGGGTATTTACATCCAAATCAGGTGAACGGTGTAGGAATTACAACAGTTTGTATATGTGCCTCCCACTTTTTAAGGGACCAAAAGTAATGGGACAGATTAACAATGATCCATCAAACTATCACTATTTAATACTTGGTTGCAAATCCTTTGCAGTCAATTACAGCCTGAAGTCTGGAAAGCATAGACATCACCAGACGTTGGGTTTCATCCCTGGTGATGCTCTGCCAGGCTTCTACTGCAACTGTCTTCAGTTCCTGTTTGTTCTTGGGGCATTTTCCCTTCAGTTTTATCTTCAGCAAGTGAAATGCATGCTCAATCGGATTCAGGTCAGGTGATTGACTTGGCCATTGCATAACATTCCACTTCTTTCCCTTAAAAAACTCTTTGGTTGCTTTTGCAGTATGCTTCAGGTCATTGTCCATCTGTACTGTGAAGCGCCGTCCAATGAGTTCTGAAGCATTTTTCTGAATATGAGCAGATAATATTGCACGAAACACTTCAGAATTCATCCTGCTGCTTTTGTTAGCAGTCACATCATCAATAAATACAAGAGAACCAGTTCCACTGGCAGCCATACATGCCCACGCCATGACACTACCACCACCATGCTTCACTGATGAGGTGGTATGCTTTGGATCATGAGCAGTTCCTTTTCTTCTCCATACTCTTCTCTTCCCACCACTCTGGTACAAGTTTATCTTGGTCTCATCTGTCCATAGAATGTTGTTCCAGAACTGTGAAGGCTTTTTTAGATGTTTGGCAAACTCTAATCTGGCCTTCCTGTTTTTGAGGCTCACCAATGGTTTACATCTTGTGGTGAACCCTCTGTATTCACTTCACACCGAAGTCGTCTCTTGATTGTTGACTTTAACACACATACAGCTACCTCGAGGAGAGTGTTCTTGATCTGGCCAACTGTTGTGAAGGGTGTTTTCTTCACCAGGGAAAGAATTCTTTGGTCATCCACCACAGTTGTTTTCCGTGGTCTTCCAGGTCTTTTGGTGTTGCTGAGCTCACCGGTGCGTTCTTTCTTTTTAAGGATGTTCCAAACAGTTGATTTGGCCACGCCTAATGCTTTTGCTATCTCTCTGATGGGTTTGTTTTGTTTTTTCAGCCTAATGATGGCTTGCTTCACTGATAGTGACAGCTCTTTGGATCTCATATTGAGAGTTGACAGCAACAGATTCCAAATGCAAATAGCACACTTGAAATGAACTCTGGACCTTTTTATCTGCTCCTTGTAAATGGGATAATGAGAGAATAACACACACCTGGCCATGGAACAGCTAAGCAGCCAATTGTCCTATTACTTTTGGTCCCTTAAAAAGTGGGAGGCACATATACAAACTGTTGTAATTCCTACATCGTTCAACTGATTTGGATGTAAATACCTTCAAATTAAAGCTGAAAGTTTGAAAGTTAAAGCATATCTTGTTCATTTCAAATCCATTGTGGTGGTGTATAGAGTCAAAAAGATTAGAATTTTGTCGATGTCCCAATATTTATGGACCTCTTCTTTTCTTTGTTGGGTCCGTATCCCAATTGTTTAGTAAGGGTTACAGTAAAAGAGAAATGGTCTCCCTGATACATGAAAGGAGAAGGTATGCTATCCCCATACCGCTGTCAGTTTATTGCACTAAGACAGGAGAAATATTGATATTGTATACCTATAGGAGTACAAGATATTATGCATACCTGTTTACATTTTCCCAAGATTAGAAGGCTGCGTCCTTCTTATACAATTAAGATATTGTAACCATTTTCTCAGTCACATCTCCTATGTGGACCTATTTTATTCCTTTTTGTTTCTAAAAACTAATACAAAAGATATTTGCAAAAAAAAAATAAGAAACTCATGGGGTGAGTCCCCATGTCTATTGACGTGAGTTTAGGTATGAACTGACATTAGAACCACAGAAAATTCCTGTTCAATCATGAACCACATTTTTAAGGCTTGCCTGAGTGCACCAACTTATCATGTGTGATAGGTGGAGGATTTTAAAATATAAGACATCCAGCAAACACACTCTACCTATCACCTTAGGAAGGGTAAAATGCGAGATGCAGACCCGAGGACGTTTGTCCCCCCCAAATAAATTTGAGTAGTAGCAATTTCAGCCGGGCAAAATAAATCGCATAACCTTTTTTAACAAGTACATAACTGTATTCATTAGTGTTCTTATACCTGAGAATCAGAGAAAAGTCAATTGCGGCCTATGCATAGCTTGATTTTAGCCAGTATGATTTTACTGCCCAGTAATCAGTGACAGGTTAAACAAAATTACTATTTCATAGGACTTAAGAAATTGTAAACCCTTGTAACAAATGTGTTGGTTTGCTTAATATATACCGGAAAGCTACCTTTCTAACTTTGTATTTGCATTCTAGCTCTGAGGGGGACCTGCAAAAAAAGGAAGCATTTGTGAAGAGTTATGGAGAAAGAAAATATATTGAATGGTAGGTGGTTTTGATCATTGATGAAGTTGGAAACTCCCAGTGCTGGAGTTAGGAAAACGAAACACTTGAACCAAGTGTCATATCTAAAGGAGAAATGAGCACTAGAGGTCAAGGGATAAAGAAGTTAGTCAGTCATATTAAAAATTAAAAGTTAGCAATGTCCTACACAAGACTCACAGGAGGCATAGAGACACAGCTCTTCTAAAAGTCTAGGAAAGCCTTTTTGAGAGCTACTTTATTTGTAAAGGCAATCGAAATGAAAGTTTTCAACTGTACTAAGATGCCTCCAGGCCTCGAGGTGGTAGTCAATCAGCATGTTTTTTGCTGGATCTGGCAACAACTTTATGTCTGTAAGAAGATCACAATAATAGGATTTTTATAACAGCTTACCTGTAAAATCCTTTTCTTTTGAAGTACATCACGGGACACCGAGCCATTGGAATTACTATGTGGTTATAGTCCACCTTCAGGTGCTGGACACTGGCACACCCTAAACAGGAAGTTGCGTCCCTATATAACCCCTCCCATAGCGGGAGCATCTCAGTTTTGTAGCAAAGCAATACACATGTATACTAGAAAGAGGGGCGGGACCTCTGTGTCCCATGAGGTACTTCAAAAGAAAAGGATTTTACAGGTAAGCTGTTATAAAAATCCTATTTTCTTTAATCGTACATCACGGACACAGAGCCATAGTAATGCCAACTGAGGGGAGGGAGTAATGCCATAGTAATGCCAACTGAGGGGAGGGAGACACAACAAAAGTAGGGCACCATGAGATCAGAGGACTTATACTGCTGCCTGCAGTACACTGCTCCCAAAGACGACATCCTCATGTCTTTTACATCCAAGACCAAGTTGCTGCCTTGCAGATTTGAGCCATGGAGGCTTGGTGATGCACTGCCCACGAAGCACTAACAGCCCTAGAGGAGTGCGTTTTGATTTGAAAGGGTAGAAACTACCTCTTTAAACCATAAGCTAGAACAATTCCTTGTCAAATCCATTTAGAATAGTAGATTTCCATGCTGCCTGTCCTCTTTTTAGGACCTTCAGGCAATATGAACAAAACATCCATTTTCCGAATCTGAGCAGTAGTCTTTAAGTAGACCGCTCTCACCACATCAAGAGAATATAGTGATTTTTCTTCCATAGAACAAGGTTCTGGAAAAAATGAAGATAGAACAAAATTCTGGTTTAGATAAAAATCTGATACTACCTTTGGTAAAAAGTTAGGATGAGGATGCAATACTACCTTATCCTTGAACAATAATAATATGGCTCTTTACAAGAAAAAGCAGCCAATTCTGATACCCTTCTTGCAGCAGATATGGTTACCAGAAAAAATAGTTTATTTATCAAAAAAGGACCAATGGAATATGTTGTATCGGTCCAAAAAAAGGCTGTTTTGTAATGTCGCCAAAACTAAATTCAAGTCCCAGGGGTTCAGGGGTGACCTAACCGGGCATTAAGCCATGTTACCCCCTGAATAAAGTTACGAACCAAAGAAAGCGAAGCAAGTGGTCATTGAAATAATACCGATAAGGCCGAGACCTGTCTTTAGAAAGCACTTAAGGCCAACTTTATTTCCCCCATCTGCAGAAATTCAAGGATTCTACCTTTTGACCTATTTCCTGGGGTGCAATCCCTGGTTTCACACCAGGAGACATATGCTTCCCAGACTCCATAATATATAATTATGGAGGCCGGCTCCCTTGCATTAACCAAGATAGAAACCACTGAACTTGACAGCCCATGTTTCTTCAGAGTGTGGGTCTCAATAGCAAACCGTTAAATTTAGCGTTTGTAAAAGAGGATGGAATACCGGACCTTATGAAAGAAGGTCTGGCAGTGGCGGTAGGGTCCATGGGTCCCCTACTGTCATCTTTACGATCTCTGCATACCAAGATTTCCTGGGCCCCGCTGGGAGCCACAAGAACCATTGACTTCCCTTCCTGCATGATCCTGTGAAGAAGTTGTGGACACAGGCAGAAAAGGAGGGAATGCATAAATCAGTGAGAACCGATTCCATGGGAATAGCAAGTCATTTGTTCCGCATGCTAGCGGATCCTTTGTTTTTGACACAAAGTTTGTCGATTTATTGTGGAACCTGGACGTAAACAGATCTATGCCTGGGATCCCCCATCTTTGACATATTGACAGGAAGATATTGAGGTGAAGGAACTATTCTCCCGGGAACAACTGCTGGTGACTAAAGTAGTCCTGCCAATTTTCTATTCCTAGAATGAAGACCACCGATAGGCAAAGCACATTGTTTTCTGCACAAGATAGGATATGATTCACCTTTCTCTGGGCCGTACAACTTCTTGTGCCCCCTTGGTGATTAATATAGGCCATTGCTGTGGCATTTTCGGAGTGAATCCTGACAAGACAATACCGTAAACTGAACGTTCAAGCCCACAGAACCAAGTGCTCTGCCTGAATTTCTAGAATGATAATGGGCAAGGCCATTTCTGATCTGGGCCACTTCCACGGTAACTGAAGGAAGGATTTTCCCCTTTGCAGATTTTTGGATATTAACCATGGACTGAGGCTCCGGCGTACGCAGCCTACAGTACCTGGTATTTCCAGGTGGTCCATCTGGGTACTAACCAGGCCCGACCCTGCTTAGCCTCCAAAATCAGATGAGATTGGGCACTTTCAGGGTGATGTGGCCCTAGGCTTTGGAGTCAGACACATTAGGAATCTAGAGCTTGAACCCTTTGTTCCAAGCCGATAGGATAATGTTTTGCAGCAGTCTCAAATGAAACTGAACATAAGGAACAGCCTCGAATGAAGCCATCATCTTTCCCAACAACCTCATGCCAAGTTGAATAGAAGAATTCATCTTGCTTTGACCACTTAAATCAGTTCCTTTTATGGTGCTGATCTTTGCCTGGGCCAAGAATACCCTTTTCTAGATGTACCTATTATCAGACCCAAGTATCTTAGCCCTTTTCATGATTTTAAAGAAGATTTCTCCTAGGCTGAGAATCTGACCTAGATATTCAAGGTCGTTGAATGTGGTGACCATACTTTTGTCTAAGCGGGCTAACGACTGAACTATCAAGAACAAATCGTCCAGGTAAACCATAATCCTTATACCTTGGGCCCTTAATCTGGCTGGAAGAGGGGCCAGAACATTTGTAAACACTAAAGCTGCAGTAGCTAGACCAGAAAGCAGAGCTAGACACTGAAAATGAAGATTTTCCACCTTGAAAAGTAGATATTACTAGGGAGCGAGGAAATTTGACGTTGATTGACGCCAGAAGTTCACCTCCTTGTAGGATGGAGATTACTGATTGGATTGACTCCATGCAAAAAAGAGTGGTTATATTCAGGAATTGAATTTTAGATTTTTGAGATCCAGAATGTCCATTTGGATTTAACCAAACCCCAACCTCTGCTCTTACATGGAGGCCACCATGATCACTTTTTGCCAAAAGATGGTCCAATGCTTGAGAGAGAGACTTCTTTTTCTCTGGATCCTTAGGAACGTTTGATCCAAGAAAACGAGGAGACGGGAACTCTTAGAACTCGAGTTTGTACCTTGGAGCTATTGAGGAAGTCCCCCATTCGTCTTGACACTCTTCCTGCCAGATCCTTGAGAACTGCAGAAGAATTCCACCTATTGAGCGAGCAGGGTGCCTCCTCATAAGGAGGCTTCAGTACTTGTAGGTTTCCTCTCCCAAGACCTCTTTTGTCCCTGGGGTTAACCCTGAGGATTACCTTTTGAATCTGATGGTGGAATCCGTCGTGACTGCCTGGAGGCTGATGCCCTGGCACAGAAGAAGGAGCTTTAAAATGAAAAAACATTTACTCCTTTTCTTAAATGGCAAAAGGGGTACTTTTTCCACTAGAATTTCTTTGGATGTATTATCCAAAAAATCCCCAAATAGCTGTTTCACCGCAAAAAGGAAGACTAGCCAGGGGCTTCTGCATGGTGCTTAGTGAAGGGTGCAAGGCCTGAAGGATAGAATCTCTCATAGCAACTATTGCAAACATAAAGCTGCTAGATCCTGGGCCTGCTGAGCAGGATAACCTTGAACACTTGTTTAAACTGGTCTCTCAACGATTAAACAATTACGGTCAGCACAGGCTGAGACACTCAATCTGCCAGAGAAAAAAGTGTTTGTTTTTTTTTTTTTTAATAGGAATTCTAACTTTTTATCTGTTGGATCCCTAAGCATTTGAGCATTGTCTGCCGGACAAGTCAAACTCTTATTCACAGAGGATATAGCAGCATTAATTGCTGGTATACGCTACTTAGTGAATTTCCTCCACCATAGGACAAAGTGTGAAAACTTTTTAGGAGGGAAAATAATGCTTATCTGGGTGATCCTCTCAGATGCAAAAAGGCTTTCCCAGCAATGAATGGACAGGAAAAGGCATGCACAGCTTGAGGAGGCTTTCGTGAACCCAAACACTCAGTTAAGGGTACATAAATGTGGAGCGGACCATTCAGCAAGAAATTGCACCATCAATCTAAAAATTGAAACAGCTGATTCTCCCGCATTTGTCACCTCACAAGAGGAGTGATTAGCCTCACCACGGTCCCCTGAGGGAATTCGTCTTCACCCACCCCTAGTTTCTCAGTTCGAGGGTCCTGGGCAATGGAAGAGAACCTGTCGCATTTTGACCCACACTGGGATGCGATTAAAGTCGCTAAACTTTTAATTATTTATTTTTTTCAAAAAACCCATCATGGCTGAGGAAAAAATATCTTTTTAGTAAAATAAACAGGGGCTGCAGTGTTGAAAACAGTTGCAAACGCTTCATGGCCCCGATGCTCACTCTGACCAGCCACCCCCTCTCAGGGGAGGATGCCATTTATAGAGATGAGTAGGCTTTCCAGAGCTTGAAGGAGACCCTTTTAGCTCTTTTTGTGGGTGTTTCAACCCCCCCTTCTGACCTTAGCCCGATGCACAAAGCAGAGGTACTACCAGAAGAAATCGCATCCACTGCTTGAGCAATAGTGCAGCCACTGTCGCTGCTATTAATGCTCAGCCTGATTCAAATAGTAAATGTGTCAAATAGGAAATGCCTGTGTCACTAAAACCTCTTTCATGCTCTTTTTTGAAAAAAAAACAAAAAAAAACACACTCCCGTGTTGGAGGATGCAAACGCCGCGATAAGCCCTGCCCCCACCTCGCATCATGCCTCCCCTCCTTTCTCTTTCAAAAAAAGAGCTTTCCCACACAAACACGGGCCTCCGATCCAACAGGATCGGCTTGTGAGATCTGGAAGCTGCCACCGAGTAGGGGCAGTGAAAGAAAACAGCATTGCTGATCGTTTTAAGTTCTCCCTTATACTCCCTTATACATGAAGAGGGGAAGAATTCAGCATAGGTGGGGGTGTCTTTAGGAAGCAAAACCCCCTAAACTTATCAGAGGTCTGCCTGCTAGCCAGAGGAAAAAGTCTGTTGCTTCTGTGACACAGCGTGATCTCTGAGCAAAGCATGAGAAGGTACATGCTCTATATAGCCCCCAGTGGTGACACTTAGGCATGACAACATTTACTTTTAAAGGAGACATTTCATAAGGAAATTTAAAAATTCCTTAGAAAACTCCACTTACCTTTCCCGCCGCAGGGTTTTCTGTGGTAAAACCAACAGACCTAATCTTCACCCTTCACGGTGGGTTCCGTTAACAAACCTTCAGGAACTGGGGACCCTCGGGGAACCCACAATCCTGAACCTGTAATAGCACCCCGTCAGTAAAACTTTATGTCCTTAATGCCAAAAGTACTGGATCCCGGGGTCCAGCTCTCTAAAAAGAGAAGCATTTACAAGCAAAACCTTGTTTCTTCGGATACGAGGCCCGGGCACCATTCAATTTGGCCTAAAAGACACTTTGAATGGATCCGGCTGCATAGCTAGCCCCAGCAAGGATTACTCCAGTGGAGCACAGCACAGCACATCTTCACTTGTGGCCAACAGCTTTGACACTGGCGAAAAAAACTAGATGCTCCCGGTATGGGAGGGGTTATATAGGGAGGCAACTTCCGTTTAGGGTGTGCCAGTGTTCAGCACCTGAAGGTGCACTATAACCATATGGTAATTACTATGGCTCTGTGTCCCGTGATGTACAATTAAAGAAATACTGCCATTTGGTTGCTGTTTGGGAACAGTCATTCTGACAGGTTATAAAATCATTTTCCAGTTGCTATTGTTCACCCTGGTATAATCACTATTCATCCACTCGCTGTTTCCTTTTTACTAGGTGAGCTCAACTGTCATGTTTGTGCAACCATAAACACAAAGAATGGATCAGCACACTCATACTGCCGGGATTAACAAAACAAATACACTAGCCATGCCAAATCACTTATATACAACAGTTTCTATTAAGATCTAGACATGTGCATTCGTTTTCTTCCTAATGCATTTTTGTCCGAATTTCGGGTATTTTTGTTATCGTTTATATAAACAATAACGAACGTGCAGAATCCAAAAATCGAAAGATCCGACATAAACAAATGCTTTATTTTAGTTTTCATTGCGACAACAGTTCGATATAGATAGGAGATTCGACATGATGCTGACAATAGCGATCTATGTCCATCGTGCCTGTGGTCGAATGTGCCTAACCTTAGCTCTATTAGTCCAAGATTATTCGACATAGAGAGAAAAGATTCGACATGAATATTCGACGAAGCAGTCGCCGCGAGGAGACATTTATGGTCAAATGCTCCGCCCATAGGCTATTGAAGAATTCTAATGTTGGTTGACTAGTAATTCTACTATAGCTTGTAGGCGGAACATACGACCGGAAATGTATGATTGTGGCATCGTACAGTTTAGCTGCTCCGTCGAATTTTCTTAGAACATTCGACAGACACCATAAGCCTTCAATGACAGATTCGACCTTAATTATTTTGGATTTTCGGACGAATGCATATTTTAATGAAATGAAATAAATAAAAAAGAATTTCGGGAGTAAATAAAATGTATTTTTTTTTTTGGAGGAAAGCTAAATTCCGAAACAAAATATTTCCATGTGCACATGTCTATTAAGATCCCAGTCAAGCACAGGTGGTATGGTAAAAAATTGTTCTAAAATGTACACCATTACTGCAGTGCTGTACATACTGCAGTGAGGCAGGTCAGAAGGAGGAGCACTGCAGGAGGAAGAGAGGAGGTAAGTGAGTATAGATGGACAATGCACCACTATCATGCAACAAATCAACAAACTGTTGTGCAATACATTTGTTTGGTGCATAAAATAATAATAATAATTGTCATACAAATTGGCACATTTTTCCATGTGTACCAATTTTTAATACTTCTCGCTGGGTTCAAGTATAAGGTTTTATTCTAATAAAGCAGATTGATAAGGTCCGCATATGTAGCCCACCGCATTCGTGGTCAAAAGGAGATACTGTGGAACTGAAACCCCTGGGGGTATCCGGGGTCCCAGAAGATGGTACATTGCTTTTATTACAAACAGAACAGTTGATGGGTAGAAAGAGTCAAGGAATAGCTTGTACCCTACAGGGGTTGCCAATAATCCTGCATCCCTATTTAGGAATATACATAATCCATACAGTCATGGCTGAGATTGACAGATGTGTGTACATACAGTATCTCACAAAAATGAGTACACCCCTCACATTTTTGTAAATATTTTATTATATCTTTTCATGTGACAGCACTGAAGAAATGACACATTGCTACAATGTAAAGTAGTGAGTGTACAGCTTGTATATGTGTAAATTTGCTGTCCCCTCACAATAACTTATCACACAGCCATTAATGTCTATACCGCTGGCAACAAAAGTGAGTACACCACTAAGTGAAAATGTCCAGATTGGGCCCAAAGTGTCAATATTTTATTTGGCCACCATTATTTTCCAGCACTACCTTAACCCTCTTGGGCATAGAGTTCACCAGAGCTTCACATGTTGCCACTGGAGTCCTCTTCCACACCTCCATGACAATATCACAGGGCTGCTGGATGTTAGAGACCTTGCGCTCCTCCAGCTTCCATTTGAGGATGCCCCACTGATGCTCAATAGGGTTTAGGTCTGGGGACATGCTTGGCCAGTTCATTACCTTTACCCTCAGCTTCTTTAGCAAGGCAGTGGTCATCTTGGAGGTGTGTTTGGGGTCATTATTATGTAGGAATACTGCCCTTTGGCCCAGTCTCTGAAGGGAGGGGATCATGCTCTGCTTCAGTATGTCACAGTACATGTTTCCCTAAATGAACTTGTTAAATCCAATTCAGGGGTCTTCAAACAAGACATTTAGATGATGAGATAGTGAGTCCAGATAAGATAAGATAAGATAAATTGGTGCTTTATTATATACACTGCAGTGGAGAGACACAACACACACCGATATTCAGCACTACCAGGCTGAATGAAGAAGAAAGTGTCTCTGACTTAAAAAAAACATCAAGTTTGACAATATATACTTTATGAATATGCATAAGCACTAGGCGTGTTATAGGTACGATCGTATAGTTTAGTCCAATCAGCATTTATATCTTCTTAGTAGCAAGGGAACAGTTAAATCGGTACATCATGTGACTCTCAAAAAAAGACATTTCATCGATATTTGGTCGGTTCAGACTGGTTTTGATAAGGAAGTCATTTTTAGCAGCTGTCTGGGTTCTTATCAGTGTTTGTGTCCTCACTAGGGATGATCTTCGAGTTCGAGTCGAACTCATGTTCGACTCGAACATCGACTGTTCGCAAGTTCGCCGAACAGCGAACAATTTGGGGTGTTCACGGCAAATTCGAATGCTGCGGAACACCCTTTAAAAGTCTATGGGAGAAATCAAAAGTGCTAATTTTAAAAGGCTTATATTCATGGTATTGTCATAAAAAGTGTTTGGGGACCTGGATCCTGCCACAGGGGGACATGGATCAATGCAAAAAAAAAGTTTTAAAAACGGCCGTTTTTTTTTGGGAGCAGTGATTTTAATAATGCTTAAAGTGAAACAATAAAAGTGTAATATCCCTTTAAATTACATACCTGGGGGGTGTCTATAGTATAGTGATATTGTGCTTAACATATACAAAATCTATTAAAAACTATTAATACTATACTATTCGTTAATGTGAAATAAATTTCAATGAATGAATAAATAGGTAAAAGTGCTCCAATAAGCCTGTGTATTGCAAATATTCCACAAAGCTTGTGCAATTTTCAAACATTAATAGATAATTCAACACAAACATCCATGCGATTTAGTGTTGCATCCAAGCATAGCAGTACTGCATCTATGCAATATGGTGTTAGTGCAATGTTCGAACAATAAAAAGTTAAAAAATACAAAAAAACGCATCCATGCGATTTGGTGCTACATCCATGTGATTCTATTCAATTCAGTGCTGTGTTGCTGTGCAATGATTAACAGTCCGATTTAGTGTTGCATCCATGCATTTCAGTGCTGCATTTATGCAATATGGTGTTAGTGCAATGTTCAAACAATAAAAAGTTAAATACAAAAAACCGCATCCATGCGATTTGGTGTTGCATCCATGTGATTCTATGCAATTCAGTGCTGTGTTGCTGTGCAATGATCAAATTAACAGTCCACAGATCTTCCACAATCCATTCATGTGTTATGGTGAACACAAACTAAAGTGCTGTGCGCTCATACAAGTGCTCCCCCCCAGGTGATAGCCCCTCACCTTAGGGCATGTGACCTTGCAATTAAGCTTGGTCAGAATGCGCCTTAGAACCTCTCTGGGTTCGATGTTATATGCAGGGTCCTGGATAGATTTGCACTGGTGCCTCTGTTCCTCACAGCAGTCCCGTTTGTACCTCAATATATCAACATAAAAAGGACTTCATGGTGCAGTATGTACTAAATTTATTAAAATCATAAACAAATCCCGCAATGGGTACTCACAGTAACAAGGCGCTTAAGGGCGCCACACTAAAACAGCAGAGACGAACGGGCAACAGCGGCCGGTATGGGGTGGCGTGCTAATCTGTCCCAACAGGTTGTATGTATAACGTTCCGTCCTGTCCCCTTCCCCTACGCGTGTTCAATACAAGGGGTATTTCATATCTTCATACAACCTGTTGGGACAGATTAGCACGCCACCCCATACCGGCCGCTGTTGCCCGTTCGTCTCTGCTGTTTTAGTGTGGCGCCCTTAAGCGCCTTGTTACTGTGCGTACCCATTGCGGGATTTGTTTATGATTTTAATAAATTTAATACATACTGCACCATGAAGTCCTTTTTATGTTGATATATTGAGGTACAAATGGGACTGCTGTGAGGAACAGAGGCACCAGTGCAAATCTATCCAGGACCCTGCATATAACATCGAACCCAGAGAGGTTCTAAGGCGCATTCTGACCAAGCTTAATTGCAAGGTCCCACGCCCTAAGGTGAGGGGCTATCACCTGGGGGGAGCACTTGTATGAGCGCACAGCACTTTAGTTTGTGTTCACAATAACACATGAATGGATTGTGGAAGATCTGCGGACTGTTAATTTGATCATTGCACAGCAACACAGCACTGAATTGCATAGAATCACATGGATGCAACACCAAATCGCATGGATGCGGTTTTTTGTATTTTTTAACTTTTTATTGTTAGTGCAATGTTCAAACACAAAATTGCATAGATGGAGCACTGAAATGCATGGATGCAACACTAAATCGGACTGTTAATTTAATCATTGCACAGCAACACAGCACTGAATTGAATAGAATCACATGGATGTAGCACCAAATCGCATGGATGCGTTTTTTGTATTTTTTTTTACTTTTTATTGTTCAAACATTGCACTAACACCATATTGCATAGATGCAGTACTGATATGCTTGGATGCAACACTAAATCGCATGGATGTTTGTGTTAAATTATGTATTAATGTTTGAAAATTGCACAAGCTGTGCCTGCATAGGGATGCAGAAATCCCCTGTGCAAGGAGAGTACGTGTGAGGGGTAGGGGAGGAGCCCCGCAGTGGGGAGGTAGAGGACAGAGGAGGAGAGGAGAATGGTGAGGGAGACAGCGTGAGGTGAGAGCCACGCTGAGCCCGTGAGACAGCTGCCTCAATAGCACGGAAGCGGCTAACAGCTAAGAGTCAGTAGGCAACGAGGAGGGGAGCAGAACCGGAGCTCGAGCCTGGAGCCAGTGATGGCAGCAGCAGCAGTCCGTGCAGTACGGGGAAGGTGATCCTCGGAAATCCTACACTTATTAGGATCTGAAGCCGGTCCGGATCCGGTGTCCCCCCCAGACGCCTTCCGAAGTACCTCCACCCGCTCCCCCGCTCCCCCCCCCCCAGATAAGCACGGAGGAAGGACCTGAGACACCCCTCCCCCTCTTCCTTTCCTCACCCCCCTCATTCCCACCCCCCGTTTACAGGGGGAAAGGGATTCAGGAAGCTTCGTTCTCCAGCATAGAAAGACAAACATCCTGCGAGTAAGCTGTGGAGTCTCTGGAACGCTGGTATCAGAGAGGAGCGTCCCCTGTCAGCCCTGCAGGAGAGGGAATTTCGGCTCTGTGACCCCTGCTACAGGACAACACCAGGTAGGACTTTGAAATAAACCTCTGAGTACTATAAGTGTACAACTACCTGTTGCAGGAATATAAGGAGAGCAGAATCAGGGGGCTCAGAGTGGAGCAAAGAGACCTGAGAAGCCACACAAGAAAAGTGGAAGGTGAGAGAAGTAGAACACCACTAAAGCTGCAGAGGCATAAAAACCCAGAGACAGTTTAAATACAAGTACCATCCAAAAATACATGACAGAAACACAAGCTAGAAGCCCAGGTATGGAAAATAAACAACAAAGTGGAAAAGATAAAAAGAAAGACCCCAATAAAAATAAGGGAGCGACAGGAAATAACTCCAGATCAATAGCCTCACCAGAACCTGAATCAGAAATTAATACAGAAGTAAATATGGAGGTTTTTCCCACAAAAGTAGAGATTCAGGACATGTTTATTAAATTAGAGAACGTGCTGAAGGCAGAGATCCTAAATGTTAGAGAAGATCTGGGACATTTACTGAAAAGAGTGGAAACTGTGGAGGATTTAACGGAGCAGCATGCGACAGTGATTGAGGACTTGAAAATACAAGTCAAAAACCTGCAATCGGATCACAGGGAAATGCTCCTTAAACTTGAAGAGCAGGAAAATCAAAACAGAAGGCAAAACCTTAGAATTAGAGCCATCCCAGAACAGGGAGGGGAAGACCTGTTCTCTGTAATGAGGGAAATTTTCAATCCCGTATTGGGAAGAAATAAGGAGGAGGAGCTTAAAATAGAGCGTGTTCATAGAATAAGAAAACCTGCAAACGCCAGAGAAGACTATCCCAGGGATGTGATTGTGAGGTTCCATCATTATGAAGAAAAAGAAAGGATCTGGAAAAATCTGAGAGGAGTCCAGTCGCTGAAGTATAACAACAAAGACATTCAAATCTTCACAGATTTGTCAGCCAGAACCCTCGCAAGGAGAAGACAACTAAAACGACTGTTGGACACTCTAAGGGAGGGTAATTTGAAATATAGTTGGGGCCATCCATTTTCACTATTGGTAATAAGAGAGGGGAGAAGCTTCAGATTAAAACGGATGGAAGACTTACAGGACTTCTGTGCAAACTTAAACATTAGCGTTCCACAGGACTTGGAGGGAAGGTCCTTTTGAGGGGGGGTGGGATGGGGGGGGGGGGGTGTGGGGAGATGGGGGTTACAAGGCTAAAAATGTGATTCAAAGATAGGATACATGTACTATGAAATTTTTTCCGCCCTCAACTCCATGTGATGTGGGGGGAGGGGGTCCTCTTAGCCCCACGGTGGGAGCAACACCCTGTATACGAGGGGTTGTTGGCGTGAAGGTAACATGGGAGATGCCACGGTCCTGAGGTGTGTTCTTTTTTACCTATTTCCTTGCATCCCCAGACATGGGACACAGCTTAGGGGTCCTCCCTTTCCCTTTTTGTCCGGTTTACCTATGTTTTTTCGGTCTTAATCTTCGTATTTCCTTGTGCAAAGGTGGAGGGCCTACTCAGAGAAAAGTAAAGGGTTTTCTACGGGACATGAGGGCAGATATAACGTTGGGTGGTAATGGAAATTAGATGCCTATCATATAACGTGAAAGGCCTCAATTCACCAGGGAAAAGGTGGAAAATGGGTCAGGAATTAGCTTTCCTGCAGGAAACACATCTAGTGCATGAAGAGGGTATTAAGTTGTCATCAAAAGGTCTCCCGTTATGGATATATGGTGATTCCCCATCCAAAAGGGCAAAGGGAGTGGCCATCGGATTCTCAAGACGGATAAAATTTACTTTATTGGATAAGAGAGTAAACCCAGAAGGGCGATTTCTGTTTGTGAAAATAAAAGTGAATGAAAAAATGTATACACTGGTAAATATATATTGTCCAAATAGAGACCCGATGGGGTACTTTGCCCGAACCCTGATCGGATTGGAGGAATTCAAAGAAGGGGAAGATATCCTAGCGGGTGACCTAAATTTTTGCCTAGATCCAGCCTTGGATAGGTCAGCTGACTCCCAATGGGAAGACAAAAGGGGATGTGCCAGAATTGGGAAGAAACTACAAGCCCAGCAACTGATTGATGTGTGGAGAGTGTTGCATCCCAAGGAGAGGGATTACACATTCTACTCACAGGTGCATGTGACCTATTCAAGGCTGGACTATTTTTTAGTTGATCATAGTCTATTAGACTCTGTGACAGGATCAAAGATCGAGATCCAGACCCTGTCAGATCATGCGCCAGTAGTTATGACATTGGTGCTCAAGGGCCTTCAAAGGATCCCATACACCTGGCGGCTGAACGAATTCCTCTTAAAGAAAAAATGTTGCTGAAAGGGTACAAAGAGAGATTGAGGGGTTTTTCCACATTAATGAATCCGAGGAGGTCCCGGCGACAATTGTTTGGGAAACTTTTAAGGCCCACATTAGAGGGGTATTAATTTCAATTGGTACAGGGGAGAAGAGGGAAAGAGTGAGAAAGCAAGAGGGACTGATAGAACAAATATATAAACTCGAACATACTCACAAAACTAGCAAGGAAGCGGGTAAAAAGGTACTAAGGGAACTAACAATAAAAAGGGATGAGCTGAGAGACTTGTTAGAAACAGAAGCCCTCAAAAGAAAGTATAAAAACAGTAAGGATTTCCATATAAAGGGGAATAAAATAGGGAAACACCTAGCCGCAACTATTAGGAAGAAAAGAGTGGAGAACTACATAGAGAGGGTAAAGAGCAAAAAGGGGGAAATGAGATACTCAACAAGAGAAATAGCGGAGGAATTTCGAAGCTATTTTTCCTCCCTTTATGCAGTGGAACAAAAAGAAAAACAGGAAGGGAAAAAGGAACAAATGGTAAGAGAATTCCTAAAAGATGCAGCCCTCCCCACCTTGTCACAAATAGACTCATTGGAGCTGGAAAGACCAATTTTGGAAGAGGAGGTCTTTAGAGCGTTGAAGCAATCACCAGGGGGTAAGAGCCCCGGGCCGGACGGCTTCACAACAAACTTTTATAGAAAATTTAAGGAACTCCTGGTTCCAAGGCTATGCCAGATGTGGAACGGCCTTGGAGACCAGGAAATGTGTGGGGAAGCCCTGTTGGCAGCGGTGACACTGATTCCCAAGGAAGGGAGAGACCGCACCCTATGTTCGAGCTACCGGCCGATCGCGTTATTAAATGAAGATACCAAATTATATGCGACAGTATTGGCTCTCCGACTGAGGGAGAAAATGGCCGGCCTGGTTCATCAGGACCAGGTGGGATTTGTTCCTGGGAGAGAGGGAAGAGACAATGGGGTGCGGTCTCTCCTTGTACTAGAGGCACTTAAGGCAGGCAGATCCCCAGGGCTACTCCTGTCGATCGACGCTGAGAAGGCGTTCGACAGGGTAGACTGGGGATTTATGTTTAGCACACTGGAGGAAATGGGAATCGGGCCAGCAATGTTAAGAAGGATAAAAATCCTGTATAACCACCCTGCGGCCTTTGTAAGAGTGAATAACATGCCCTCTACCAGTTTCATTATGCAGAACGGCACCAGGCAGGGATGTCCATTGTCCCCACTCCTCTTTGTCCTGGCCCTGGAGCCACTCCTTAATGTAATCAGAAGACACCCTGACATTAGTGGATGTGAAGTAGGGGAGGAGGAACACAAGTTGGCGGCATTTGCCGATGATATTCTTTTTTATATTTCAAAGCCCAGAATATCAATCCCTAATATCTTAGCTATAATGAGGAGGTATAGTGCACTATCAAACTTCAAAATGAATATAGAAAAATCGGAAGCTTTAAAGATTAACATAAATAAGCTGGAAGCCAATAGGTTAGCCAAGGTTTTCCATTTTCCATGCAGGGATAATATCAAGTACCTAGGAGTGAGGCTAACGGGCTCCTGGGGGCGACCTGTCTAAGACAAACTATATACCTCTCCTAAATGAAATAAGAACCGAAACAAAAAGAATAACTTACGGCCCTGCCTCTTGGATGGGGCGTATAAACATTGTAAAAATGGTGCTCGCACCTAAAGTACTGTACAAAATGCAGATGCTTCCTATCCCAATTCCCCGAGAATTTTTCAGGGTCCTGTCAGAGATAATAAATATATATGTATGGGGTAACAAGAAACCGAGAATTGCGCATGGGGTGTTATGCAGAGAGAAAACACGTGGGGGGCTAGCTCTCCCCGATTTTAGAAATTATTATAGAGCAATTGCAATAGCACGGGCACTGGAGTGGGGTAAAAGTAGCAATAATAAAAGATGGGTGAACTTAGAAATAGGGTTAAGTAAGGTATGTTTGAACCAGATGATTTGGAATCCACCACAGTATAGGAATCTAGGTAAAGAAACACATTATATTACACACCATACACTTAAAGTTTGGGATCAGATCCAATTAAATAAGTGGGGCTATAATTCACCATTAATTTATTTAAAAAATAACCTGTTTTTCCCCCAGGAATGGAAGTAATAGGAGGTAATTGGATTCTTGAGAAGGGAACACAGATAAGGTATATAATAAGTAGAGGGAAATTAAAACCACTGGAATAATTAAAAACATCAAGGGAGACACTATTAATAAATGGGTGGAGGCACAGTCAATTAAAACACTTCATTAGTAGCCTCTCAGGCCCCTTAAGGGAAGAGGCGAACTATAGGGGATTAGAGAAAATGGCACTTAGAGAGGAATTAAAAGGGACGGTTTCGAAGGTGTATAAAATTCTGATGAGTAGGGGCGGACAGGTTACGCCCCCATTCATCAGAAAATGGGAGGAAGATCTGGGATCTCAATGTGACGGGGAAATGGAAAAATGTATTCTGAAGGCCACGCATACGACAGCAGTGGATATGAAATCAAGGGAAAGCAATTATAAGTGTATAGCCCGGTGGTATATGACCCCAGCCAGAGTGAATAAATTTCCCCAGATAAACCCCCCAACTGTTGGAGAGAGAGCGGAGGTATAGGTACAATGGCGCATATATGGTGGGATTGCCCCAAAATCAAAACTTACTGGCAGGAAGTGACGGGGTTGATGGAGGGGATAATAGGGAAGAGTATTCGGTTGGATCCCTGGTCCTGTCTGTTTCATGGTCAGGAGGGAGGGAAGAGGGGATATAATTCCTCTCTGACACCAATTCTACTTAACGCAGCTAAAAATGTTATTCCAAAGAAGTGGAAAGAAACAGGACCCCCAAAGATTAAAGATTGGATTATAAAAGTAGATGAAATCTACAAATTAGAGAATATTGAGAGGAACGAAAACCTAGATGGGAGCCAAGAGAGAGAAAAAGGGAAGTGGAATCCTTGGGGGGCTTTCAAAAAAACAGAGAAATTTGCGGAAGTAATGTCAAGATAGCTCAAGGGGAGTAGGGTAGGGTTATTAAGGACTGGTAGAGAAGACGTGAGTCTGCGGGGAGGTGGGGCGAGGGGGGTGGGGGAGCGGAGGGGAGGTTGGGGTGGGGAGGGGGTTCAGTGGGAGAGGTAACCCCAGAAGGTGGTTAGGGGGATATGAAGAGATGTCGTTATGAAATATATTAAGATCCTCTCTGCCGGAGGGGTTTTTTATTTATGTGTATGTAAGATATTTTCTATTTTGAAAAATAAAGATTTATAAAAAAAAAAAAAGAAAAAAAAAGAAAAAGAAAAAAAAGAAAATTGCACAAGCTTTGTGGAATATTTGCAATACACAGGCTTATTGGAGCACTCTTACCTATTTATTCATTCATTGAAATTTATTGCACATTAACGTATAGTATAGTATTAATAGTTATTAATAGATTTTGTATATGTTAAGCACAATATCACTTTATTAATATTTTAGTGGAAATTTCATTTTTTATTTTGATAAGCGCAGCTTGTGTACAATTTGGTTTAACTATTTTGCATTGTTATGAGACAAGCGTAACGTTAGCAGCTGATCATTTGAAAAGATATACTATTTTGGAGACCAGATTTGGTTAATTACCTGGAGGCTCACAGGACTACAAATTAGCATTCTGGGTCTCTATAGTATGCCTGTAAAGGGACGTATGTTTCCCGTGTTTAGAACAGTCTGATCGCAAAATGACATTTCAAAGGAAAAAAAGTCATTTAAACTACTCGCGGCTATTAATGAATTGCCGGTCCGACAATACACATAAAAGTTCATTGATAAAAGTGGCATGGGGAACCCCGAACCAAAATGTAAAAAAAAAGACGTGGGGGTCCCCCTAAATTCCATACCAGGCCCTTCAGGTCTGGTATGGATATTAAGGGGAACCCCGGCCAAAATTAAAAAAAAAAAAATGGCGTGGGGTCCTCCTCAAAATCTATACCAGACCCTTCAGGTCTGGTATGGATTTTAAGGGGAACTCCGCGCCAAGATAAAAAAAAACGGCGTGGGGTCCCCCCAAAAATCCATACCAGACCCTTATCTGAGCACCACAGGGAAGTCCTGTCAAGTCACCGTGAGTCAGAGGGGGTGACTCACGGTCCCCTGTTATTTAAGAACCGTCAGAAGAGGAGAAGCGTCACACAGCGGGAGCCTCCCTCCATGCCATCACGGATGCGGAGCGGCCCGAGGAGAAGAAGGGAAGAAGACGCCGATGCCGTGGAGGAAGATGCCGGAGGAGAACACCGGAGGAAGAACCAGAAGAAGATGAAGAAACCGAAGGGAGATAAAAGAAAGAAGCATTTAAATAAAGGGATTGTCAAAAACTGTCTCTTGTAATTTTTAACAGTTTTTTAGTGAAATGGCAGGGGTACAAAAGTACCCCCTTACCATTTCACACAGGGGGGAGGGCTGGGATCTGGGGGTCCCTTTGTTAAAGGGGGCTTCCAGATTCCGATAAGCCCCCCGCCCGCAGACCCCCACAACCACTGGCCAGGGTTGTGGGGATGAGGCCCTTGTCCTCATCAACATGGGGACAAGGTGTTTTGGGGGGCTACCCCAAAGCACCCTCCCAATGTTGAGGGCATGTGGCCTGGTACGGTTCAGGAGGGGGGGTGCTCTCTCGTCCCCCCTTCTTTTCCTGCGGCCTGCCAGGTTACATGCTCGGATAAGGGTCTGGTATGGATTTTTAGGGGGACCCCACGCCGTTTTTTTTATTTTGGCGCGGGGTTCCCCTTAAAATCCATACCAGACCTGAAGGGTCTGGTATAGATTTTGAGGGGGACCCCACGCTATTTTTTTTTTAAAAATTTGGTCGGGGTTCTCCTTAATATCCATACCAGACCTGAAGGGCCTGGTATGGAATTTAGGGGGACCCCCCACGTCATTTTTTTTTTTTTTTAATTTTGGTTCGGGGTTCCCCTGTGGGGAATTCCCATGCTGTTTTTATCAATGAACTTCTATGTGTATTGTCGGACCGGCAATGCATTAATAGCCGCGAGTAGTTTTAAATGACTTTTTTTTTTCCTTTTGAAATGTCATTTTGCTGACAGACTGTTCTAAACACGGGAAACATGCGCCCCTTTACAGGCATAATATAGACACTCACCAGCTATGAAATTTAAAGGGATAATTTACTTTAATTGTTTCACTTTAAGCATTATTAAAATCACTGCTCCTCCCATTTTTAAAACTTTTTTTTGCATTGATCCATGTCCCCTGGGGCAGGACCCAGGTCCCCAAACACTTTTTATGACAATAACTTGCATGTAAGCCTTTAAAATTAGCACTTTTGATTATTCATGTTCGTGTCCCATAGACTTCAATGGTGTTCGTGTGTTCAGCTCATCCTTTACATTTTCAGAGGAATTGAAACAACCCCTCTAAGAAGGAAAGAAACAAATCAAGCATAATATAGATTCTTAAAACGACAGAGTCTCTCGCTCTCGCTCTCTCTTGTTCTCGTGTTCTCTCGCTCTCTCTCTCGTTCTCGTGTTCTCTCTCTCATTCTCCTGTTCTCTCGCTCTCTCTCTCTCGTTCTCGTGTTCTCTCTCTCTCTCGCTCTCGTTCTCGTGTTCTCTCTCTCTCGCTCTCGTTCTCATGTTCTCCCTCTCTCGCTCTCTCTCTCTCTCTCACTCTCTCTCTCTCGTGTTCTCTCTCTCTCGTGTTCTCTCTCTCTCTCGTTCTCGTGTTCTCTCGCTCTCTCTCGTTCTCATATTCTCTCGCTCTCTCTCGTTCTGGTGTTCTCTTGCTCTCTTTCTCGCTCTCGCTCTCTCTCTCTTGCTCTCTCTCCCTCTCTCTTATCTTCCCTACCTAGTATGATACCAGAGGGCCCACAGTACTTCTTCACATCTATGTGGAGTAAAGTTCTTCTTAGGGTGTATGTGGATACATATCTTTACTCATTCGCATCACCCATCTTGGCATCATACGAATCTGCTAATCTGACTATCTGATAACACTCTATCTATTCCTTGGGGTCATCTTCCTCAGTTCTAATTGCCTTTGTAGTAATCCTTGTATTTCACATTTAGCACACCTGAAAAAAACAAACAAGCAATCCTATAACGATGATTCCTATGAGGACAAAAAATATCTGTTGAATTCATGAAAATTTACCATTTCTAAACAAAGTGTAATCTGGGTTTGTCATATTTCATATCACAATGTCACATTGTATACATTTTTCCCTTACTAAATAAGGGGATATTCCTAAAGGCCTTAAGTTATATTTAGCATAAACTGTATTTTCACAATAATGGAACATTTGTGGTATTTCTAGACATACTAGTATTTTTGGCAGCTTTGTATTGCTTAAACTCAAAATGAAAATAAATGGGTACCAGGTGTGTGCCTTTTTCTGGCCTATGTGAACATATTTAGCAATTACTAAAATTACTCCTTATGCCTGTTAGCATGTGTGATTTGTACAGGTGATTTTGTACAGGTGATTTTCCTCTATAGACTTGACTGCTAAGATCAAGCAAAGGCATAAAAGTAGTTTACTCATCTTTTAAAATTAGCTGTACTTTCTCGCAATGGCTGGCATGTATCCACGTCACTTTACAGCTGTAGCAGTTGTCAGGAAGACTTGGTGGGGTCCTTTAAACTTTAGTCCCAAAGATACTTTCACATGTTCTTTTAGTAGGACCCAATCACCTGGTTGCAAATCCTGTGTTCCAGTTACTTGATCTGGAATCAAATCAAAAAGAAACTTGTGCATCACAGTTAGTTGCTTGTATTAGACAATCATAATCATTATACATTACAGCAGTCTAATGTGAAAAATACAACCCTGTCTTAGGTGGGCCCCCAAAGAAAATCTCATAAGGGCTCAAGTTCTCTGACCTATAAGTAGGGGTAGTCCTGATGCTGTAAAGAACCAGAGGCAACAGTCCTGGCCACTGTTTCTTTACTGACCCTTCCTTCCATTCCTGCATTAATTTAGCTAGCCTTTCTTTAATGATTCCACTATATTTTTCTACCTTACCTGAACTCTGAGGATGATAGGGGCATGGAAGGCCTGCTCAATTGCCAAGTCCTTGCTAATAATTTGCATGATCTGTCCAGTGAAATGTGTTCCTCTGTCACTCTTTATGGTTTTAAAAAAATCCCTGGCTTCAGACGGGCACAAGTTTATAAGAAAATATCTGCAAACTGCCTGTTTCTCTTTTCTACAAATACACAAAGTTACACAGGAATGTGAAGAGGGGGGGGGGGGAGAACACCTCACTCCTTTCTTACACAGAGACACACAAGCGCAAAGGAGGGGTGAGGTGAGGAAACTGTAAGCAGGCTTGTCTCATTAGAATTATACAAATCATCCAAACGTAGCTTCTCAAACATTTCTTAAACATTTAGATAACACTTGCATTGCCTGATGTAATTCTCTTTTGCTAAACCCATCAGTGATATGCATTATGAAAACTTTGACAAGCTCATAACTAATGTAAAGTTTTATCACATTGCATACTTTCAAAAATCCAATATTGTACACATTTAATCACCTTGTCCAGCTCTGTCAATCTGCCATAAAATTTAACGTACACAACCCACATTGATCATAACTCCGTCTGGTATTAGATTAGCTCTGTTTTGTCTTGGTGTCATTTGTTAACCACTGTCCATATCTTTCTGTCTTTCATGTCAGTCATAGGACTTACTTGTGCCATTTTTTTTTTTCCTCTCCCTGCATCGTGTGGTCCACAGGAGAACCATGCTCCCATTTTAGAGTCCTCACTCTCGAGTCTCTAACAATTTGTGGGTCATCACCCAAAAATGCATATATATATATATATATATATATATATATATATATATATATTATAATTTTTTTTTCTTTTTTCTCCGGGCTACACACAGTAGCCGTCAAATGGCACTTTATTACACTGGGCCACACAGGCATTACTCGCCACACAGGCTCACTACTACAGTCCTCTGGTCAGACCTTCTCACAAGTCTCATAAATCTATTGACACCCCACGCATAGAAACAAAACATCAACATTGATAATTATTATTGGCTCTATTATTTTTGCAACAGGTAAAGTAAAGGAGTTATATGGGTCAAACTGTGTAACATCAACATTACTCTACTCTAATTTACACCTAATTTTTTTACCTTAATCTCACCATCTCAGCAACAGCATAAGACTCCTTCAGTCAATGGACCCCAGACACCGACTAATTACTCACTACGGAGAGCAGCATAAGTAAGAATAACAGTTTCTTACCGTGGCCACTTATCTGCTCAACGTGAGTTTCGTGTCTCTCTGACCGGGAGCCCACTGGACGGTATCCGAGTCGAAAGGCACCATTCTGTTAAATCCGATTTAGGGGTCAAACAAGACATTTAGATGATGAGATAGTGAGTCCAGATCTTAAGATAAGATAAATAGATGCTTTATTATATACACTGCAGTGGAGCGACACAACAGACACCATTATTCAGTACTCCCAGGCTGAACGAAGAAGAAAGTGTCTCTGACTTAAAAACATCAAGTTTAACAAAATATACTTTATGAATATGCATAAGCACTAGGCGTGTTATAGGTGTGATTGTATAGTTTAGTCCAATCAGCATTCATATCTTCTTAGTAGCAAGGGAACAGTTAAATGGGTGGTTACATCATGTGACTCTCAAAGACATTTCAGCAATATTTGTTCGGTTTAGACTGGTTTTGATAAGGAGGTCATTTTAAGCAGCTTTCTGGGTTCTTATCAGTGTTTGTGTTGTCACATATCCTGTAGTTTCGTTTTCCGAGGCATTGAAACAAGCCATCTAAGAAGGAAAGAAGCAAATCAAGCATAATATAAATTCTTAAAGCGACAGTCTCTCTCTCTCTCTCTCTCTCTCTATCTATATATATATATATATATATATATATATATATAAACTCAACATTATCAGACCCCTATAATTCTACACAAATTGTAGCTCCCCAGTGCTGGAAGCACTCATGCAACCACAGACCATGACACTCCCGCCACCATGCTTGACTGTAGGCAAGACACATTTGTCTTTGTGCTCCTCACCTTGTTGCCACCATACACGCTTCACAATATCTGAACCAAATAAGTTTATCTTGGTCTCATCAGACCACAGGACATGCCAACAGTAATAGATGTCCTTAGTCTGCTCGTCTTCAGCACACTGTCTGTGGGTTTTCTTGTGCATCATTTTTAGAAGAGGCTTCCTTCAGGGACGACAACCATGCAGACCAATTTGATGCAGTGTGCAGCGTATGGTCTGAGCACTGACAGGCTGACCCCCCACCCTTTAACCACTGCAGCAATGCTGGCAGCACTCATATGTCTATTTCCCAAAGACAATCTCTGGATATGACGCTGAGCATGTGCACTCAACTTCTTTGGTCAACCATGGCGAGGCCTGTTCTGAGTAGAACCTGTCCTGTTAAACCTTTGTATGGTCTTGGCTACCGTGCTGCAGCTCAGTTTCAGGGTCTTAGCAATTTTCTTATAGCATTGGCCATCTTCATGTGGAGCAATAATTCTTTTTTTCAGATCCTCAGAGAGTTCTTTGCCATGAGGTGCCATGTTGAACTTCAGGTGACCAGTATGAGCGAGTGAGATTGATAACACCAAATTTAACACACCTGCTCCCCATTCACACCTGAGACCTTGTAACACTAACAATTTATATGACACCGGGGAGGGAAAATGGCTAATTGGGCCCAATTTGGACATTTTCACTTAGAGGTATACTCACTTTTGTTGCCAGTGGTTTAGACATTAATGGCTGTGTGTGGAGTTATTTTGAGGGGACAGCAAATTTACATTGTTATACAAGCTGTACACTCACTACTTTACATTGTATCAAAGTGTCATTTCTTCAGTGTTGTCAAGTGAAAATAATATAATAAAATATTTACAAAAATGTGAGGGATGTACTCACTTTTGTGAGATACTATAACTGTGGTTGCTGAGCCCATTCAATGTAATGACAGACCACAGCAATTTGTGTGTGCTCACACAGCTAGCAATGATTTGTGGTAATCTGTGAATCAGAGCCACAGATTTTTGCTGCACTTCTAAATGCCTATGCAAATGGAACAAAAGAAGTGGTCAAGGACACGTTTTATAGTGTCACAGTCTGCAGCAGCAGAGGAAGACAATTAGAAATCAAGCTGAGAACCTACTGTAAATCTGTCTCATAATCTGATCAATTCTGTCTCAGAGCAAGCCAATACTAAACAGGAGCAGGAAGGTCAATGTCCTGCTATGCATTTTATGCACACGCATGACAGATTCATTGTAAGACAAATGAGTTAATTTAAAATCAATGATATCTATCATATGAAAACATTGAAATGTTTTAATATATTAAATATTAAGTAATGTAGCTTTTTAAGATATCTGCTTGTGACCTTTATCCCCTATAAAATGAATTAGTGTTTTGTTTTGTTGGGATGAGTTACAGATAAATTGTCTATTCTTTTTTTTTTAACTGTTTTCAAATTTTCAGCAGACACAAAACAATATGAAATTATATCCGGAAGCTCAATGGATACCCACAGATAAAATGAAAACAAGTATCTTATTCTTTATGACTTGTTTACTTGCTCTACTTTGAAAAATGCCTAGAAGATATTAGCAAAACTTCAATTTTCCTGCTCATCACTTGCATAAATGAAGAGTTTTAGGAATGTGTCAGGGTTTCTCTGGTATACAATTATCAATAATATGAAATACTGATGAGAAACGCAGACTGAACTTAGTATCACAGGTGTTACATGTCAAAATGAAAGCTCCTTGGAGTGTTGATTTCCAAAGATATTTAGAAGGGCTATTGCATCAAGGATACTCTAAGCTGAGGAACAATGGTAGATGGGATACTTAATCAGAGCCTCAATAAGAGAAACCCACTTTAAATTGAAAAGACCTTTCTCTGTTACTAAGGCATTTGCAGATGCAAGCAATAACCTTTTCTGTTTCTGGAACCTTTCTACAAGTGACTTAAAAACAAAGAGAGGTCAGATGGACGTGAATTACATATTTTTCTCTATTTTATAAAACAAAATAGTTTATACCTTTGAGGAACACGCTTGGAAAAAATAACTATAATCCCTTTCATGCCTAAGCCTATTTCTGACATTTCTTGCTTACAAGTTAATGTCATGTTTTTGCTAGAAAATTACTTAGAACCTCCAAATATTATATATATATATATTTTTTAGCAGAGAATCTAGAGAATAAAATGGCGATCGTTTCAATATTGTATGTCACACCGTATTTGTGCAGCGGTCTTTCAAATGCAATTTTTTTAGGAATAAAGACACTTTCATGAGTTTAAAAAAACTAAACAGTAAAGTTAGCCCAATTTTTTAGTATAATGTGAAAGTTACGCAGAGTAAATGGATACCTAACATGTCATGCTTTGAAATTGCGCACACTGGTGGAATGGCGACAAACTATGGTACCTAAAAATCTCCATAGGCGACGCTTTAAAAAAAAAATGACGGTTACCAGGTTAGAGGTAGCCTCCCTGACGGTAATCCTGAGTGTGGCTTGGGGTTAAATTTCAGTCCCATTAGCGTTAACCCTGAGCCACACTCGGGATTACATTGCAGGATCCTGGTGCGGCGTTACTTACCTTGTCCCCAGGATCCTGCGATGTCCCCCGCTGTGTCTGTGGGCTCTGTCTCCTCCGAAGCCTCTCCGTGCCAGGCTCCGTTCCCTGCGAGCGGCGCAACGCATGGGGGCGGAGCCTGGTGGCAAATTCAAAAAATTTACAAATCATAACACATACAGTACTGAAATCTTACAGATTACAGTACTGTATGAAATTATTTCACATCCCTTTTGTCCCCAGTGCTTTGGCCCATGCACTGCATGCAGTTTTATATGATCTATACTGTTCTTTCTGCCTGGAAACTGGAGATTGTCCATAGCAACCAAAAAGTGTCCCTTTATGTCAAAAGTGGCTTTAGATCAGCTAGAAAACAGTGATAGTAAATTAGAACACTTGCAGAATTGAGCGATAGTGAATCGTGGGGAAATGTATTTTATTATTATTATTATATTATTTTTTTTTAATTATTTATATTTATTTATTATATTATAATTTATGTTTTTGTGTTTCAAACTTCATCATACCCGGGATATCTACTAGACTCTTGTTTGGACAGATTTAAGTGTGTTATTGTTAAGAATTACAGGCCTACAATATAAAACGCCAAATTTCCATGCAAAATAATTGTACCGCTTTCAGCACCTAAAATCCAAAATAATCATACCGCCAGGGAGGTTAAAGAGGAGGTCTAGTGCTAGAATTATTGCTCTCACTCTGACGATTGCGGCGATAACTCACATGTGTGATTTGAACACTGTTTACATATGCAGGCGCGACTTACGTGTGCGTTTTCTTTGCTGCATGAGCTCACGGGGACAGAGTGCTTTAAACCTTTTTCTTTTTCTCATTTTTTTTATTTTTTACATTGTCAAAAAAATTTGATCACTTTTATTGCTGTCACAAGGAATGTAAACATCCCTTGTGACAGTAATAGGTGGTGACAGATACTCTTTATGGAGGGATCAGGGGTCTAAAAGACCCCAAATTCCTCCTTAGACCTTGAAAGTATTCAGATCGCCAAAAACGGCAATTCTGAATACTGTAATTTTTTTTTTTTAAACCGGTGCCATTGGCAGCCGAGTAAACCGGAAGTGACATCACTTCCGTGTTTACACAAAGGGGAATGGAAGGAAGCCGTTTCCAGCTTCCTTCCAGTCTCACTCTAGCCAGAGCAAGTGCTGGACCATGGCTCGGGTCTCCCGGTGGAACAGGAGGCCCGGGAAGAGCAGCAGAGGGTGGCGGGAGAGGGTAAGGCCCTCTCCCACTTCTCCTAGAAAACAGCCGAGCAGCTTTTATCCGCAACGGTTGTTATCCCTGAAGAGCCAGCCGCCCGTATTAAAAAAACGGTACTGGGGTGATACATGCAGTTGCATGCATCATCCCGGTATAACCCCTTAAAGCCGAGGCCACATATGTGCGTACAGTCGGCGCTAAGGGGATAAAGTGTTTATATGCTTTGCAATTTATATATGCATATGTGGGGCATCCTACTATTTAAAGGACTCATGGATATGTATTATCATACTACTCAAATCAAAATATAAGTTTGTTTCATAGTCTATATGCTTTAGAAGTGAAAAAAGGTAGATAAAATATTATCCAGATATCCTGGATAATTGGATTGATAATTACTACCTCAAAATTGATCTATGGATAAATCACCCATCTTTATAAAATATCACATGATTAAAGGGTACGTAAACCCAACATTTCATATTCCTGATATGTGCTCATTGTATCATGTACTTTAAAAAAGTATGAAAAGGTATCCTATTCTCTTTGTATTGCTTCCTTTGTGTGAAATCCCTGCTGTTCCTGTCAGTCCCCTGTTGTCCTATTAACACTGACCACATTACCTCTAAGAACAGAGGGAATGTGAACACTTCGGGAAAAAAAAGTGTTTATAATGATTTTTTTTACATCTATACACAAATGCTTTGCCTTTCATTTCTATTTTAATCTGAATGTTTGCTTTAAAAGATGAGGATTTACATATACTTTAAAATGATAGCACATTAAAGAATAAAATCACAAATAATATGATCCATACCAGGCATTGCATCTATGCATGGTATGTCAGGAAGTATATACAGTAGTGTATTTAGGTTTTGTGCTGCCCTGGGCCTGAATAAACTCGTACACCCCCTAATTTAAATATGACCCACCCCTTCCTGTCAAGGCCACACACCTTGCTGTTTAGGACCCGCCCTGAAATTTTTGAGTGGGGACACTAGTTTTGAGGGCCTTGGGGGGGAAATGGATTCCCTTAATTTGCATAGATTTCCTCTCACTTCCTGTTTGGCTATGGGGCAGGAAGTGAAGGGAAATCTCTGCAATGGGACAGGGATGGTAAAAAATAAACTGACAGGGGCTATAACCCTCCCTTACTCTTTCCAAAATGAAAAAAGTTGCCCATAGTTCTACTTTAAGCGCAAATTTCTGATAATTTCATAGAGAGAACTAAGAAGATATAACCATGCTAATGGTGCAGCAGAAAACATATAGCACAATGAGGAAGGTTTGTGGACCAGGTGCAGCGCTAAAATTTCTAATAACAAAGTGTCATAAATAAACATACAGGGGCGGCACATCCATTAAGGGCACATTGGCGCCACACCCCATCCATGGCCATTCCCCCATCCATGCATCCGGCTCCTTTCAGGATTCCAACGTGGGGTGGGTGTTTTTTGAAGCGCCTGATTAGAGCCAGAGGCTCTAATAGGCTTCAAAATAGGGTGGGCTCGGGAAGCAGAGAACGGAGCCCACCCAGGTGTGTTACGATGGCGAATGAACATTCGCTATTGTAACACTGATCCCCCTCCCAGCCAATCAGGAAGCAGGTCTTGAGACCTGTCACCCAATTGACTGAAAGGACAGGCAATCTTATTGGATGCCTAGGAGGAGGGGAGGAGATGCATGGTCGCCTAGATGGAGGAAAGGACACACGAGCCTCTGCCCTATGCCTGCTACCTGCCACCTAGATGGGGTAAGTGCCAGACTGGCAGACGGCACGCAGGCGTGGAGAGGGGTGGTGGTGGTTGTTTTCCACCCCGCCACCAAAAAAAAAAAACACCAGCCACCACTATAAACATATACAAATATTTTGTCACACAAACTCACAAAAAAATCCAAAAAGCCCATAAAGTGCAGACTGTGCCAAAGGTGAATGAGATTCATCCAACAATGGTATGTTCCCATGTGATAACAACCATATAAAGTGGTTCTCTGCATAAAGTGACTCCAGTGCTTTTCCTTCACCAATATGCACTCACCAGAATGCTATTGGTAAATGACATTGTATCAAATCAACCATGGGGAATTCCCAGAAATTATCCAGCTGCTCCTCCAAAAGGCAATGGCTCCTTGCACAGAATCCTGGCCAAAAAGATTTTTGCCACAGGGAGCTGGAGAAATTATTCATAGCGTAGCAGTGTATTTTAAAATTATGGCATACAATTCAAAATAAGGGATGCACATCCAAGTAAAAATAAACATAAATGGCCGAACTTACCGCAATGGCCGCTGATCCAGACCTTGGATACAGCAGCGTTGATATCAGCATGTAAGGAGCTTTGGATCAGCAGCCATTGCTGCATGTTCGGCCGTTTATGTTTATTTTTACTTGGATGTACATCCCTTATTTTAACTTGTATGTCATGATTTTACACTACACTATAAATAATTTATTGGGCTCCCTGTGACAAGCATCGTTTTGGTAAGGATTCTGTGGGAGGAGCAGCTGGATGATTGCTGGGAATACCCCTCAGTTGATTTGATACAATGCCGTTTTACCAATGGCATTCTGGTGAGTGCATATTGGTGAAGGAAAAGCACTGATGTAACTTTATATGTTTGTTATCACATGGGAACATACCATTATTGGATGATTCTCATTTACCTTTTTTTCACACTCTGCACTTTATGGACTTTTTGGATTTTTTTGTGATTTATGAGTTTTTTGTGATTTATGAGTTTGTGTGTTGAAATATTTCTATTTATTTATTTTTTCCATAATTTTTATTGTTTTCTGGATAATTTGTACAAACGAGGTTATCATACAGAATGTGTCAAATAACACTTATATTAGAAGAATGGTAAATACAGTACGTGCGGTTCATCTGATAATAATTTGTACTCTTAACGTAATAGTAATTGTTAAGCATGGATGAACAGTTGGACCATTTTACAGTTTAACATTTTAACAATTTCTAGATTCCTTGTCAAAAACCCATTCTGAGTAATTTAGAGTATTTTAGAGTATGATAAAGTATAATAAAATAAGATATAAAATAGGAATAAAATAAAAGCAAAAATATAAAAATAAAGAAAAAAAGGGAAGGAAAAGTAAGAAGGTGTAATTTCAGTTCAATTTATGATACTTTGTTGTTAGAGATTTTTAGCGCTGCGCTTTTTGTATATTACTGATAGGAAGTAATCAAACAAGTCAGTGATATTGATTCTTTAATAAATCAACATGCAACAGTGCCTCCAGCCTTTCGGCATAAAAAAAAACAATAAATATAAATGCACTGACTTAATTATTATTCCCTAAATTTGTTGCTCTATGTAGATATTTTTAAGCACAATAAATTTATATAAACGTATGGACTATGGAAAATGATAAATAAATACAAATGTGTCTAACAATTAAGTCACTTACAATAATGCGCATCAGTAGGATTAATCGTATGACATAAACACATTTAAACTACATCATGGACTTGAAAATGAATATGACTAAAGATATATGTCTAGGAACTAGACAACCAGACAACCTGGTCCACACTATAAGACCGTCCCCTCGGTAGGGATGAGCTGAACATCCCCCGGTTCGGTTCGCACCAGAACCTGCGAACGGACCGAAAATTTGCACGAATGTTAGAACCCCACTGACGTCTATGGGACTCGAACGTTCGAAATCAAAAGTGCTAATTTTAAAGGCTAATTTGCGTGGTATTGCCCTAAAAAGGGTTTGGGGACCCGGGTCCTGCCCTAGGGGACATGTATCAATGCAAAAAACTTTTAAAAACGGCTGTTTTTTTAGAGAGCAGTGATTTTAATGATGTTTAAAGTAAAAAAAAAGTGAAATATTCCTTTAAATATCGTACCTAGGGGGTGTCTATAGTATGCCTGTAAAGTGGCGCGTGTTTCCCGTGCTTAGAACAGTCCCTGCACAAAATGACATTTTTAAAGGAAAAAAGTCATTTAAAACTGCTTGCGGCTTTAATGTAATGTCGGGTCCTGGCAACATGGATGAAAATCAGTGAGACAAATGGCATGGGCACCCTCCAGTCCATTACCAGGCCCTTTGGGTCCTGTATGGATATTAAGGGGAACCCCGCTCCCAAATTAAAAAAAGGAAAGGCGTGGGGCCACCAGGCCCTATATACTCTGAACGGCAGTATACAGGCGGTGCAAACAAGACAGGGACTGTAGGTTTGTTGTTAAGTAGAATCTGTTTGTAATTTTGAACTGGTACATTTTTAAAGTGTAGCTCCAGCCAAAAAATCTGTTTTTAAGCTTTTTGGAAAACATAGGGAAGGGTTATCACCCCTGTGACATTTGTTTTGCTGTCTGTGCTCCTCTTCAGAAGATTTCACCTCACTTTTTGTCCCAATGACAAATGTTTTTTGAAAATTTGGGGTTTTTAGTGAAACAAGGATTGGTGATAAAGCATCAGTGGAAAGGAGAAAAGTTTTTCCCATATTAACTCTTACAGGAGAGAATTTCCCTTCCTATGAAGTAGATTTCATCTCACTTCCTGTTGTCTCCTTCTGTTTGCAAGTAGGAGTCGTTTGTAAGTTGGATGTTTGAACGTAGGGGCCTGCCCTATATACTCAGCAGAAATTTGGGCCTTAGGTGTTGTTGTGGCCTCAACACTGTAAGCCTTCACAAGGCCCTGCTGTGAAATATTAGATCAATAATTTTAATTACATGCCCCTGTTGAACAGGGCCAGAAAAATTGGGCCTTTGGTGATGGTGGTGGTGTGCTGGTGCCACAACACTGTAAGTCCTCACAGTTACTCTTGCTGGGCTCTGGAATGGGCCCTGCTGTGAAATATTAGATCAAGAATTGTAATTACATGCCCCTGTTGAACAGGGGCTGAAAAATTGGGCCTTTGGTGGTGGTGTTGGTGGTGCTGTTGGTGACACAACACTGTAAGTCCTCACAGTTAATCTTGGTGGGCGCAGAAATGGGCCCTGCTGTGAAATATTAGATCAAGAATTCTAATTACATGTCCCTGTTGAACAGGGGCTGAAAAATTGGTCCTTAGGCACTGGTGCTGGTGCCACAACACTGCAGCCCCTCACAGATACTCTAGTTGGAACGCAGGAACGAGCCCTGCTGCAAAGAATTGCATCAAAAATTGTAATTACATGTTAAACAGGGGCTTAAAAATTGGGCCTTAGGCACTGGTGGCGGCGCCCAGAACCAAAAATGTTCTTACAAGCTATCAGCATGATCATTGAGGAGGAAGAAGATAATTACTCAGCATAACAGGATAGTCACTCAGCATCAGCATAGGCAGTCTTTGAAGGGATCTGACATTTCAAAAAAAATTATTTGGTTACATCAGCATCAGGTGCTTGGTAGCTGGCGGTGATCCAAGACTGATTCATTTTTATGAAGGTCAGTCGATCGACCGAGTCAGTGGACAGACGCACCCTGTGATCGGTTACAAAGCCTCCAGCAGCACTGAATGTGCGTTCCGAAAGAACGCTGGATACAGGGCAGGCCAGTAGCTCAATGGCATACTGTGCAAGCTCTTGCCAGTGATCCATCCTCAAGACCCAGTAACCCAGAGGATTTTCGGTGGGAAAGGTGTCCAAGTCAGATCTTGCCCCTAGGTATTCCTGCACCATGTAAAACAGACGCTGGCGATGGTTGCTGGAACTGATCATACCTTGGGGCTGCGGACTAAAAAATTGTCTGAACGCATCGGTCAGACGGCCACATTCTCCACCGCTCCTTCTTTGGCTGACCAAAGCCTCAGCAACACGTTGTCCAGAAACAGGAGTTTGTAACTTCCCAGTCTCTGGGAACGCATTGCACAGACCTTTCTACAAGGCCTCCCGAAGATGTTTCATCCTCTGCTCCCTCTGGGATGGCAAGATAAGGTCCGCAACCTTACCCTTGTAACGTGGATCAAGGAGGGTTGCCAGCCAGTATTGGTCCTTCTCCTTGATACCACAAATACGAGGATCCTTACGCAGGCTTTGCAGGATCAGGGAGGCCATGCAGTGTAGGTTTGCTGAAGCATTCGGTCCGGAGTCCTCTGGGTCACTAAGGATGACATGGTCCACAGCCACCTCCTCCCAACCACGTACAAGTCCATGTGTTTCTTGGGACTGATCCCTTAAAGACTGCTGCTGATGCTGAGTGCCAGGCTCCACCTCCATACTGACACAATCCTCCTCCTCTTCCTCCTCCCCCCTCCTCCTCGTTATCTTCCTGTGTGATCAGCGGGCACGCAGGAACACTGTCTGAATAAAGGGGGCCTTGAGAGCTAAGGAAGTCCTCCTCTTCCTGCCTCTGTTGTGCCTTAAGTGCCCTGTCCATTATTCCACGCAGGGTGTGCTCCAACAGGTGGACAAGGGGGACAGTGTCACTGATGCATGCACTGTCACTGCTCACCATCCTCGTGGCCTCCTCAAATGGTGACAGGACAGTGCATGCATCCCTGATCATGGCCCACTGGCGTGGGAAAAAAAAAACAAGCTCCCCTGACCCTATCCTGATGCCATAGTCGCACAGGTACTCATTGATGGCCCTCTGCTGCATGTGCAGCCGATGCAGCATGGCCAACATTGAGTTCCACCTGGTGGGCATGTCACAGATTAGGCGGTTCTTGGGCAGGTTAAACTCCTTTTGGAGGTCTGCCAGCCGAGCACTGGCATTATATGACTGGCGCAAATGCACACAGACTTTCCTGGCCTGCCTCAGGACATCCTGTAAGCCCGGGTACCTGCCCAAGAACCGCTGCACCACCAAGTTAAGGACATGAGCCAAACAGGGCACATAGGTCAGTTGTCGGAGGGCGGAGAGGAGGTTGGTACCATTGTCACAAACCACCATTCCTGCCTTAAGTTGGCGTGGCATCAACCACCTCTGAACCTGCCCCTGCAGAGCTGAAAGAACCTCTGCCCCAGTGTGGTTCCTGTCCCCCAAGCACACCAGCTCAAGCACCGCATGGCATCTTTTGGCCTGCGTACTTGCGTAGCCCCTTGAATGCCTATGGAGCACCGCTGGTTCCCGAGGACAAAGCACAGGAAGAGGCCATGGAGGAAGAAGAAGAGGAGGGGGGTGGAGGAGAGAGGTGTGTCACAATCATTGGCAGACAGATTAAAACGTGGTGTGGCGCTCATTCATCAAGGACATAATAAATAAAGTGCATCAGCATTAAAAGACTATAAAACCAAAAGTGACGGTGCTAGTGGTAGATGCAATAATGTAATAACATATATGATACACAATATCAAAAAAGTGACAGTGCTCAAGGTATCATGCTAAAATTAATACATAGCTATTAGCTGTGATAAAGCATACAGGTAAGTTAATCAACCCACATGTGACCGAAAACATGTACAAAATAATAGTGAATCAAAAGACAGCCCCAATAAATCTAGTGCAAAAAAGGAAGTAAACTAAATCTTAGGCTGGGCTTGTAAGGTAATGGAAAGTAAATGCACACCAGGCGTATATAAGTAATGTGCACGCCAGGTGACAAACATACAATGAACAAAGTGGCTGGTGCAAAGCAAAATCAAAAAAAAAAAAAAAGAATCCTATGTGACAAATGAAGAAATGTAAAAATGTCCAAAATCAAGTGCACATATAGCAATCTTCTTAAAAGGGGTGAGGTGACTGGAACAGGTATATAGTGATGTTTCCTCTTTGTGCAACACACCACACACTTGTAAGTAGTGGCCCCTTACCTTCAGGTAATGGGGTAACAGCATAAATCAATAGTAGGAATAACAGCCCTTCCTCCTGGTGCAGGGGCTAGATCCTTCCTAGTGGTGGGATACAACGTCAGATCAGGTAATAGGGGCGACAACCTTTATTCTATGACCGTCAGCCTCATACAGGAACTCAGTCCCTCCACGGGTATAGGGGGGTCCCCAGTGGGAAAAGAACAAAAGGAAGGTCCCAAATAGTGTAGTATTGTTGGCAACAAGCTGGGTTTATTAGCATAAAAGGTACTCACATAAAAACAGGTAAAACGATTCCTTATCACAGACGAGCGGCGAGCTCGTATCATCAATCAGCATAGAGTGCCTATCCCGTCCCTACGCGTGACATCACGGATCACGTGACTTCATCAGGGGATGCAGGGAGGCACAATGAGTGTCTTTAAATAGCTCGCCCATAGGCTATAATGGGCGGCCACTTTCTAGAAGTCTATAGATAATTCAATAGCGGCCATTTTCCTGGAGGTCGGACGGGCGCGGCCATTTTGTCGGTTATCAACCAAACGGCCGGGCGGACGTCTGGAGGAGCGAAGAGCGATATTGACTATGATCAGCTGATGATGTAGCAGCCAATCAATGGTAGTGCTGACAAGAACTGTCAGCAGAGGAGGACAAACCAGTAATAGTGGCACACTCCGCTCTGTGTATCAAATATAAGTAAAAAAATTAACAGACGGGCAATGCATGGGTGAGAGTATATACAAGGCAGAGTGCTAAGCTCAATCAAAGCAGATGCATAATTTAATAGAAGGATTGCAGATGTAGAACCCGATTGGCAGGGAGAGGTATCTATGCTGACAAGAACAGGCGAAGAAGATTAAAACATAAAAATTGAAATAAAAATTAAAACAAATAGGCGATAAAGGAACACATAGCCCCTGATAGCCCATCCACCATCATGGTATATGGTCAGGTACAATCCCCTAACTCAATGCACACAATACATAAAAAATATATATAGCAGTAATAATCTCAGATGGAGGCATATATACAAGAAACTAATGGCAACTAAAAATGAAATGAAAATAAGATATATGAAAAGTGAGCGACCATCTAACTGATGAATAGTATACATGGGCATTATAGACACTTATCTTACATATAGGTGAGATTGTGGGTGACACATAGATGCTGGGAGAGGATTGACCCAACTACCCCAAAATAAAAGAATTTTTAATATACATAAAATTGAATGTACCTATACACAATATATAAAAAAGACTAAAGGTGTCGGTATTAAAAAATTAAAAATCACTGAGAAAACAGTTGAGGTCAAATTCAATGTTCAGGCCTCTTGGCGAGAAAGTGTCTAAGGTGAAGATCCATTTAGATTCCAGCTGGCTGAGGGTCCTAACCTTTTGTCCCCCCCGCCAGTGTCTAATGTATGGTTCAATACCCCAGAACTTAAGGTGGGAGGGTCCTTATTGTGACACAGCAAAAAGTCTTTAGTCTTTTTTAAACATTGTGTATAGGTACATTCAATTTTATGTATATTAAAAATTCTTTTATTTTGGAGTAGTTGGGTCACCCCTCTCCTAGCATCTATGTGTCACCCACAATCTCACCTTGATCTTGCCATGATGGTGGATGGGCTATCAGGGGCTATGTGTTCCTTTATCGCCTATTCGTTTTAATTTTTATTTCAATTTTTAAGTTTTACTCTTCTTCGCCTGTTCTTGTCAGCATAGATACCTCTCCCTGCCAATCGGGTTCTACATCTGCAATCCTTCTATTAAATTATGCATCTGCTTTGATTGAACTTAGCACTCCACCTTGTATATGCTCTCACCCATGCATTGCCAGTCTCTGTTAATTTTTTTACTTATATTTGATACACAGAGCGGAGTGTGCCACTATTACTGGTTTGTCCTCCTCTGCTGACAGTTCTTGTCAGCACTTCCGTTGATTGGCTGTTACATCATCAGCTGATCATAGTCAATATCGCTCTTCACTCCTCCAGACGTCCGCCCGGCCGTTTGGTTGATAATCGACAAAATGGCCGCGCCTGTCCGACCTCCAGGAAAATGGCCGCTATTGAATTATCTATAGACTTCTAGAAAATGGCCGCCCATTATAGCCTATGGGCGAGCTATTTAAAGACACTCATTGTGCCTCCCTGCATCCCCTGATGAAGTCACGTGATCCGTGACGTCACGCGTAGGGACGGGATAGGCACTCTATGCTGATTGATGATACGAGCTCGCCGCTCGTCTGTGATAAGGAATTGTTTTACCTGTTTTTATGTGAGTACCTTTTATGCTAATAAACCCAGCTTGTTGCCAACAATACTACACTATTTGGGACCTTCCTTTTGTTCTTTTCCCACTGGGGACCCCCCTATATCCGTGGAGGGACTGAGTTCCTGTATGAGGCTGACGGTCATAGAATAAAGATTGTCGCCACTATTACCTGGTCTGACGTTGGTATCCCACCACCAGGAAGGATCTAGCCCCTGCACCAGGAGGAAGGGCTGTTATTCCTACTATTGGTTTATGCTGTTACCCCATTACCCGAAGGTAAGGGGCCACTACTTACAAGTGTGTGGTGTGTTGCACGAAGAGGAAACATCACTATATACCTGTTCCAGTCACCTCACCCCTTTTAAGAAGATTGCTATATGTGCACTTGATTTTGGACATTTTTACATTTCTTCATTTGTCACATAGGATTAATTTTTTTTTATTTTGCTTTGCACCAGCCACTTTGTTCATTGTATGTTTGTCACCTGGCGTGCACATTACTTATATACGCCTGGTGTGCATTTACTTTGCATTACCTTACCAGCCCAGCCTAAGATTTAGTTCACTTCCTTTTTTTGCACTAGATTTATCGGGGCTGTGTTTTGATTCACTATTATTTTGCACATGTTTTCGGTCACATGTGAGTTGATTAACTTACCTGTATGCTTTATCACAGCTAATAGCTATCTATTAATTTTAGCATGATACCTTGAGCACTGTCACTTTTTTGATATTGTGTATCATTTATGTTATTACATTATTGCATCTACCGCTAGCACCGTCACTTTTGGTTTTATAGTCTTTTAATGCTGATGCACTTTATTTATTATGTCCTTGATGGATGAGCGCCACACCACGTTTTAATCTGTCTGCCACTTTTAATTAGGGGTAGGGTGTACCCTATTCGGTGTAGGCAGCCCTTCCACTAATTCTTCCCTCTCTCTACACAAGATAGCGCAGGAATAACTATACATTTTGCACATATACATTCCACCAATTCCCGCAGCAATCATGGATGTGTTCTCTTATATGGAGAAAAGGAAAGTTAACCTAGATGAAGTCTTTAATACCACGAATGTGAACACTAATAGAAATCTTGATCTGGAGAGCCTGATGAGGAAGTTGGGACATAATATGGAAAAGAAGGTGAGCCTATGGTGGGATATCTGCACCTTTGAAAACTATCTGAAAGAAAATATAGTCCCAAGAAGATTAAGATGGGATGTACCCCCAAATGATGGCCTGAAAGACCAAACGTCAAATGAGGAATGGTTCAAATTCTTCAATGATAAAGGCCTGAAATGATTAAGTTTCCTGTTAGAAAGAAAGCAAAGAAAAAATAAAAGAATTGACCAGAATATTTCAGAAATAAAGGAGGAACTGGAACCATATAAAGATACGACAGAGTTTAAAAATTTGACCACCCAACTCAATAAAGATCTTATAAAAAAGGATAAAGAAGTCCAATTAAGGAAGAGCAAGAAGCACATCAGAGATACAAATGATTTTCGTAATGACCAGGTTTTTAAATGGCAAAGCCAAATAGGGAAAACCGATATTGGCTCAACAAATTCTACACCTGAGAAAGTAGTGAGAATGTACTCACAACAGGCCAATGTACTACCTGGGCCAGACAGTCAGAACACAGACTACCAGGCCCAGAGAGAGATAATGGAGCGATGACCCCAAGATATCAAGATTATGCTGAAAAGAATACTGAATACCATCCACATACTCCATATAGAACGGACAGAAGACCCCATTATAATAACCGGACACCACAAAATGGAGGTAGGAAACCGCAGTACTGGAAAAATATAAGAGATCCCAGAACAAGAATAACTGGTACAGACCGCCATATGACCAGAGGGACCATAGAGGACCACCGTATGAATACAGGGACCAGAGAAGACCCATATATGAGTATAGAGAGAATAGGGCACCTCCTTGTGAACATTATGGGCCAAGAGAAAGGAGCCCTGTCCGTGACTATGGCTATGGCCAAAGGAGAGGCCCACAAGAAAGTAATCACGGGCAGTATGAACGGAGTCCACTTCCTACTTATAATTATTATGCCCCCCCTAACGAACAGAGAGGAAGAAGATAGGCAAGCTAGACAATACTCCACACAATATATGGACCCAGACTACAATAGGCCTTTTTTAGACAGGGGCAGGGAGAACCACCCACTGAGAAACTCAGACGAGATAAGAAATTCCAGAAAAAGCCCAGAAAGAAGAGGGGACGGAGAGCCAGAAAGAGAGAACAAAAGAAAAAGGGAATAAAGGGAGAAGGCCTTTTTAATTTGAGCGGCAGACACTGACACATGAAGAGATTGGGGTTTTGGACAAAGGTCTAAAATATGCACCGACTAAGAATTTGGATAAATTTGAAACATACATTGGGATTCAGAAATTCGTGAGGAAATTAAATATTCAGAAATATATTGCGGGAAATCCCATTAAACATACAGATGCTGTGAACAGTAATATTATACATAGTACTTTGAGGAATAGATCGGTTTTTAACCCACCCATTAAAGACAATAAACACATTGAGGTTTTTAAAAAAATCGTTGTAGAAGAAATTAAAGATTTGAAGATTATAAAGAAAGACCCGAAGAATATTAAAAGTGGCATTCGTAAATTGACCAAAAGGAAGGAGATTGTGATCCGACTCGCAGATAAGGGAGGAGGAATTGTTGTTCTGTCAAAGGAGCAATATCACAATTTAATGATGAATATGTTAGATGATACTAATACATATACTAAATTATTGAGTAACCCTATGTTCAAAAGTAGGAAGGCACTTGAACAAGTGGTGTATCTAGGGGTAAAGAAGAATATACTTAATAAAAAAGAAGCTAAATTCCTCATCCCAGATTCATGCCGCACACCAATTATATATTCACTACCGAAAATCCATAAAAATAGGACAGAATCACCTCCGAGAACGATAGTGAACGGGATCGATTCACTTGCGTCTAGGATAGGTCACTATATAGACTTCTTCCTGCAACCAGCGGTTCAAAGCACAGAGGCATATCTTCGAGACACCAAACAAATATTACAAATCATAGACAAAATCCCGAAAGGAGGAAATACGTGGATTATGGCCAACGCGGACATCTCGTCCCTATACACAATCATACCCCACCATCGAGCGTGCGAAGCCGCCAAATGGGGCCTGAGAAAATATACCAAGTTATCTTGTATGCAGAGGAAATTCCTAGTAAAATGCCTGGACTTCAGCGTGAAAAACTACTTCTGGTACAACAAAACATACTATCACCAACGGACTGGAGTAGCTATGGGAGCCAAATTCCCCCCGAGTATAGCCGGGCTCTTTATGGCCCAATGGGAGGAAGAAAATGTCTTCAATGACCGACGGGCTGAATTGGTGATCTATAAAAGATATATTGACGACATTTTCACACTATGGGAAGGTGATGCTAACCAGTTGACCAGATTTCTTGAGAAACTTAATCTAAATGATAGGAACATTAAACTCTCGTGGAACGTGAGTGAGAATAAAGTAACTTTCCTGGATTTAGATATTTTACAAGAAGATTGTACACTTTATACACAAACGCACTTTAAAAATGTTGACAGGAATAGTTATCTCCCAATAGAGATACCATCATAAAAACTGGCTTTTTAATGTCCCGAAAGGCCAACTGATGCGACTGAGGAGAAACTGTACTAACCTTGAAGTCTTTTTGGAGCAGGCAGAGAAAATTGGAGCCAGGTTTACCTCTAAAGGCTATGATCGACGTCATATAGAGAACAAGATAGCAGAGGTGTCAGAGATGGATCGGAAAGCACTGATCGACGATAAAGTGACACAAAAATGATCAGTGGATGGAGTACCGCTTGTTCTTGACTATAGTGTACAACACAAGAGAATTGAAAAGATCATTAGACGTCATTGGCATTTCCTGTTGGCCGATGCACAACTACAGGATTACTTTCCTAGAAACCCTGAGTTCATTTACAGAAGGGCACCAACTATCCGGATAAAGTAGTGAAAAATGTTATAGATCCACCGAAGAAGGCTTTTACTTTTTTTACTGACAAAGGATTCTTCCCATGTAAGAGATGTTTCGCATGTGTGAGAACGAAATGTCCAAATGAGAAGGTGTTCCACTTCTCATCTACGACTACGGGAGATACTTATGAGGTCCAAAATTTTATCTGCTGTAATACTGAGGGGGCAGTGTATGCCCTGGAATGCAGCTGCGGCCTGCAATATATTGGCCGGATGAAAAGACCCCTTAAGATACGAATTAAAGAGCATGTCAAAAACAATTTAAATGGATACGATAAGCACAGCGTATCCAAACACTTTTTGCTGTGTCACAATAAGGACCCTCCCTCCTTAAGTTCTGGGGTATTGAACCATACATTAGACACTGGCGGGGGGACACAAGGTTAGGACCCTCAGCCAGCTGGAATCTAAATGGATCTTCCCCTTAGACACTTTCTCGCCAAGAGGCCTGAACATTGAATTTGACCTCAACTGTTTTCTCAGTGATTTTTAATTTTTTAATTTTTAATACTGACACCTTTAGTCTTTTTTATATATTGTGTATAGGTACATTCAATTTTATGTATATTAAAAATTCTTTTATTTTGGATCCTCTCGCAGCATCTATTTGTCACCCACAATCTCACCTATATGTAAGATAAGTGTCTATAATGCCCATGTATACTATTCATCAGTTAGATGGTCGCTCACTTTTCATATATTTTATTTTCATTTCATTTTTAGTTGCCATTCTTGTATATATGCCTCCCTCTGAGATTATTACTGCTATATGTATTTTTTATGTATTGTGTGCATTGAGTTAGGGGATTGTCCCTGACCATATACCATGATGGTGGATGGGCTATCAGGGGCTATGTATTCCTTTATCGCCTATTTGTTTTAATTTTTATTTCAATTTTTAAGTTTTACTCTTCTTCGCCTGTTCTTGTCAGCATAGATACCTCCCTGCCAATCGGGTTCTACATCTGCAATCCTTCTATTAAATTATGCATCTGCTTTGATTGAGCTTAGCACTCTGCCTTGTATAGGCTTTCACCCATGCATTGCCTGTCTCTGTTAATTTTTTTACTTATATTTGATACACAGAGCGGAGTGTGCCACTATTACTGGTTTGTCCTCCTCTGCTGACAGTTCTTGTCAGCACTACCTGTTGATTGGCTGTTACATCATCAGTTGATCATAGTCAATATCACTGTTCGCTCCTCCAGACGTCCGCCTGGTCATTTGGTTGATAACCGACAAAATGGCCGCACCTGTCCGACCTCCAGGAAAATGGGAGCTATTGAATTATCTATAGACTTCTAGAAAATGGCCGCCCATTATAGCCTATGGGCGAGCTATTTAAAGACACTCATTGTGCCTCCCTGCATCCCCTGATGAAGTCACGTGATCCGTGACGTCACGCGTAGGGACGGGATAGGCACTCTATGCTGATTGATGATACGAGCTCGCCGCTTGTCTGTGATAAGGAATCGTTTTACCTGTTTTTATGTGAGTACCTTTTATGCTAATAAACACAGTTTGTTGCCAACAATACTACACTATTTGGGACCTTCCTTTTGTTCTTTTCCCACTGGGGACCCCCCTATACCCGTGGAGGGACTGAGTTCCTGTATGAGGCTGACGGTCATAGAATAAAGGTTGTCACCCCTATTACCTGGTCTGGCGTTGGTATTCCACCACCAGGAAGGATCTAGCCCCTGCACCAGGAGGAAGGGCTGTTATTCCTACTATTGGTTTATGCTGTTATCCCATTACCCAAATGTAAGGGGCCACTACTTACAAGTGTGTGGTGTGTTGCATGAAGAGGAAACATCACTATATACCTGTTCCAGTCACCTCACCCCTTTTAGGAAGATTGCTATATGTGCACTTGATTTTGGACATTTTTACATTTCTTCATTTGTCACATAGGATTAATTTTTTTTTTTTATTTTGCTTTGCACCAGCCACTTTGTTCATTGTATGTTTGTCACCTGGCGTGCACATTATTTATATACGCCTGGGGTGCATTTACTTTGCATTACCTTACCAGCCAAGCCTAAGATTTAGTTCACTTCCTTTTTTTGCACTAGATTTATTGGGGCTGTGTTTTGACACTATTATTTTGCACGTTTTTCGGTCACATGTGGGTTGATTAACTTACCTGTATGCTTTATCACAGCTAATAGCTATCTATTAATTTTAGCATTATACCTTGAGCACTGTCACTTTTTTGATATTGTGTATCATTTATGTTATTACATTATTGCATCTACCGCTAGCACTGTCACTTTTGGTTTTATAGTCTTTTAATGCTAATGCACTTTATTTATTATGTCCTTGATGGATGAGCGCCACACCACGTTTTAATCTGTCTGCCACTTTTAATTAGGGGTAGAGTGTACCCTATTCGGTGTAGGCAGCCCTTCCACTAGTTCTTCCCTTTCTCTACACATGATAGCGCAGGAATAACTATACATTTTGCATATGTGTCACAATCATTAGTAGTGGCATTTTGGGGGTGTGGTGGCGGAACAACCTCCAACACTACTGCACCTTGTCCTGCATCCTTCCCAGCTGCCAGCAGAGTGACCCAATGCGCTGTGAAACTTAGGTAACATCCCTGTCCATGCCTGCTGGACCATGGGTCAGCGGTAATATGCACCTTACCGCTGACCGTCCTGTCCAGCAAGGCCAAGACATTGCCTTCCACAAGCCGGAATCGCCTTCCATGAGAAAAAGTGCCAATTGGGTACCTGCCACTGAGGAACCGCACATTCCACAAACTCACGGAAGGGGGCAGAGTCTACCAACAAGTACTTGGCTGTGACACACCTAATTCTACACCTTCCTCTCAGTGCAGGTCTCAGAGAGGACTGAAGGTATAGTGGGGATGGAGATCTCAGCTGATGAGGAGCAAGGAGAGGTCCTCTTTGTTCTTTGGTGTGGGTCTTTTAGATATGCTTGCCAACGAACTGCATGGCAGGTCAACATATGTCTGGTCAAGCATGTGGTGCCGAAGCGGGAGATACGCTTGAGACAAATGTTGCAAATAGCAGCGGTGTGATCTGATGCACTCGTCTCAAAAAAGGCCCACACCAAAAAACTTTTGGAATAACGCACAGAGACAGCAGTGCCCTGCACATGCAGTGTGATGCAGTTAGTGTGCTGCCCTTAGGCTGGCCCCTGGAGGGCATCCTGCCTCGTTGGTGATGTGCCTCCTCCTCCTCTCTCCTATCAGGCACCCACGTTGAGTCAGTGACCTCATCATCCCCTCCCTCCTCACCACTGGAGCAAACCTGGAAGTATGCTGCAGCAGGGGGAACATGACTGCCAGATTGCTGTCCTTCTTGGGCACCCCCTCTGTCCGTGCTCACGTTACTGCCTTCATCTAGCTCAGTATCATCATCAGAGCCTTCTAAACGCTGGGCATCCTCCTGGAGCATGTACCTAACACTGTGGTCAAACAGTTCGAGGGACTCCTCAGGAGGACATGGTGGGGCTAGGGAAGGAGTCACTGATGCCATTGAGACGAGGGAAGAGGCCATGTTGGCAGCTGCTTTGCCAGACAAAGTACCCTGAGCATGGGCGAGGGAAGATAAGGAGGATAAGGACGGCTTGGTTATCCACTCGACCAAGTCTTCCGCATGTTGCGGCTCAACACTGCCAGCTGCCGAAAAAAAGGCCAAGCGTGTCCCACGGCCACGTGCTGATGAGGATGTACCGTCTCCACGACCAGCACTGTTGTCTCTAGACACAGAGCCTGCTTGCCCTCTTTTATTGGCTTGTGAATGTCTGCCTCTCCTTGTTGGCCTTCCAGACATACTAATAGCCTGTAGCTGCACTAAGCTGGGATATATATATATATATATATATATATATATATATATATATATATATATATATATATATGTATATATATTGCAGCTAGCAAAATCAACTGCCTGCCTACAGTATGAGAACACCACCAACCTTCTACAGGTAGCTATAGCTGAACACTGTGCAGAGGTTGCACTACACTAATGTGTAAATACTTTAGCTGCCTGCGGTAGTGATAGGATCAGGAAAACACCACCAACCTTCTACAGGTAGCTTTAGCTGAACACTGTGCAGAGGTCGCACTACACTAATGTGTAAATACTTTAGCTGCCTGCGGTAGTGATAGGATCAGGAAAACATCACCAACCTTCTACAGGTAGCTTTAGCTGAACACTGTGCAGAGGTTGCACAACACTAACGTGTAAATACTTTAGCTGCCTGCGGTAGTGATAGGATCAGGAAAACACCACCAACCTTCTACAGGTAGCTTTAGCTGAACACTGTGCAGAGGTCGCACTACACTAACGTGTAAATAATTTAGCTGCCTGCGGTAGTGATAGGATCAGGAAAACACCACCAACCTTCTACAGGTAGCTTTAGCTGAACACTGTGCAAAGGTCGCACTACACTAACTTGTAGCTTTAGCTGAACACTGTTCAGAGGACTCACTACACTAACTTGTAGCTTTAGCTGAACACTGTGCAGAGGTCGCACTACACTAACTTGTAGCTTTAGCTGAACACTGTGAGGAGGACGCACTACACTCACTTGTAGCTTTAGCTGAACACTGTGAGGAGGATGCACTACACTAACTTGTAGCTTTAGCTGAACACTGTGAGGAGGGCGCACTGCACTAACTTGTAGCTTTAGCTGAACACTGTGCAGAGGTCACACTAAACTAACTTGTAGCTTTAGCTGAACACTGTGAGGAGGACGCACTACACTAACTGTAAATAGTCTAGCTGCCTGACTGTGGTACTAATAGGATCAAAAGAACACCAGCGGGGTGCGCATGCGCGCGGGCATGGGAGCAGACATGTTCTGACCTGCTCCGCACGCCGCCGGCCTTTCTAAGCCATATTAAGCCGGAGGGAAGCCGCAGAACTCGCAGCCTTTTAGGGGATCAAGCTATGAATCGCAGAGGAGGGGGAACAGCGAAGAAGAGGCCCCCAACATCAAGCTATTCGTTCCATTTGGGGAACGCCGCAGCACGGACCCCCCCTTCCAAGATGGTGACTAGCCGGAGGACAGAGACAAACACAGCAAGGCAGGTGAGCGGGGCCCAGAACAACCAATCCCCCCCTGCACAAAGAGCCTCCTCTCATAATACTGCGGCTGCAGACATGGATGGCACACGGGACCCCTTCTCCTCTCAGTCACAGGAAGACATGATAAGATCACAGAAGGGTGAGTCCCCACGTTTTTCTCTTTCCCCCTCCCATACCTATCAGGGAGAGGGAATGGATGGTGCAGTTTCCCCAGCGTCCTCCATGGAGAGGAATATGGCTGAAATAGCTGAACTTGCCTTAAGTCAAAATAGCACAGTGAGTGAACAGCCTCCCCCACCTCCAGCACCATATTCAGGAGATTCTGTCCTCCTTGCTCGCTTCTCAGCACTATTGCAACAAGAATTGACTAAAGCCTGTCAATCAATCACAGCCGAAATGAAACATGACTTTAATGATATAGGAGAAAGGCTGGATAATATTGAATCTAAAATGGATGGCACAGTGCGGAGAGTTAACCAGAACTCAAGCATGATATCCTCATTACAGGATCAATTAGATGAAGCCAAATCCAAAATTGAAGATCAAGAAAATAGATCCAGGCACTATAACTTTCGAATACGTGGACTACCGGAAATAGTGGCGGACTTAGAAGAAGCAGTACATACACTAATGCAAGATCTGATCCAAGACATCACGCCACAGCACATGGAAATTGATAGAGTCCATAGAGCGCTGACGGCTCCAAGACAAGATGGCCCCCCAAGGGACATGATAGTCAATCCGCACTTTTACAGAATCAAGGAACAAATAATGATCGCAGCCGCGGTAGGAATGAAATCAACCTCATGGGTTATCCAATTCAGATCTTCGCGGACATTTCGCAAATGACTATCCAAAAAAGACGGGCCCTAAAGCCATTATTGGCGCAGCTCACTAACCGCCAAATTAAGTACCGATGGTCATTTCCTTTTCGCCTGTCATTTACCTTTAAGGGAAAGATATATTCTTTTGCCAATTTTCTGGACGGAGAAGACATCCTTATGGGCCTCGGCATAATATCCAGGGAACCGTCATCCCCAAAATCTCGATCAGAATTGGATCGCCCAGTCTCACCTTTGTGGGAACACCGCCCACGTTATTCTTCAAGAAAACGACATCCAGTGGCTGGACCAGATGGTTGACGGAACAGAACATCCTGATGAGAAGTATTTTTCCTTTTTTGTTTCTACAGTGACAGATGATATCACTTCAGGCCTCCACAAGGCTCCCCCTCAGGGATTGGGAACTTACACGGTTGGCTACGGTTGAGCCAGTTAAATATGTCATTAAGACATTAATGAGACTTCCTTATTTCTGGAGGGACATGACCTCCTCCCCTTATTGAGAGATTAGAATTAAAATTCCTCTATCAATATTTGCTAGTTTAAGATGAAGGTTTTATAATATACTTGAAAATGATTCCCCAGTTTTGTTTAGTCTAGCTTAGCGAGACTTAAGTTAACATGGAATGTTAGTTTATTAGATTTGCCAGAATCCCCTCCCTAATGGAACAATATTTTTTACAGAAAGGATCGGGCGGAACCGCATGCCACTTCCTAGCGAGCTTGTCGTCATCAGTTAGGTGGTGACAACCTCGCTCTATTAGACGGAGATTAAGACCTTTGTGTATACGTTCTCAATTTTATATCAGATGTTTATGCATTTAATTTCTGGGGGGACGGGTGGACAGTGGTCTGGTTCATCTCACCCCAACATTGTTTTCTCATTTCCTCTCTCTTTTTCTTTTCCCTTTTTTATTTTCCGGAGTGCACCCCTACAATCGAAAAATGAAGAATCTCATCGAGACATCCTCACTCAGACGGAGATGGTAAACAACTACAACGGGCAAGTACAGACTGTCGAACCATAATGCTAAGTTCATCAGGGCATAAATCCCATTCTCACATTTTAACACACAATGTTCAAGGCTTAAATTCCCCTACGAAATGTGCTAAAGCTTTCCAAAATTACCATAAATTAGATATAGACTTCTTACTCCTCCAGGAAACGCATTTCTCGCGCACCTCAGCTCCCCGATATCTAAATTCTAGATATCCCACCTTCTATCTATCGAACGGCCCAGATAAGAAAAGAGGGGTGGCGATTTGCATCGCAAAGAGAGTTCCGTTTACCCCCACCACGGTCATTAAAGACAAGGAAGAAAGATATATCATGGTTGTGGGAAAAGTTAATGAAAGTGCTCTCACACTTATATCATATTACGCACCTAATACGGGTCAGGTAACATTCTTTGAAAATATGCTGAAAATCCTGCTCCCGTATGCACAAGGTAAAGTTATACTGGGTGGAGACAGTAACATCTCCCTTGATCAAATTCTAGATAGGTCTAATACACACAAACCTGTTGTGAAACATATCCCCAAACAAGACGTTAAACTAGCTTGGATATTATATTCCTATGATCTAGTAGATGTATGGAGAGACTTTCATCCCACAACCAGAGATTTCACACACTACTCTCAAGTCCACAAAACATATTCCCGCATAGACCACTTACTCACACAATCCTCACTACTGCCGTCGATCACTTCGATTGAAATAGTACCCAGCTCATGGTCAGACCACTCACCAGTTCTAATGACACTACCTGACCTATGGATGAGACCACATCCCTCAACCTGGCGGCTCAATGCTACACTACTCAATGACCCCATAGTATACGCTGAAGTAGAGAAAGCCCTTTGACAATATTTCACTGATAACCATTCTAGCGACACCTCCCCCGGCATTAATTGGGCAGCGCATAAAGCCACTATTCACGGTAAGCTGATCCAAATAGCCTCCGGAAACAAACGTGAAAATGCGCAGAAGATACAGCAACAGGAAGAAGAGCTACATAAAATAGTTCAGGAACAAAAAGCTAATCCTCAACTAGACTTACGTCATAAAATAGATATAGCACGGTCAGCACTAAATTTTAGTCTCACAACCAAGGCTGAGAAGTACCTCCGCTGGTCTAGACATCGTTTCTACACCAGGGGAGATAAACCTACAACCCTTTTGGCTAGAAAACTTACCCCCCGTCCTTTTAATCCTGCCATGCCGAGAATTCGGACGAGAGCTGGGAAACTTACCCAAAATCCCCAAATGATAATACAAGAATTTTCTAGGTTCTTTACTAAGTTATTCAACAAACCAAACTCATTTCCTAAAACCAGAGCAGACGAATTTTTCCATGATATCTCATTACCACAAGTTGCACAAGCACATATAGAGCTAATGGAAGCAGATTTTAATGAGGGGGAAATTTTTGCAGCTATTAAATGTCTGAATCCTGCAAAAGCACCTGGCCCGGATGGTTTCATGGGATATTATTATAGAAAATTCGCAGCCATATTGACTCCGCATCTATGTTCTTTCTTTAATTCAATACGGAAAGGAGACTCATTAGGTACGCACGAGAATGAAGCCCTTATACAAGTAATTCCTAAATCGGGGAAAGATCATGGGGACCCTGCCAATTATCGCCCTATATCGCTAATTAATGCGGATCTCAAATTAATGACTAAAGTGTTAGCGACCAGAATGAACACCTTCCTAGTTAATTATATCCATCCAGATCAAGTGGGATTCGTCCCCAGTTGACAGGCCCCAGACCAAACCCGACGGGTGATAGACATTATAGCTGCGCTTAACTCTAACTGGGACAATCATGGAGCACGGAAGGGTATGCTACTTTCATTAGATCTTTGTAAGGCGTTCGACTCGGTCACATGGAAATACATATGTTACGTATTAAGGAAGTATGGATTTGGGCCTCACTTTCTGACAATACTACAGACATTATATAACGCACCTACGGCTAGAATCCAGATAAAAGGCTATAAATCACACACAATAAACATACACAGAGGAACGAGGCAAGGATGCCCTTTATCTCCTATTTTATTTATATTGGCATTAGAACCCCTAGCGATCAAGATAAGACACAACCAGGATGTAAAGGACATACATTGCGGTGATGGTGAGCAGAAATGTTCTCTGTTCGCCGATGATATCTTGATGTTCATCTCCTCTCCGGTCACATCTCTTCCCAACCTATTTCAAATTCTACGACGCTTCTCGGTTTTTTCGGGTCTTACGATTAATCATTCCACATCCGAGGCCTTAAATCTCACATTAGAACAGCAGACAGTTCAACAACTCCAAACATCATTCCAGTTCAAATGGCAGAAAGATAGGCTCCCATACCTAGGAATATTTCTAACCCCCAACATACAGACCCTTTATCAAGCCAACTATCCTCCTCTGTATGGAAAATTAACAACAGACTTACTAAGATGGGTTGTTAGCCCTCTGTCATGGTTCGGCAGACTGTACTCCATAAAAATGAATCTTTTACCAAGGCTGTTGTACTTGTTTAGGACTCTTCCGATTGCTATCAATAGATCTGATCTTGAGGTGTTTCAGAAAAAGATAATGAAGTTCATTTGGGGGAACACAAGACCTAGGGTGAATAAGCAAACTCTCTATACCCCCAAAATTAAAGGAGGCTTGGGAGTTCCTAATCTGATTAAATATTTCGAGGCAACCCAACTGGCCCAATTAATTAGCTCCCATTCTGGGGCACCAGCACCGTCCTGGATGAAAATGGAATCCGCTCCTTATCCCACAAAACCCATTAGCCATATGATATGGCTTAATATGAAGGACAGACCGACCTTAATGTGCCCTACACTATCCTTTTCAATGAGTATGTGGGACAGACTACAAAAGCCTTTTGTCTTCCGCTCCACGCATACTCCTATGGCTCCCTCGGTGGGTAACCCAGATTTCACCCCGGGTCTTAATCCCCAAAGTCTATCATGGTGGACTAATAAGGGACTGATGCGTATAGCTGACATGTGTGATCATAAAGGTATATTATCGAAACAAGCACTTATAGAAAAGTATCAGCTACCCAACACAGAGTTTTATCGTTACCTCCAAATAGTTCACTTCTTGCATACCTTACAGCGTAAGACCGACATTCTGTCTTCCACCCCAATGGAATATCTATGTAAGTCTTATGACAAACATAAAGGTCATATATCACAAATTTATAGTATCCTGACTTCCAAAACGGGGAAATTACTTTATATGCAGAGGTGGAAACAGGATATGGAGGTAACGATAGAAATAGATAAATGGTATAAGATGGCACAGTTAGCTTTAAAAGGTTATATTAATACCTCCCTGATAGAAGCAAATTATAAAGTCTTGTTATGGTGGTATATGGTCCCGGCAAGAATTGCGACATATATTGCTGATGCCTCTCCCTTGTGTTTCAGAGGATGCGGCAAAGAAGGTACAATATATCATACTTGGTGGACCTACCCCAAGGTCAAACGATTTTGGATACGCATTTATAATTTCATATACTCACTGAACCAAGTTAACCTAACCAAATCTCCACGACAAGCATTACTGGGGGATCAAGTGGAAGGAATACCTGGACATACCAGGAAACTCATATCCTGGAGAAAGCCCCTGATCCCTTTTGAAATGGTTAAAGCAAAACTGACGTGGATCATCATTAATGAATGCCTTTCGGCAATTCTTTTAGATAAACAGAGGGCTTTCGACAGGATTTGGGAACCATGGTTGTCCTATTTGTCTACGGGTTTTGATAGTTAACGGATCCTGAGAGGGATGCCTAGGGGTGCACTCAACCCCAACTTCTCCCTTACCCTTTTCTCTCTCTTTCACTTTCCTCTTTATTACTCTTACCTTTTCCTTTCTCCTTCCCTCCTTCTCTAATCTACTTTTGCAGGACTTCCTGCCCAAGGTCGTTGTCATAGTGACAGATATGAAAAATCTGGAATGTGAGTTATAAAGGGGAGGGGGTGTGGGGCGGGGGCCTTCCCGTCCACAGTAAAGACCCCAATTGGGGTGGATGGTTGGGTCCCGGCGGCGCACTTCCTCTCCACACAATAGAGAGAGGTGGGAAATTAACGTTTGAAATGATAAATAAATAAAACAAGCTAAATATATATCCAAATGTACGATGCTCGGTATTCAGCCTAGATACACATGTAAATAGAAGATGTCTAACCGACCGTGTACAGATGGATAGAAGCATCCACCTCATATAGTGAGAGAAATTAAGGATGACATGGAATGTTTATAGGTATCCTGCAGGCCATATAGGCTGATATATGTTCCCCCCCCCCCTATTCTTTTCCTTTTCTACCCTTTATTTTCAAAATATATGTGTTGTGTATTTTGTATATGTTATTTTAGATTTTCCAATAAAAATCATTGAAAGAGAAAAGAACACCAGCAATTTTCTTCAGGTAGCTGTAAATACTGTAACAAGACAAGCCTGGCTGTCAGTAGGAAGATAACAGGAATGGATCTAGCTAAACTGAATACAGTGTGTGTGTGTGTGTGTGTGTGTGTGTGTGTGTGTGTGTGTGTGTATATATATATATATATATATATATATATATATATATACTGTATAAACACCTGGGATGCATATATATACACAATACACTGTAAGTGCAGCTAACTGAGTGACTGTCCTGCCTAATCTATCTAACTCAAATGAAATGACACTGTCTCTCTTTCTCTCTATCTCTCAGCTCGCCGGAACACACTACACAGGGCCGCCGTGCAGGCAGCCTTATATAGTGTGGGGCGTGTTCTAAACCCCCTGAGCCATAATTGGCCAAAGCCAACCTGGCTTTGGCCAATTAGAGCTCTCTCTACTGATGGTCATAGTGCATGCTTGGCCAATCATCAGCCAGCAATGCACAGCGATGCCGCAGTGAATTATGGGCCGTGACGCGCCACACGAATTTGGTGCGAATGGCCTATATCGTTCGCAATTTGACGAACAGTTGAACAGACGATGTTCGAGTCGAACATGGGTTTGACTCGAACACGAAGCTCATCCCTACCCCTCGGATTCTGCTGCAGCAGAATGAAGGGGTTGAGTCTATGCTACAAGCTGTGTTAATACAGCTTAGATTTAATTACTTAATCACTAGGGGTTACGATACCATGAATGTAATGTTACATCAAACAAAAATCTATCACCTGAATAATAACACACAATTGGTTAAATTCAGAAATAAGAAGGAAACTTCAACAAAGCAATTATGGAATTAAACTTTACCAATCAAGTGACTTGCACTGGGTTTGGAGCCACACCCAGGAAAAGCTGCTTGTGATATGAAATGGAGAGATATGGGAAGGCTGATGATCAGAAGAGAGATATGGAGGGCTCCTTTCTCAGATGAGCAAGCGAAGATCTAAGCTGGGGCAAGCAGAAGAGAAATCAATGTACTGTGGAGGTCTGATTATCAAAAGAGAGGGATTGAAGCTCTCTTTATGCTCTAAATTTCTTTATCTAAGGACTAGTCTAGAGAGTGTATTCTAAAATATTTACTCACATCTTTACGTGCCTCAGCCGCAGCTCTCCTGTCCTCCTCTGTCTTCTCTCCCCCCTCCCCTCTCCCCTCCCTGCCTGTCTGCTCCTGTGTCAGTGCCCGCCGCCCTCCCCTGCTGCTGCTGAAGTTTCATTCAAACTTTATACCATCCTGTCTGTTTAATAATCCTATGTGCTCCTGTGTCTGTGTTTTATAAAAATAAGCCATTCAGAGTGCAGTTTTCAGAGCGCCAATCGCCACTTGCGTGACCCGCGACCACTCCCCTCCTCTCGTCCTCCTCCACCCCCGACTGGTGTCAGCAGGGAATGCTCAGCCCTGCCCGCTGTAGCTGTCAGACGAGGAGAGGAGAGAACTGGACGGTCACGTGATCGGCGATCAGCACTCTGGTAAACTGGTAAAGAAAGGCTTATTTTTATAAAATGCAGACACAGGGGCACATAGGATTATTAAACAGACAGGATGGTATAAAGTGCATTAAGTGGCTTAACAACCACTTTAAAGTGATTGTAACGGTTCCTTTTTTGTTTTTTTTTAAATAACAAACATGTCATACTTACCTACTCTGTGCAAGGGTTTTGCGGCCCCGGTCCTCCTTTTCTGGGGTACCCCGGGGGCATTCCTGGCTCCTCCTATTTATCGGGTGCCCCCTCGGAGAGCCAGTTTCCATGGGGGCACCCTGCGGATGCTCTCTCGAGTCCTGTTGCTGCGTCAATTGACACAGACAGCAGGACTCAGCCCCGCCCCCGGGTCACTGGATTTGATTGACAGCAGCTGGAGGACCCAATGAGGACCCGAGACCGTGATTGGAGCTGCTGGGCTTGTCTTTGATGCTGGAATGATCGGGTTCAGGTAAAAAAAAAGGGGGGCTCTGGAGGGGGTGCTGCAGCACAGAAGGTTTTTCACCTTAATGCATTGAATGCATTAAGGTGAAAACCTAGAGACTTTACAACTCCTGCATATGTATGGTAACATAATTCTTGTCATTACTGAGTCCTTTTAGACAGTATGATGTCTTGAATATATTTAAATTGAAAAGAGTCTTAATATTATAAAGTTATGATTTCTAATAAAGTCCTCTAGGTATCAAATGTTTTATCTTTTAAATGATTGTTTCAGCCAGCTGGGCAAATAGCAAGTCGTAAAAAATAGGTATGACTGAATATTAAACTTCATTGTTTCTCTGCTTGGAGTGTCTATTGGTTTAATTTAGCTGTACACAACTTTGTTTGCAGAACACACTCTTCAGGATTCTACAGTCCAGAGATAAGCAAAAATGTATGTAACAAGTTGGTATCTCAAGTCCAAGCATTTTCATTAAGAAAACTTTTTTTTTTTTTTCATTCAATATCAGAAAAAAACCCTGACACATTTAAATTTTAATAAATAACAATGTTTCGGATAGGGTTGAGTTGAATAAATTCAATTTTATTTCCAGAAGACCTAAAATAGGAATTTCTAGTCTTGGAGTGTCATCTGGTGGACCGGAACAGTCAACGCTTAAACAAACATTCGGTTAACCTACAGAAGTACCTTCCAATCAGATGTAAGCAAATATTCTGAAATACACCCTCAAAGTGAGTCTTTAGATAAGGGAATTTTGTGAAGAAAAGGGTAAAGTTCAGAGAGGAAAGGGAGCACCATAATTATCAGGAGCACTCATACACCTAAAGATCACACTTCATTGGTTTTGCATCACCCTCTCAAAACCATTGCGATCACTAAGTCTTCCAAAAAGATGCTCTTCCAAACATTACGCCATCACGATCTAAATCTCTGATGGTTGATCGCCTTCAAAGCCCTCTGCATATTCTCTACAGATCATCACATAAGTGGCTTTGCGAATTCCCGGGTGTGGTTGCAAACCCAGTACGAATATATGTATTGTTAAAGTATAATTTAGAAATTACTTTGCTAAATTTTCCTCACATTTCTGAATCTAACTGCATGTGTATTGCATTATTTGGTGTGATAGAGCTTTGACATTAGATTCTATTCAAAGGTATATTTGACACCTCATAAATCAGGTCGTTAGGTCGAGCTGTTGACAGCATAACTATTAGCATAGACTTGAGCCTTCTGTTCTGCTGCAGAAGTGTCTGAGGTGAGGGTCTGATAGGGTGGTCCTTATTGTCTACTAGTTTAGTCCAATTGCTTGTATTCTGACACAGTGGTGATGGTACTTCTGAATGAAACATACATGTTCTAATTCATTCTAAATATCTAGGCTTAAATCTTCAGCCAGACTAATTAATAGTGTGGAGACGTGATATTAATTCAGTTGTGTCTGTTATACGATTATTCAGACTTATATATATATGTAATTGTTAGTGACTTGACAGTGAATACATTAAATTTTTTTATTGTTATGGAGTCCATACTTTTATTGATAATTTTATTGTGCTAGAAAAATCTCCACACAGAGTTAACTGACTCAGGACATTAATTAAGTCAGTGTGGTTATATCTGTTAACTTTATTTTGTGTTAATTTAACATGCTGGAAGGCTGGAGACACTGTTGCATATCTCCTTCAATACATTAAGTGCATAGATTAATTAATATATAAAGTTCATTAGTTATCAAAATAATATTAATAACATAAAATACAATAACTATTATATACACAAATATATATATATATCAAACTAAGTCCATCTTTCAGTGCCAGTCCATAAAGATATACAGTATATGTATCAAGTCTGTGAATCGTGTAATCCCATACACCATAAACAATCCCGTGTGTATCAATCTTTGTTCACTGCGGTTCACCAGCATGATTAAGCCACCGCCCACCTCACGCGTAGCGCCCAATGGGCTTTCTCAAAGGTCTAGGCTCTAGACCTGGAGCTAGGCCTTTGAGAAAGCCCATTGGGCACTATGCATGAGGTGTGCAGTGAGGTAATCATGCTGGACGGAGCCAGGGGGAGCTGTGCAAGCCGAGAATAGTACTGACATATGCCTGTATTTGATTTCTGAATTGTGAGTGGTATTTTTACTCTTAATAAATACATTTTATGGGCGATCTGCACTATGGTTTTTTCCTCTTGCCTCTTACATATATGACAATACAAAGGCGCATACTGACCTCCTTTAGGTAGTGGGGTCCACCCAAGCAGGTGAGAAGACACCCTTGGGTGGGGTGAAGGGCACCATAGTGAACAAAGGTAGATACACACAGGGATGAGCCAAACACCCCCCCGGTTCGGTTTACATTAGAACATTCAAACGGACCGAAAGTTCGCGCAAACTTTCGAACCCCATTAAAGTCTATGGGACTCGAACGTGAGAAATCAAAAGTGCGAATTTTAAAGGCCAATATGCAAGTTATTGTCCTAAAAAGGGTTTGCATGTATCAATGCAAAAAAAAGTTTTAAAAACGGACGTTTTTTCGGGAGCAGTGATTTTAATGATGCTTAAAGTGAAAAAATAAAAGTGAAATATTCCTTTAAATATCATGTCTGGGGGGTGTCTATAGTATGGCTGTAAAGTGGCGAGTGTTTCCCATGTTTAGAACAGTCCCTGCTCAAAATGACATTTCTAAAGGAAAAAAAGTCATTTAAAACTGCTTGCGGCTTTAATGTCATGTCTGGTCCCGGCAATATGGATGAAAATCATTAAGAAACACCCCCCCAGCCCATTACCAGCCCCTTTGGGTCTTGTATGGACATTAAGGGGAACCCCGCACCCAAATAAAAAAAAGGAAAGGCGTTGGGCCCCCAGGCCCTATATACTCTGAACAGCAGTATACAGGTGGTGCAAACAAGACAGGGACTGTAGGTTTGTTCTTAAGTAGAATCTGTTTCTAAATTTGAACTGGTACATTCTTTACGTGTAGCTCCAGCCTAAAAATCTATTTTTACGCTTTTTGGAAAACATACGGAAGGATTATCACCCCTGTAACATTTGTTTTGCTGTCTGTGCACCTGTTGAGAAGATTTCACCTCACTTTCTGTCCCAATGACAATTGGATTTTGAAAATTTGGGGTTTTTAGTGAAACAAGGAACTCTTACAGCAGAAAATTTCCCTTCCTAGGGGTAGATTTTCTCTCACTTCCAGTTGTCTCCTTCCGTTTGCAAGTAGGAGTCGTTTGTAAGTTGGATGTTTGAAAGTAGGGGCCTGCCCTATATACTCTGCAGAAATTTGGGCCTTAGGTGTTGGTGTTGTCACAACACTGTAAGGCCTCACAGTTACTCTTGGTGGGTGCAGGAATGGGCCCTGCTGTGAAATATTAGATCTAGAATTGTAATTACATGCCCCCTTTGAACAGGGTCAGAAAAATTGGGCCTTTAGTGGTGGATAGTGTGGTGGTGTTGCCATAACACTGTAAGGCCTCACAGTTACTCTTGGTGGGCGCAGGAATGGGCCCTGCTGTGAAATATTAGATCAAGAATTGTAATTACACGCCCCTGTTAAACAGGGGCAGAAAAATTGGGCCTTGGGCACTGGTGCTGGTGCCACAACACTGCAACCCCTCACAGATACTCTAGTTGGAGTGCAGGAATGAGCCCAGCTGCAATGTATTGCATCAAAAATTGTAATTACATGCCCCTGTTAAACAGGGGCAGAGAAATTGGGCCTTGGGCACTGGTGCTGGTGCCACAACTCTGCAACCCCTCACAGATACTCTAGTTGGAGTGCAGGAATGAGCCCTGCTGCAAAGTATTGCATCAAAAATTGTAATTACACGCCCCTGTTAAACAGGGGCAGAAAAATTTGGCCTTAGCCACTGGTGGCTGTGCCCAGAACCAAAAATGTTCTTACAAGCTATCAGCATGAACATTGAGGAGGAAGAGGATTGTCACTCAGCATAACAGGATAGTCACTCAGCATCAGCATAGGCAGTCTTGAAGGGATCTCACATTAAAAAAAAAATATTCGGTTACATCAGCATCAGGTGCTTGGTAGCTGGTGATCCAAGACTGACTCATTTTTATGAAGGTCAGCCGATCGACCAATTTGGTGGACAGGCGCACCCTGTGATCGGTTACAAAGCCTCCATCAGCAATGAATGTGCGTTCCGAAAGAATGCTGGATGCAGGACAGGCCAGTAGCTCAATTGCATACTGTGTAAGCTCTGGCCAGTGATCCATCCTCAAGACCCAGTAACCCAGAGGATTTTCGGTGGGAAAGGTGTCCAAGTCTGATCTTGCCCCTAGGTATTCCTGCATCATGTTAATCAGATGTTGGCGATGGTTGCTGGAACCAATCATACCTTGGAGCTGCGGATTAAACAATTGTCTGAACGGATCCGTCAGACGGCCACCTTTTCCACCACTCCTTCTGTGACTGACCGAAGCCTCAGCAACACGTTGTCCAGGACGACCAGTAAATTGTAACCTCCCAGGCTCTGAAAATGCATTGCACAAACCTTTCTGCAAGGCCTCCCGAAGATGTTTCATCCTCTGCTCCCTCTGCGACGGCAATATAAGGTCCGCAACCTTACCCATATAACGTGGATCAAGGAGGGTTGCCAGCCAGTATTGATCCCTCTCCTTGATACCACGAATACGAGGATCCTTCCACAGGATTTGCAGGATCAGGCAGGCCATGCAGCGTAGGTTTGCTGAAGCATTTGGTCCAGAGTCCTCTGGGTCACTAAGGACAACATGATCCGCAGCCACCTCCTCCCAGCCACGTACAAGTCCATAGGTTTCTTTGGACTGTAAATGATCCCTTGAAGGCTGATGCTGAGTGCTAGGCCCCACCTCAATGCTGACACAATCCTCCTCCTCCTCTTCCTGTGTGATCAGCAGGCACACAGGAACACTGTCTGGATAAAGGGGGCCTTAAGAGGTAAGGAAGTCCTCCTCTTCCTGCCTCTGTTCTGCCCTGTCCATTATTCCATGCAGCGCGTGCTCCAACAGGTGGACAAGGGGGACAGTGTCTGATGCATGCACTGTCACTGCTCACCATCCTCGTGGCCTCCTCAAATGGTGACAGGACAGTGCATGCATCCCTGATCATGGCCCACTGGCGTGGGGAAAAAAAAACAAGGTCCCCTGACCTTGTCCTGGTGCCATATTCCTATAGGTACTCATTGACGGCCCTCTGCTGCGTGTGCAGCCGCTGCAGCATGGCCAACGTTGAGTTCCACCTGGTGGGTATGTCACAGATTAGGCGGTTCTTGGGCAGGTTAAATTCCGTTTGGAGGTCAGCCAGCCGAGCACTGGCATTATATGACCGGCAGAAAAGGCACACAGACTTTCCTGGCCTGCTTCATCAGGGGTTTTGAGAGTTGAGAATGTTGGAAAAGTTTTACAAATGTCTGAATTCCAATGGGATGATTCTATGTTCAAACAGCACTAAAGATGATTTAATCATGTAAAGCATTCCATGGACACCAGACCATAATAATGTAAGGGTTGCAAGTGTACTGTGTTGTCGCAAACCACCATTCCTGGCTTAAGCTGGAGTGGCGTCAACCACCTCTGAACTTGCACCTGCAGAGCTGACAGAATCTCTGCCCCAGTGTGGCTCCTGTCCCCCAAGCACACCAGCTCAAGCACCGCATGGCATCTTTTTGCCTGCGTGCTTGCGTAGCCCCTTGAATGCCCACGGAGCACCGCTGGTTCCAAGGACAAATCAGCACAGGAAGAGGCCATGGAGGAAGAAGAAGAGGAGGGGGTGGAGGAGAGAGGTGTGGCAGAATCACCACTAGTAGAATTTTGGAGGTGTGGTGGAGGAACAACCTCCAACACTACTGCACCCTGTCCTGCATCTTTCCCAGCTGCCAGAAGAGTCACCCAGTGCGTGGTGAAAGATAGGTAATGTCCCTGTCCATGCCTGCTGGACCATGAGTCAGCGGTAATATGCACCTTACCGCTGACCGCCCTGTCCAGCGAGGCATGGACGTTGCCTTCCACATGCCGGTAGAGAGCCGGAATCGCCTTCTGTGAAAAAAAGTGGCGTTTGGGAACCTGCCACTGAGGTACCGCACATTCCACAAACTCACGGAAGGGGGCAGAGTCTACCAACTGAAAAGGCAGCAGTTGAAGTGCTAAAAATTTAGCCAATCTAGCATTCAACTGTTGGGCATGTGGATGGCTGGGAGCCGGTGGAGCAACTGGGATAGGGAAATCTGCCTGCTAGAATAGGACATTGGTGTACAAATGGCAAGTACTTGGCAGTGGCACACTTAATTCTACACCTTCATTCCTCTCAGTGCAGGTTTCTGAGAGGACTGAAGGTATAGTGGGGTTGGAGATCCCAGCTGATGAGGAGGAGCAAGGAGAGTCCGCGTTGTTGTTTGGTGTGGGTCTTTTAGGTAGTGTTGCCAACGGGCTGCATGGGAGCTCGACATATGTCTGATCAAGCATATGGTGCCAAAGTGCTTGCTGTCTAGTCCACGCTTGATATGCTTCAGACATGTGTTGCAAATAGCAACAGTGAGATCTGCTGCTCATGTCTCAAAAAAGGCCCACACCGAAGAACTTTTGGAATAACGTGCAGAGTCACCAGCGCCCTGCACTTGCGGAGCTCTGCGGTGTGATGCAGTCAGTTGGCTGCCCTTAAGCTGGCCCCTGGAGGGCATCCTGCCTTATTGGAGATGTGCCTCCTCCTCCTCCTCTCTCCTATCAGGCACCCACATAGAGTCAGTGAGCTCATCATCCCCTCCCTCCTCGTCACTGGAGCAAACCTGGCAGTATGCTGCAGCTGGGGGAACATGACTGCCAGTTTGTTGTCCTTCTTGGGCAACCCCTTTCTCTGGGCTCACTTTACTTTCTTCCTCAAGCTGGGTACCATCATCAGAGCCTTAAAAACGCTGCACATCCTCCTGCAGCATGTACCTGGCACTGTGGTTGAACAGTTCGGGGGACTCCTCCGGTGGGGCTAGGGAAGGAGTAACTGATGATGACCTCAAGTCCAAGGAATAGGCCGCTTTGGCACCTGCATTGGCAGCCAAGGTAGCCTGGGTGACAGAGGATGAGGAGGATGAGGATGGCTTGGTTATCCACTCTACCATCTTTTCGGCATGTTGTGGC